>NW_028318089.1:1750833-2066250 GCF_062004578.1 Staurois parvus | reverse complement strand
AAGAGTTTTCCTCATGGCAAAGCTAAATGGAGAAGAGGGACAACCTGGTTGTATCACCTAAATGTACCACTTAGCAAGTAAATTATATTCAGAAGTTCATAATAAAAGCTTTGGAGAACATTACTATTTGTGGACACCAGGCCTCCTCAGTTGTATGTACAGTGGGGATCGAAAGTTTGGGCACCCCAGCTAAAAATGTGTATTAATGTGCATAAAGAAGCCAAGGAAAGATGGAAAAATCTCCAAAAAGCATCAAATTACAGATTAGACATTCTTATAATATGTCAACAAAAGTTAGATTTTATTTCCATCATTTACACTTTCAAAATAACCGAAAACAAAAAAATGGCGTCTGCAAAAGTTTGGGCACACTGCAGAGTTAATATCTTGTACTGCCCCCTTTGGCAAGTACCACAGCTTGTAAACGCTTTTTGTAGCCAGCCAAGAGTCTTTCAATTCTTGTTTGAGGTATCTTTGCCCATTCTTCCTTACAAAAGTCTTCCAGTTCTTTGAGATTTCTGGGCTGTCTGTCACGCACTGCTCTTTTAAGGTCTATCCATAGATTTTCAATGATGTTGAGGTCAGGAGATTGTGAAGGCCATGGCAAAACCTTCAGTTTACGCCTCTTGATGTAATCCCCTGTGGATTTCGAGGTGTGTTTAGGATCATTATCCATTTGTAGAAGCCATCCTCTCTTTAACTTCAGCTTTTTCACAGATGGCATCAAGTTACCATCCAAAATTTGCTGAAAGTTTATTGAATCCATTTTTCCTTCTACTCGTGAGATGTTCCCTGTGCCACTGGCTGCAACACAACCCCAAAGCATGATTGATCCAACCCCATGCTTAACAGTTGGACAGAGGTTCTTTTCATTAAATTCTGTGCCCCTTCTTCTCCAAACGTACCTTTGCTCATTCCGGCCAAAAAGTTCAATTTTAACCTCATCGGTCCACAGAACTTGTTTAGAAAATGCATCAGGCTTGTCTATATGTTCATTTGCAAAGTTCAAACGATGATTTTTGTGGTGAGGACGTAGAAGAGGTTTTCTTCTTCTTTTCTTCATATTTGTACAAGTATCTCTTTATAGTGGAATAGTGTACCACAACTCCAGTGTCTGCCAGATCTTTCTGGAGGGATCGTGCAGTCAAACTTGGGTTTTGAATTGTTTTTCTCACAATCCTGCGAGTTGTTCTGTCTGATATTTTTCTTGGTCTTCCAGATCTTGCTTTAACTTCCACTGTTCCCGATGACTGCCATTTCTTAATTACATTCTGAACAGAGGATATTGACATCTGAAAACGCTTTGCTATCTTCTTATAGTCTTCTCCAGCTTTGTGAGCGTCAACTATTTTCAGTTTCAGTTTTCTAGACAACTGCTTAGAAGAACCCATGGTGCTGATTGTTGGGGCAAGGTCCGATGAGTCTGGGCATTTAAAACCTTTGAGATTGACATCACCTGGTCTTCCCAGATGATGATTGAGAACAATCCATGACACTGGCAGGTCTCAGCTTGGCAAAGGGGGCAGTGCATGCTATAAATTCTGCAGGGTGCCCAAACTTTTGCAGACGCCATTTTTTTGTTTTCTGTTATTTTGAAAGTGTAAACGATGGAAATAAAATCTAACTTTTGTTGACATATTATAAGAATGTCTAATCTGTAATTTGATGCCTTTTGGAGATTTTTCCATCTTTCCTTGGCTTCTTTATGCACAGTAATACAAATTTTTAGCTGGGGTGCCCAAACTTTCGATCCCCACTGTAGGTTTAAATCCCATTCACAGAGATATCTCCAAAAAAGATCAGCAGTGAAATTAATGTTTAAAATGTTATACATTCTGGAGGTGATATCTTTAGATAATTGATCTTATTTGTGGTTCTTTACAGGAGGCATTTGGGACAAGAAAAGGGAAAATCTATTATCTATCTATCTATTTTAGTCTTTTGTGCATTACTGCGTCACTTTTTGGTTACACCTTTTCAGTACACGGGAGTGTTCACACACAGAGCTTGTGGCACAACAATGGGAGGAGAAGACACAGATCTCTCTACATTAGGACTTTAGGGAACTGTAGGCAAGGCTGCTATGGGAAAGGGGTGCTGGAATTATGGAAGTCTTGGATACTGATGAATAGCAAAATTCCCTTGCAAACATGATGTTAAAAGGAATGTATACCATTGTTTTAACTGACTATGCAAGCAATAATAATCACAAGGATGTACTCTTATTTTGCTTTAGGCTCCATGCACACTAGGAGCTTAAAAAAAAGTCAGAAATACACTGGATGAAAAACTCTCAATATTAGCAATTTTGTGCCGGCATTGTGCCAGTGCTTTAGCAGTGAATAATGGGTTGTTAAGGAGCGGGCAGCCGTCACATCCTTAACAACTGATTCAGCTGTCAATGGGATTCCCCACTGACAGCTGAATGCAAACAAAAGAATGCGGATGAGTGGCGTAGTGATTGAATATGGATCTACACCGGGAGACCATTTTAATAAAAGTCTTGTGAAAAACTGTCTTTATTTACACTGCTCTGTGAATGAGTAGGGGTACTATGCACCCCATACTCATTCACTAGGGGGGGCGGAATCTGGGGGCCCCCTTGTTAAAGGGGGCTTCCAGATTCCGATAAGTCTGCCACAACCATCATCCAGGGTTGTGGGGAAGAGGCCCTTGTCCCCATCAACATGTGGACAAGGTCCTTTCGGGGCGCCCCCCTGCCCCAAAGCACCCCCTTCAGTTTGAGGGCATGTGGCCTGGAATGGTTTGGGGAGTGCTCGCTCAACCCCCCCCCCCCCTTCCTGGGCTGCCAGGCTACATGCTCGGATAAGGGTCTAGTATGGATTTTGGGGGGGAACTCATAATGTTTCTTTTTTTAAATGTTTTTTTTTATTTTATTTATGGCGTGGGGTTCTCCTGAAAACCATACCAGACCTGAAGGGTCTGAAATGGATTGGGTGGGACCCCCACGCAGGTTTTTTTTTAATTTTTTAATGCCACCATTCTCTTGTTTACATTCAGCTGTCAGCTGGGAATTCCGCTGATGGTTGTTAAGGACATGGCAGCTGCCTGTTCCTTAACAACCTGCTACTTAGCAGTTCTTAGCAGCGGTGAGAAGCATTTAGGAGCCTGTAGGAGTGTTTATAGAGTTTTTTTATTTTCGCTGCTCCTAAACACGGAGTTCAAAAAACAACTCTGGACTGCAAAGTGTGCATGAACACATAGGATAACATTTTTTGCTTTCTAAAAATGCTAAAAGCTGCTGTTGGGAGCATTTTTTTAAGCTATTGTGCATGGAGCCTAATGGTGTTTTTCTGGTCAGTGAAAATAGATCAATGGGTGAGGAAGACTCTTTATAGCAAGGGGTTGGGCTCCAAGATTGGTAAATACAACCCTCCTCCACCACTCTACCAGCAGAATTAAGACATAGTGACCCCTGTGACTTAGGGTTCTCACAGACATAAAATGACAGTCACCTAATCTGGCAAAATTGAGTAATGATCTAGGGTGGCTACAAGTCTGAAAGATCAAATGATGAGGCATAATTTCCCCCTCTGAACAGTCAAAATTACAATCTGCTGAGCCCAGCCTCTGACTTGACAGACTGCAAATCTGCAGGAGGTCAGATAAACTGTAAAGCTTTATTGGACAGTTAGTTACATATTAAGCCTCCAATAACACAGTCATTGCTAGATTTTCTTTTTTTAAATTGTAAAGTGAAAAAAAATGTTTTCATTTCCCTTTAAATATGTGCTAAGGTTATTCAAACACCGTTGGGAACACACAGCGACAGTCAGCAATGACGGCATGACACAATGAGAGAAAAACAGATTCCAGTACAGATCCAATAGTATGATTTTATTTCTATATCACAGTAAAACAGTATATTGTATGGACAGACACATTTTGACACAAAATTTCACAGGCCAGGAATGTATATATCTCTATTCCACAACACAGCTCAAAAAAACCATCCAAAATATTCTGCCTCTGTGTCTTTTAGGTTTCATGGCTCATGAGCCTGCCGACTTCCTGGCCAGGGTAAAGATTCCCAGCTGATATACTGTAATATTAAGTAGATACTTTCTTTATATCATATACTCTAAAATCATTAATATCATCTTATATTTGGTCCCATAGAAGTTTCTGATAATCAGGCATAAAATTAAATGGTGGGCAAAACTGACTGAACCCTTTGCATGCCGGTCTCATGACAGCATTTCATCAAATGAGAACCAGCAAAGCTAATGATTATGGGAAATGAAGACGGATCACCATATACAAGTGCATGCCAAGCAAAACTGTTGGGTTTAGGGTGGGGTTGTATCTGAGCCATGAAGACCTGTTAACCCCTTCACTTGTAGGGGTCTGTTTTGTACTAGGAAGTGTTCAAGAACCATCTGTTTCTCATGCCTGATAGTACTTGGAACACGTGGAAAATATGGGACAGAGAAGAACAGGGCAAGGACAATCTCAAAATAGCCTGGCTTACAATGCTAGATTTTTCCACTGGTATAATACTACGTGGATGTGCAGAGCAGCCACACAGTAAAACGTTAGCTCCTCTGTCTGATATGTCTCTGTTCCCTTCCTGTTCCTCATGCTCTTACAACACCTGCATTTTAGAAGTTTGAGGCAAGTTCAAATGCACCATACTTTACTGCCATATTAAAAAGCCCATCCCACCCTGGTTGTAGTGACCCTGTAGTTATAACCGCATGCCCACCCAATTACCCACCCCTGTATTCCCAACACCCGTACTCCCTCGCTGCCCCAGGTTCAGGAGGCCTGAGACAGCCAGGAGCTGAAGTTCTTGGCTGGGCCCTCGCTGGAAGATGGATGAGCTCACACTGAGTTACTGGGGTACTGTGTCCAGCCCACCTCCTTGTATGTTGCTTGTACATGACTGCATATGAGGCTCCGTAATTTGCTCCAAGCTAGCTGTACTTCTGGGGTAAATTCTTTGGCAAATGCTTCTGCAGTGACTTCCAGTATCACCCCAGTTAGGATCTAGTGTAAAATAAAATCAAAGCTATTAATAACAGACAGCAATCTAAATGATCAGCATTATACAATCATGCAGTGGATGGGGTTGATTTACTGAAACCGAAGAGTGCAAAATCTGGTGCAGTTCTGCATAGAAACCAATCAGATTCCGGGTTTTCTTGTCGAAGCTTAATTGAACAAGCTGAAGGTAGAATCTGATTGGTTTCTGTGCAGAGCTACACCAGATTTTGCACTCTCCAGTTTTAGTAAATCAGCTTCAATGTGTATCTACAAAGACAAACTTCAATATTAAGCTATCTACAGATCTCTTTATGCTATTGCTCTTTCACATCAAAGGTCATTCTATAAATATACGTGTTCTCATTTATGCACATTGGCATACTTGCCTATTGAGGAGGGAGGAAGGAGGCACTGGAGTGCTGACTTTTAGCTCCTGGGAGAACAATAGCTAATCAACTCAGTTGGTCACTTTGTGACCTGAGAGTGCATAAGCAGGAGATGTCCGCCAGATTTTTCCAAGTCCATATCCAGATGGCACCTAGCAGGGGCTAGAAGGCCCCTACTGGAGAAGATATGTCTAGTTTACCATCTTATTTTGCAAAATTTTTAATAGTTTTTTACATCATCACTGACATCTGTAAGAATATACAGACTCTAGGGATAACTGCCATACAATAAATAGAGCACAGAACCATAGATTAGAAATATACGCATCTATGGCCCGTCGTAACCATTTTTCTTTCACCATAAACTTACCCTCTGGAAGGAGTAGACATGAGCAACTGAGGGAATGTACAGAAAGGAAAGGAATATGCACTGAGGCCCATGGGAATGCAGAAAGAGGTGGTTGCAAAGCCAAAAGAGGTAAACTCCACAATTACAGCATGAAGGTATGGCAGAGTAGAAACGTGGTACATGATGCCCAGATAGTTCAGTCCAAAATGTGGGCATCAGCAGCATTATTGATGGTGTATTGATATTAGTCATTATTTTGACCCACCACTAACCAAAGTATTGTAAATGCTATACAACAGCAAATACTTTGCTATAGCTTCAAATATATTGAATATATAATTTCTGGTATAACTGCTGTCTATCTTCAGCTTTATTGTATCCAGATGTCCCTTTGTTTTCAGTATTAAATCTACTGAATATTTGACATTAAAGCAGGCCTGTTTAACGTGAAGCTGTACTCAGGTCTTGCACAGTAAAGCATTTACATAATCTGAACAAGCAATAAAAACACTTCAAGAGCCCTTGAACTATGCCGCACATTAATGTGTGTTGTGTGAAGGAAGCCACCTTATTTGAATGGGTTACTTAACCCATTGAACGGCACCAAGAAAGGTGCATATACCATTGCTGGCATTGCAATTGCAATGCAATACTGTGAATGGGCCATGAAATAAGCCATCATTCACCTCTGTATCTATGACCATTATGAAGAAATTAATTTTCAAAACTCACAACAGAGGCACTGTTTTTTAATGAAAGCAGATCATGGCAGACTGCCAGCCCACTAGTGCAAACAACCTGCGGGGGTTTTTAATCTGAAACATACCATAACCCAAATCTAGTGTCTGTGTTCTGATCTTTGAAGGTATTTGAGAATGAGTTACTTCACATTAAAAGCAGCATGAGAGGTCAAAGGTGACTTGTTTTAAAACTCTTTTACTTTATGTTAACCTCTTGCCAACTGTGTAATGCATACAGCATATGCAATGGCAGAAAAGGTGGGCTCTAACAAATGTGGGCTCTAACATATGCGTCCACGGCAACACTGGGTTGTGTGCTGAGAACGTGCTCCCTGCACACTATCCGAGCTGTCATCTACAGTTCTTGGTCAAGGCAGCCCTATAAGGCGTCAATATGTAAATAGTATAATGTCCATTGTCAGGCACAGGAGCATTTTAAGATCATTCCAAGAAAAAGTTGCTTTGCAGTGATGTACTATGTTTGTCTTGCAATTGAATTAAAGCTGAACTCCTGGAAACCTAAAAATCCTCCCATGCATTTGGCTGCACCTGTACTGCAAGGGCTAACTGCTTGTTTATGTTTAGGGGATGCACTAAAGCACTTGTACTTACCCGATCATCTGCTTCTTCGGGCTTCTCTGTGCTGCTGGACCAGTCCCCACAGACAAGTTTTCTCCTATACTCTGGCGGTCTAAGGTCCTCTGGCACTATGAAGACTGATGCAAGGACCATAGCCCTTACACTGAACATGAAGACAACGAGGGACAGTCAACCGCCTGAGTATGGGGGAGTGCCATCTGCTGGGGAAATGGAGGATCGGTAAGTAAAACTGCTTTTCCATCCCCCAGAAATTTTTGTTTTTACATTTAATACAGCTTTAAGTTAGACATATACTTAAATTTTAACTTAAAGCTTTGCTACAACAATCCTTATTTGAGAGAATACTGTTTCAGATTCCTGTTGGTGTCTGGCACTTGTCTGAAGGCCTAGGCACTACATCATGTGAATTTTTCTACAAGAAACAATCAGAATTCAGATTATCTGATCCCCCTTTCAGCAGAGATCTTGTGATCAGACCTTTGGTCATTTAACAAGCACTGGATGGGGAACGATTCTACTGTATATAAAGTATTCAGACTCCATTCATTTTTTTCTCATTAATCTACACTCAGTACCTCATAATGATAAAGTGAAAACAGAATTTTAGAAATGTCTGTGAATTCATTAAAAAGAAAAAAACTGAAATATCACATGTATTTATGTATTCAGACCCTTTGCTCAGTACTTTGTTGGAGCACCTTTGGCAGCAATTACAGCCTTTTTGAGTGTGATGCGACAAGCTCTGCACACCTAGACTGGGGGGATTTTCTGCCATTCTTCTTTGCAAATCCTCTCAAGCTCAAGTCAGGTTGGAGGGGGACCATTGGTGGATAGCTATTTTCAGGTCTCCCCAGAGATGTTCAATAGGGTTCATCTCAGGGCTGTGGCAGGGCCACTCAAGAACATTCACTGAGTTGTCCTTATGCCATTCCTGTGTTGTCTTGGCTTTGTGCTTAGGATCGTTGTCATGTTGGAAGGTGAACCTTCAACCCAGTCTGAGGTCCAAAGCACTGTGGAGCAGGTTTTCATCGAGGATATCTACCTTTCCCCTGACCAGTCTCCTGCTGATGAAAAACACCACCCGCCAGAATGATGGTGCCACCACCATGCTTCACTGCTGGGATGGTATTGGGCAGGTGATGAGCAGTGCCTGGTTTCCTCCAGACATAACATTTAGAATTGAGGCCAAACAGTTCAATCTTGATTTCATCAGACCAGAGAATCTTGTTCTTCACAGTCTGAGAGTCCTTCAGGTTCTTTTCTGCACACTCCAAGTGGGCTTTCATGTGTTTTGCACCGAGGAGAGGTTTCCATCTAGCCACCCATCTCAACACAGGATTTCTGGAACTCAGAGTGACCTTCAGGTTCTTGTTCACCTGTCTTACCAAGGACCTTCTCCCCCCGATTGCTCAGTTTGCAAAGTGACCAGCACTTTTAAGAGTCCTGGTTGTGGCAAACTTCTTCCATTTGAGAATTATGGAAACCACTGTGCTCTTGGGAACCTTCAGTGCAGCAGAAATTTTTTTGTAGCCTCCTCCAGATTTGTGCCTAGCAATAATCCTGTCTCTGAGCTCTGCAGTGAGTTCCTTTGACCCTATGACTTTTCCTTTGATACAGTATGCATTGTCAACTGTGAGACCTTTTATAGAGAGGTGTGTGCTTTTCCAAATCACATCCAGTCAATTTAATTTACCACAGGAGGACTCCAATCAAGGTGCAGAAAACATCTCAGCAAACAAGAGCAAGAAAAATTGGAGGCACCTGCGCTTCAAACATTTCTAAAATTCTGTTTTCATTTTGCCATTATGAGTGTAGATTAATGAGGAAGAAAAATGAATTTAAACAACTGTAGTATCAGGCTGCAACACAACAAAATGATAAAAGTGAAGGGGTCTGAAAGCGTTATGAATGCACTGTATATACATATTATGAACACTGTATATACTTATATAATCTCATTTATACAAGTTAAAATATATGTTACCCCGACATTTCTGATATGTGTCTATTGTGCCATATGTTTGTGTTAAAACGTATCCTGTTCTCTTTACATTGCTTCCTTAATGTGAAATAATTAGTAATCCTGCCAGTTCCCCTTATTTCCTACTTAAAACTGACAACGCCAGGCATAGAAGCACATCCACCCCAGCAGTCATTTACCTGACTGTGCTGGAAACACAGCCTGCCTGACCTTCAATGATCAGACTTGTGCTTGACCCTGCACGGATCCTTACTGAAAGGTTTAGTGTTGTGCTGACACTCCTCCCTGCAGTCTCCACCCCCTCCTCTCCAAGCCCCTTATGCAGCTGAGAACAGAGGTCTTGCCATTGCTTATAAAAAAAGAATACAAAAAAAGTATTTATAAAATATATATATATACACACACACTATAATGCCAAAAGTATTGGGATGCCTGCCTTTACACACACTTGAACTTTAATGGAATCCCAGTCTTAGTCCGTAGGGCTCAATATTGAGTTGGCCCGCCCTTTGCAGCTATAACAGCTTCAACTCTTCTGGGAAGGCTGTCCACAAGGTTTAGGAGTGTCTATGGGAAGGTTTGACCATTCTTCCAGAAGTGCATTTGTGAGGTCAGGCACTGATGGACTAGAAGGCCTGACTCACAGTCTCCACTCTAATTCATCCCAAAGGTGTTCTATCGGGTTGAGGTCAGGACCTGTTGCAACAGGATGGTGCCATCCCCAAACTGTTCCCACAAAGTCGGGAGCATGAAATTGTCCAAAATGTCTTGGTATGCTGACGCCTTAAGAGCATCAGGCAATGATGTCAGGCGAGAAGGCCTGGCTCGCAGTCTCTGCACTAATTCATCACAAAGGTGTTCTGTCGGGTTGAGGTCAGGACTCTGTGCAGGCCAGTCAAGTTCCTCCACCCCAAACTCGCTCTTCCATGTCTTTATGGACCTTGCTTTGTGCACTGGTGAGCAGTCATGTAGGAACAGAATGGGGCCATCCCCAAACTGTTGCCACAAAGTTGGGAGCATGGAATTGTTCAAAATGTCTTGGTATGCTGATGCCTTAAGAGTTCCCTTCACTGGAACTAAGGGACGAAGCCCAACCCCTGAAAAACAACCCCACACCATAATCCCCCCTCCACCAAACTTTACACTTGGCACAATGCAGTCAGGCAAGTAACGTTCTCCTGGCAACCGCCAAACCCAGACACGTCCATTAGATTTTCAGACAGAGAAGTGTAATTGGTCACTCCAGAGAACATGTCTCCACTGCTCTAGAGTCCAGTGGCAGCGTGCTTTACACCACTGCATCCGACGCTTTGCATTGCACTTGGTGATGTAAGGCTTGGATGCAGCTGCTTGACCATGGAAACCCATTCTATGAAGCTCTCTACGCACTGTTGTGCTAATCTGAAGGCCACACAAAGTTTGGAGGTCTTTAGCCATTGATTCTGCAGACAGCTGGCAACTTCTGTGCCCTGTGCGCTTCAGCATGTGCTGACCCGGCTCTGTCATTTTATGTGGCCTACCACTTCGTGGCCAAGTAGCTATTGTTCCCAGTTGCTTCCACTTTGTTATATCACTAATAGTTGACCGTGGAATATTTAGTAGCAAGGAAATGTCATGGATGGACTTACTGCACAGGTAGCAAACTATTACGGTACCACGCTTGGATTCACTGAGCTCCTTGGAGCGACACATTCTTTCACAAATGTTTGTAGAAGCAGTCTGCATGCCTAGGTGCTTGATTTTATACACCTGTGGCCATGGAGGTGATTGGAACAACTGAATCCAATAATTTGGAGGGCTGGCCCAATACTTTTGGCAATATAGTATATACAGTTGTGTTCAAAATAATAGCAGTGTGTTGAAAAAAGTGAATAAAGCTCAAAATCCTTCTAATAGCTTTTATTTCCATACACACAAATGCATTGGGAACACTACACATTCTATTCCAAATCAAAACATGAAGAAAAATATATCAAATTTGTGTTGTTCCTCTAACAAAAATTGAAGAAAAGTGAATATTAGACTGTTCAAAAAAATAGCAGTGTTTGTATTCTTCTTTACAAACTCAAACATTCCCTATATAAACTGAAAATGTTTGAAGATTTTGCTTTCCTTTGAATCACTTAATGAATATTTAGTTGTATAAGCTCTGTTTCTGAGAACTGCTGTACATCTGTGTTGCATGGAGACAACCAACTTCTGGCACCTGTGAACAGGTATTCCAGCCCAGGATGATTGGACTACATTCCACAGTTCTTCTCTATTTGTTGGTTTTGCCTCAGAAACTGCATTTTTGATGTCACCCCACAAGTTTTCTTTTGGATTAAGATCTGGGGATTGGGCTGGCCACTCCATAACGTCAATCTTGTTGGTCTGGAACCAAGATGTTGCACGTTTACTGGTGTGTTTGGGGTGGTTGTCTTGTTGGAACACCCATTTCAAGGGCGTTTCCTCTTCAGCATAAGGCAGCATGACCTCTTCAAGTATTCTGATGTATTCAAACTGATCCATGATCCCTGGTATGCGATAAATAGGCCCAACACCGTAGTATGAGAAACATCCCCATATCATGATGCTTGCACAACCATACTTCACTGTCTTCACAGTGTACTGTGGCTTGAATTCAGTGTTTGGGGGTCGTCTGACAAACTGTCTCCGGCCACTAGACCCAAAAAAGAACAATCTTACTTTCATCAGTCCACAAAATGCTGCGCCGTTTCTCTTTAGGCCAGTCAATGTGCTCTTTGGTAAATTGTAACCTCTTCAGCACATGTCTTTTTTTCAACAGTGGGACTTTGCGGGGGCTTCTTGCAGATAGCTTGGCTTCACATAGGCGTCTTCTAATTGTAACAGTACTCACAGGTAACTTTACACCTTCTTTGATCTTCCTGGAACTGATTGTTGGCTGAGTCCTTGCCATTTTGGCTATTCTTCTATCCATTTGAATGGTAGTTTTTCGCTTTCTTCCACGTCTTTCAGATTTTGGTTGCCATTTTAAAGCATTTGCGATCATTTTAGCTGAGCAGCCTATCTATTTCTGCACTTCTTTATATGTTTTCTCCTCTCCAATCAACTTTTTAATCAAGGTACGCTGTTCTTCTGAACAATGTCTGGAACGACCCATTTTCCTCAGAATTTCAGAGACAAATGCACTGTAACCAGCATGTACATTTGCTGCCTTCCTTCCTTAAATAAGGAAGAATGAAAGAACTCCACACTGCTATTATTTTGAACATGCCCCTTTCAATTAGTGATTCAATTACACAGAATCAGCAGCATGCATGTCATGGCTGTTGGGTCTGTTGGTTTTCTATTACTCTACTACACCTGCTAGTAAATTATTTGCCATGTAGAAATATAATTTCTACCAAAAACAGTGATTGATCAGGTTAGTAAAGTCTGACTGCTATTATTTTGAACACAACTATATGTGTGTATATATATATATATATGCACAAATGTTTTGCCTTGCATTTCTTTTTTTAAATTAAATGGGTTGTTTTACAAGATAAGGGTTCACATACAGTGGGGCAAAAAAGTATTTAGTCAGCCACCAATTGTGCAAGTTCTCCCACTTAAAAAGATGAGAGAGGCCTGTAATTGGCATCATAGGTAGACCTCAACTATGAGAGACAAAATGAGAAAAAAAATCCAGACAATCACATTGGCTGATTTGGAAAGAATGTATCTGCAAATTATGGTGGAAAATAAGTATTTGGTCAATATCAAAAGTTCATCTCAATACTTTGTTATATATCCTTTGTTGGCAATGACAGAGGTCAAACGTTTCCTGTAAGTCTTCACAAGGTTGGCACACACTGTTGCTGGTATGTTGGCCCATTCCTCCATGCCGATCTCCTCTAGAGCAGTGATGTTTTGGGCTGTCGCTGGGCAACACGGACTTTCAACTCCCTCCAAAGGTTTTCTATGGGTTTGAGATCTGGAGACTGGCTAGGCCACTCCAGGACCTTGAAATGCTTCTTACGAAGCCACTCCTTCGTTGCCCGTGCGGTATGTTTAGGATCATTGTCATGTTGGAAGACCCAGCCACGTTTCATCTGCAATGCCCTTGCTGATGGAAGGAGGTTTGCACTCAAAATCTCACGATACATGGCCCCATTCATTCTGTCCTGTACATGGATCAGTTGTCCTGGTCCCTTTGCGGAGAAACAGCCCCAAAGCATGATGTTGCCACCCCCATGTTTCACAGTAGGTATGGTGTTCTTTGGATGCAACTCAGCATTCTCACTCCTCCAAACACGACAAGTTGTGTTTCTACTAAACAGTTCTATTTTGGTTTCATCTGACCATATGACATTCTCCCAATCCTCTTCTGGATCATCCAAACGCTCTCTAGCAAACTTCAGACGGGCCCGGACATGTATTGGCTTAAGCAGGGGGACACGTCTGGCACTGCAGGATCTGAGTCCCTGGCGGCGTAGTGTGTTACTGATGGTAGCCTTTGTTACATTGATCCCAGCTCTCTGCAGGTCATTCACTAGGTCCCCCGTGTGGTCCTGTGATTTTTGCTCACCGTTCTTGTGATCATTTTGACCCCACGGGGTGAGATCTTGCGTGGAGCCCCAGATCGAGGGAGATTATCAGTGGTCTTGTATGTCTTCCATTTTCTAATTATTGCTCCCACAGTTGATTTGTTCACACCAAGCTGCTTGCCTATTGCATATTCAGTCTTCCCAGCCTGGTGCAGGTCTACAATTTTGTTTCTGGTGTCCTTCGACAGCTCTTTGGTCTTCACCATAGTGGAGTTTGGAGTGTGACTGTTTGAGGTTGTGGACAGGTGTCTTTTATACTGATAACAAGTTCAAACAGGTGCCATTGATACAGGTAATGAGTGCAGGACAGAGGAGCCTCTTAAAGAAGAAGGTACAGGTCTGTGAGAGCCAGAAATCTTGCTTGTTTGTAGGTGACCAAATACTTATTTTCCACCATAATTTGCAAATAAATTCTTTCCAAATCAGCCAATGTGATTGTCTGGATTTTTTTTCTCATTTTGTCTCTCATAGTTGAGGTCTACCTATGATGCCAATTACAGGCCTCTCTCATCTTTTTAAGTGGGAGAACTTGGACAATTGGTGGCTGACTAAATAATTTTTTGCCCCACTGTATACTTTAAATCTTGTACGTTTTATAAAAGATTTTTTTACAAGTGGTTACTCATGGCAGTTCTGCATAGGTCTGGGACACTGACAGCTAATTTTATAGCTAATGAAGCTTCCTCTAGGGGACCTAGATAAAATAATACACCAATCCTGTAACTAAAACTATGAAGAAATCTATAAATAACTATAAATCATAAAGCAAGAAGCAAATTCCCAGGCAGATATGACTGATATTTTCAAAGAACAGTAGACATGGACTAAGCATTTTTTTTGTTCTCTGAAACACTACTGAGAGTCTGCTCTTATCAACTTATCACACATAGCAGTTCCCAGTTCTGCCTTTGATTGTAAATTCTGCCTATACATGGGAGCTTCAGGAACTCCCATGCATATGTAACACAAGGGGAATATGCATTTTAGCCATCCATTATGAATTTGAGTCTACACACCTTAAAGAATACGGGGTCAACTTTGTGTTTCACCGCATGGCTTTTCCCCACTATTCCCAGGACAGTTGCCACTTTTTCAGGGTCCCCAAGGTTTTCCACCACGCTGTTGATTGCCGTCATTACCCTTCGGCCATGTTTGCGCAATTGAACGCTTTGTTCCATCTCCACAGGGTCTTCCATGTCCTTAAACTGGCTGAAGTACTGCTTGGCGGTTGGAAACTTGACAAAGAACCTTTTGAGAAAGAAGAGGAAGAGGGAAAATAAATATTTTAGTCACAAAGAATTTATTAGGTTTTCTGACCAAAAGTACAGCAAACTGACATACAAAAGGCAAATGTAAAAAATAATTACATCGGAAGGGAAGAGTGTGCCATTAACCATATCAAAGAACAATAAAAATGTGCAAGTATAAGTAAGACTGCTTGTTTGGAGGATTTACGGAAGCACACTGAATTGGCTTAAGTAGAGGTAGAGGGTGTTGAGTCCCATATGTATTCCTTGTATGTAAAGCTAGTAAATGCCACCTTGAGGATGGTGGGGGGAGTTCTGGTGATTCATTGGGGGAGAGAAGGGGGGGGGGGGCAGGTTATAAGAAGAGGAGACCAGGGGTAGTTCTGGAAAGGAAGAGGGGAGGAGTGGGCATGAGGGATCCCATGAGACTCACCTGGCGGTTGTGTCCTCCTAGCTAAAGGTGGAACGTTACAATGAGAGAAGGGAGTGGTCTAGGCGCAGGTGATCATTGTAGTAGAGCCATGGGCCCCAGATCCTCAAAAATGTTGCATGGGTATCAACAAGTATGGCGTCAGCTTTTTGTGTACCTTAATTTCCATAAGCCTCTGTTGGACCTCAGCAAAATGTATTAATGGCATCATTAGGCTTTAGTTAAGGGAAATTAAATATTTTAATGTCAATTTTAATAATACAACACAGTGAAGATGATATTGAAAGTTTAGCGTAGTCAAAACAATGAAAGATGTCTGGTGATTTGTAGATAAGGGTTACTGAAATTTGCTGTCTACTTTCTGACTCTTAAATGACCCAATTTTAGCAAGCGGTGTGGCAAAATAAATAATTGAGCTGATTAGATGAGGATCCTGTTCCTTGCACCTTCAGGCTAGCCATGCATGGCTAGGTTTCAATTGTTCAGCCCAATCAGTAGATTCTGCACTACCAGCTGTTGTATTCAAGCAGCCACAGCACTCATGGCTGCTCAAATACCCAAACAGTGACTGCATCTGCCTGGATTCAGTCATTGTTCGACCCAACAATTTTCTACCTGGCACCTTTGACTTTTCAACTGAATTCTGTCAAGCCAGGTGGTGTGGACAGGGCCACCAATAGCTTGAATTTATGCCAATTAAAGGAGAGATTCACATTTTGGAGCATGTTACATATTACACCCATATTTATGGGTGTAACATGTAACATGCTCCAGCTCCTGTCCTGCTAACCTCCTGCTGATGTGCACCATGAAAGTTCATTTACACTTCCTCCAACTTTGTAATAGAAAGCACATGCAGAAGTACAGGCACAAAGCTGGAGGACGTGTCTGCAGCAGCCTGACATTGCACCCAGAATCTACTAATCATGGGTGCAATGCTATGCAGTCAGCAAAAATTTGTACATTTATTATTTTTTTCAAAAAAGGTGAACTTAACCTTTAAGCAGGAGTTGGCCACAATTCTAATTATGTATGGTGAACAACTTTAGAGATTTAAATTGAAGCAACTTGGAAATACAAAAGGTAAAAATAATCACAGTCAAGTATCTTAACCAATGTCTATAAATAATATTGCATGCTAAACTCAAAAGCAATGTTTTCTAAAACTGGAAATGTTTTTTTTCAGGACACCTCAATATGGTAATATGGAAGGGGACCTTGCCAGCAGAGCTGCAGTAATAGCATGCAGTTGCACTACCGCCAACAGGTGAAATCTGGCATTGCTTTGTGACCATATTGTACAGTGGTTTACTATTAGGGCTCATGTACACTGCAGCTGATAAACTCACATTTAGGAGCTGTTCAGAATTTGTTTCAGCAGCCCTTGAACTCACCCTAATGTTTTCCTATGTGTCCATCTACACATCGTCGTTTACAGGCATTTGAGTTTACAGTTTTTTTTTTTACGCAGAAAACTTGGCGATCAGCAGTTGATTTAATCAGTGTTTCAAACGCAAAATGGGGCTAAACATGGCTAAATGTGGCAAATCGCGTTTATAAGAGCTTGCGTTTGAAAGTTTTTTTTAACTCTTCCAGTTCCCGATGCTGTCCAGAGCCTTTTTTCATCATGTAAAATGCATGTAGAGTTTTCAAGGTACTCAGATGGACAAAACACTGAACACAGGATGTTCCTACCAAGCTTGTCACACATTGTAATGACCAATTCACACCTTAGACCTCTCCCACCCTTGGAAACAAAAGCTATGTTAATGACCATTCACACCTCTAATTCCTCATGAAGACCCCCTGCCAGGTGACCTTAATGACTCACTCCACCAGACACCTTTCCCACCCTTGGAAACAAAAGAAATGTTAATGAGCAACTCACACCTAAGGTAATCACAACACATACTGCTGTCTCTGCTTCTACTCTCTGTATTTCTCTGAAACAGTCTGAAATAGTTAATAATTTGCCATTTTTCAGTGCATTCGGGCATTTGGGAGGATCTCCTGTGCTTATCTTTAAACAAAAAAGGCTTCTAAATGCAAACGCACATAAACGAGCATAACTGCGTTATGGAAATGTGGCTAAACAGACGTTTTTTAACCTACATTGTCCAACAGTCAATTTCCGAAGTGTCCCGTGTACATGGGGCCTTACAATCGCTTTGTCCCACAGGTTGGACTCCAGTACAGGATCTAGGGCTGTGTAGCAGGGGATTGATCAATGCCACTGCACTAAGAGGGTCTAATTCAATTGGATTTCATAGCTTCTTGGGTTTATTTAAGTGTACTTGATAGCAGGATGAATTACTCAGCTCTATTCTGCTACTGGTAGTAAGGAAAGGAAGCGCTGTACAAGTTATGAGTCACTCCAATCACATTTTACACCGGGTTGAGAACTGTCCCCTTGGACCACGTGACAGAGCTGTTCCAGTCACTATGTATCAATGTGGTCATGTGTCACATGAGAATCCTGCTCCTACATACCAGAAAGTACACAAAGAGAAGTGATGGAAAGGTAAGTACTGTTTATGCTGCTGGATAATTGTGCATTGCTTTGTCCTAGCACAGACAAAATAACAGGTTTGCTTTAATTCTGTAAAAAGCAGAATAGCTTCTAGATACCAACAGTACCTCCTCCACTGCAGAACTGTAACATAAGATCACTGCTTATTTGCACTACTTTAAATAACCTTTTTAGAATGTCAACCAGATTTTTTTTTATTGCTAAAGCTGGTATATTTTCCTACTTTGAGTTTAAAGTGCACTTGTTCTGCAAAACTGACAGCCAGCCCTGCCACTAGTATCAATTAAATGCCAACTCTTGGTACCATAATGCAGCCCTAAATTCACATCCTGACTTTAGGACCATTGCTTTAAAGGCCTTAATTACAAAATCCACCTTTCCATTGCTTAAATGCTTATCTGTTAGCACCCTCTGCCTGTTTGTCTACTTCTGTCTATTTAAGACCAGATAGACCCAGCCCCAGCTAACACCTACATTAGTGCTACAAGGGAAAACAGTGGATGGTGAGGGTTATTATGTAAGTTACATTGTTTCCACTCGGCACCAGTGAAAGGAGGGATATAGGACTGACCAACAGCAAAGGAGGAACTTGTCCACTTACCAACAAAAAGAGGAACTTGTCCAATAACCAACAGAAAAGGGAAACTTGTCCACTGACCAACAGAAGGACACTTGTCCACTGACCAGAGGCAAATGGGCAGTTGTCCACTGTCCAACAGAAAGAGAGCACATGTCCACTGATCAGCAGAGAGGCAACACTTGTACACATATGCCTCCACTGTGAGGACTCTTTAGACTTGTAGAGTTAGGACCACAGATATTCAGGGTGCCGTGATGTGGCTCTGTGGCTTACGTATGTATTTGCAAATGTGTGCTAACTAAACCCGTTTTTAAACGCATGTTTCTAGATAGGTTAATTTGGTTTTTGATAGTTGGCTAACTGGCTGGCAGATTGAACTGGCTTTTCTTATCCCCCTCTGTTGATAGGTTATACATATCCATGTTCCTTGCCGACAATAGCCGTTATTAGACTGGGGTAGGCTGGTAAGTTGAACTGGATAGTTCTACTTTTTACTTTTTCACAAAGTGATGCCCTCCATGTTCACTGTTTAAAAAGCCAGTTATAGACCTGGGCAGGTGATCAGTTTTTTCTTTTTTCTTTGTACATTAACCAGCACAAAGGGGATTCAGGTTTCCCATTGACATTTTGTTCATTTTAGACTGGGGTGCCTTGAAATGTCTCATAAGAGGCACTTGTCCACTGACCAACAGAAGGAAGGAGGGCACTTGTCCACTGACCAGAGGCAAATGGGCAGTTGTTCATTGACCAACAGAAAGGGGACACTTGTCCACTGACGAGAAGCAAAGGGGCACTTGTCCACTAACAATCACAAATTGGGGCACTTGTACACTAACCAGCACAAGGGGGACTCAGGTTTCCCATTGACGTTATACAGTTTAGACTGGGGTGCCTCCAAATGTTATTATTATTATTATTATAATAATACAGGATTTATATAGTGCCAACAGTTTGCTCAGCTCTTTACAATATATAATGGGAGACAATACAGCAACAATACAGTTCAATACAAGAGGGTTACAATCTAAGAAATGTTGCACTTTTGCACTGACCAACAGAAGGAGGGCACTTCTCCACTGACCAGAGGCAAACGAGCAGTTGTCCACTGACCAACAGAAAGGGGACATTTGTTCACTGACCTAATGAAAGGGAGCACTTGTCCACTGATCAACAGAAAGGGGCGCTTGTCAACAGACCAGCAGAGAGGGGACACTTGCCCACTGACCAACAGGAAGGGAGCACTTGTCTCCTAACCAACAGAAAGGGGGGCACTTGTCCACTGACAAGAGGCAAAGGGGCACTTTCCACAGACCAGCAGAAAGGGGACACTTGTCCACTGAGCATCAGAAAGGGAACACTTGTCAAATGACCAACAGAAAGGAGGCACTTGTCCACTAATAAGCACAAGGGGGGCACTTGTACACTAACCAGCACAAAGGCGTTTCCCATTGACATTTTTTACATTTTAGACTGGGGTGCCTTGAAATGTCTCATACTTTTAAAGGGTGCTGTGACTTTTAAATGTTTGAAACATATGGATGAAGACAGGTGTTTCCAAGCTGTTCGAAGTTGACTGAAACCTGACCTTACAGTATTTGCTGTGATCTCTGAGGATGTTTGAGAATAGATTACTTCATATCATAAACAGCTAGATAGATTAGGGATGGATTCATCTGCTTGCTAAATATATGTAAATAGTTCAATGTCCATAACCTGGGCACAGGTACTGATTTTTTTCAACAAAACCAGGAATTTCTTACAGCTTCATAGCAACTGAGCCTCATACGTATGCTTGTTAAATATGAATATGCATGTTTATACACATATGAGCATTCATGTCAATATACATATGAGTATGCAGGTTTATACACATATGAGTATGCATGTTTATATACAGTACATCTGAGTATGTATGCCTTTACACATATGAGTATGCAAATTTATATACATAGGAGTATAAATGTTTATACACATTTGAGTATGCATTTTTATTCTTGTATTTTTTTCATGTGATAGGGTTAACTTATGCATGCACAAACCACTATCTAAACTCGGGCAATGCCCGAGGGCCCTGGGTCAGTAGGGGGCCCCATGAGATGCCCCTGGTACCTTTTTCATAGGCTTTTTTGAGTTTGGGCAAGGACACAGGGGCCCCATGATCCCCTATTGCCCGGGGGCCCCATGAGGTGTCAGTCCACCCCTGCTTCTATGGCTTATTTTCTTTCGTAGTTGACCACTGATCTCATGCAAGTTCATGAATAAAATGGTTTATGACAAAACATTTTAATTCTTTTCTTAGATTGATTACAAAGTTCGTCTGGTGAACCTTTACTATTTTTTCTATACAATTATAATATTAATCTTGCAGCAGTTAATGAACAAGCTTGCACTTCTACACACACGATAACTATATGAGACTACAAGGACAAACACGTCTCATGAACTTTGTCCACTTACCCATAACATTGAGCAGCTAAATGTGTACAAGTGGACCTTTCAGTAACTTTACAAATCTGAATGAATACATTCCTGACATGTCACAATATACAGAAACAGTATCATTTTCCGTGCTGTATTCTTTCTAAGTAACAAGCAGTCATTAGTCTGCTGAAGCCTCCTCTACCCCGCTGATCATGCAGACTGCAACAGTGTAACTTTGTAGCAAGTCACAAAATAAGAGGTTGAAGTAAGGGTCTGTGTCAAAAAAGTGCAAACACAGACGAGTACTGTGCAAGTCTTTATAATCAATGATGACCAGTGTGATTGTAAAAAAGAAAGGAAACATCAAAAAAAAGAAATAGGGAATTGTGAATACTGCAATGAAGAAACAAAATGGACGGTATAACAAATAAATTAAAATATATAAGTCCTCTAAATATCATAATAGTCCCAAAAATAGTGATGTGATCCAATCAACAAAATGTAGTGACTTCTGTGATTTCCGCACTGCACCTCCACCATAATGCACTCACCAGAAGTAAGTAGCATGAAAGCCCAGAGCGGAATGACACTAAGGAGTGTTCCTGCTTGTTCCTCCTGCCGGTGACCCCTTAGTGTCATTCCGCTCTGGGCTTTGATCACTTCACTATTTTTGGGACTATTATGATATTCAGAGGACTTATATATTTTAATTTGTTTATTTGTTATACCGTCCATTTTATTTCTTCATTGGAGTGTTCACAATTCCCTATTTCTTTTTTATGATGTTTCCTTTCTTTTTAACAATCACACTGGTCATCATTGATTATAACACACATTTTTATTAGCTTCACATTGATATTATAGTATTTTGTTTTGGTGGAGACAGAGGGTTTGCCACGTTGTGCTAACTGCTTTACTTTTTCTTTTTTGTCTTGCACTCACCATTTATTCTTTGATTATACAAGTCTTTATATGACTGCGTCTCAGCACGTCAGTCAGGGAACCAGATTCTGATGTTGGATGATGCATAGGAAAAGATGGCTTAATCCGCTTATTGGAAAAAATCAGAGAAAGGCAATGTCTGGGGAAGGGGGGTAGCACAGTGATCTAACTGATGCTTGCCTTACCAGCCCCCTACCCCCCACAAATACCTGCTGGTTCCAGATATGGCGAAGCATGTGGTCTCCCATGTGACAGTGCTCAGCTATAGCAGCCAATCCCTAGGTCCAAGCACTGTCACATGGCTGGGGTAGTTATGGCACCATTCCCCCTAGGGATACGCATTTTCGCAACGTTTGTATGAATTTTCCAGGGGAACCGTGTATCTACAAGCATTAAAGGACAATCTTTAGTAATCTTTAATGATTCCTACCCACCCCCTAAGTGCAGCCCATCTGGTTACAACCTCACCTCCTTCCCCCATTACAGCACCTTTTGCCATGCGGCCCTGCTCTCCATTTCTCCATCCATTCCTTTGGAAGAGCCATCCTCAAAAATGCCTCCTGAAGTGCGGTGGTAGGCAGCGTCCTGATAGGAATGATTGGGATCATGTTGGGGATGTTTTCAGATCAAAGGCCTTGCATAACTGAGGAAAGCCACATGGTAAAGATCAAAGAGATTAGGAAGAAGCTAAGTATGAAACCACATGGGCTGTATTCTGGGGGGCTGTGGGTTCATTAACCCTTTCATAATCAGAAATCATTGATGTCCAGGCCAAACTTAGCAAGCATCAGCATGTGTCAGTTTACTAAAAAAATCTCTATCGGTAATTTGCATATCTAAGACATTTTTCAATTATTTTTTAAAAGGACATAAAAAGCTTTTATTTGATACAACTGTTTTATTAAAACAATACCTGCTCTGATTTGAATATGCTGATACATTTTTTGACTATTGTTGTATTAATGTTTTACAGTATAGTATGCCTTTTTTTAATATGCAACTGAAGTTGCACTGTTAAATAAATGACACCAGAAATGAATACTGCAGACTAAAGGTAGCAGGCCAAAGGCTTTTATTGCAATTATTTTTGCCTCAAGCCTGCATGTGATCACTATATTAGAGCTGACATTAGAGCAATCACCTAATCAGGATCTACTCTGATTGGTTCCTGATCGTTAATGGGAACCCTGGCTGTCCGGGGTTCCCACTAACCACAGCTGGGATACATTTTCACCCTATAACAGACAGTGTTTAAACAAGGCCCTTTAATAGAGGACCACCAAAGCTGCAGATTAAAAAAATTCTAAACTTTTGAAATTACATTAACATGTTACATTGTATAAAATGTATTCATGGTTAGGTTTAGATCTACTTTAAGTGTTGCTTGTGCATAGACCCCCTGCCTGATACAGAGTTTGGTATCATATCTGTTGATGCAATGTAGTGGTTACATCTGAGCTTAATTGTTACTAAACCCACAACATTAAAATCAGTCTGTATATGCAGTAAAGCACTGTGGAACCTAAGGGGTTAATCCTCTGCATTGTGTAAAAAGGCCATTTGAGCCTGACTTCTCTGATCCTCCTCTTGTTCAAATGTCCATGGGCAGCACAGTGGCTAAGTGGTTAGCACTTCTGCCTTGCAGTACTAGGGTCGCCGGTTCAAATCCCAACCACAGCAACAACTGCCTGGAGTTTGCATGTTCTCCCTGTGTCTGCGTGGGTTTCCTCTGCGTACTCCAGTTTCCTCCCACACTCCAAAGACATGCTGGTAGGTTAATTGGCTCCTGTCTAACTTGGCCCTAGTATGTGTATGTATGAATGTAAGTTGGGGACCTTAGATTGTACACCCCTTGAGGGTTAGGGACCGATGTGAATGTACAGTATATATGTAAAGCGCTGCGTAAATTGATGGTGCTATATAAGTACCTGAAATAAATGTCTTATCTCCTGATAAGACAGACTAAACCCATAGCCATTCTACACATGATCAGTTTAGTGAGTATTGCTAGAGAGGTTTTTTTTTTCTTGGGAGAGTGCATGTGATTAGCACAGGGCCAATCAGCACAATCCAGACAGAGGTCAGGGGATTTCCATCCTCCTAGAGCAGAAAGAAAACTCATCCTACAAGCTTTAACCAGTGCTTGGCTGGACACTGATAGAAGTCACAAGACTGCTCTAACTGCTGACAAGAAAAGGTATTCAGCAGTTTATATTTACAAAAATAATTGCATTTCCATGTTCTGTGTACTGTGGGAGACCAGATATAGTGAATGCAGGGTCCTGGGAGACCAGATAAAGTGAATACAGGGTCCTGGGTTCAGCAACACTTTAAATCCTAATGTAGGATTATGTTACAACTGAGCTGACTTTGGCTTATTCTTAATTCTGACTAATGTTTCTTCATTTGCTTCTGATGCCCAGCATGATTGACCACATTGATTTGAACTGTAACTTGCTTAGTGACCACCAACTCATCCGACCCTTTGGTATTGCATCCGCCTATCTGCCCTGCCTTTACTAGTTCTAGTAAAACCCTGTTGCCTGTGAGGGGAAAGTTCTATTACTTAGACCCAGGTGCACGCATGTACAAGAAAACCCCCACGTCCCAGAAAGGATGGTTGATAAAGGTAAAACATTGCATCAAACGGTCACTGTTTGATGATTGGACCCACACAGCTTGACACAGCATTTTACTACTGAAGGTTCACAGAAAAAAAATAATAGCTAGTTGTAAGTTATTTGTAACTATTTAATAAAGTTACACTCCAGTCACATTCTACTCTATTAAGCTGGCCATATACAGTACGGGTTCTCTATTATATCCCCCATACATGCTGCTTGGCATAGATGAGGAAATCAATAGAGAAATTGTAGAGCCCTGAAGACTATTGCATTCAGACAGCTGACATCTGCGGCTGTCAGAATACCTGAACAGTGGCTTTATCTTACTGGATGCAGCTGACAATTTTCCACCCAGCTCTATTCATTTTCAGATAGAAGGATGTTGGATAGTTCTTGACAGGGCCTCCTACTGCTTGAATATTGTCCAGTTTATCAAGAACTGTCCAAAATTTACTCCATGTATGGCCATGTATGAATAAGATCTACTTTAATTCTCAAACAGGGATGAGAAACAGCATGGAATCATGTGATAAGTGCCTGCAACGCTAATAAAATGCAAAATCCATCCAAGCCAAGATGGATTATATGAAATTTGGTGAATGCTAAACTATAGGCTGGTCCACAAAATAAAACAGAATCACAATCGGCAGTGAACCTGTTGTCAATACCACAATCAGGAGGAGGAAGCCTTAAAAGCCAACTTCACCTTTGTTGAAGATTACTTTTATTAAAACCCCCCATCCCCCTGAGTTTAAGAAGCCCAAGATTATACTTACCTTCAGCTCCAATCCATCAATCTTGTCTTTGTCATCGTTCCGACCAGTTGGCCATCTTCCCTTCATTCTGTGCATGTGTGCTGCGGCCCCATTCATATTTCTGGGTAGCCTTACTCATGGCAACCTACAGTGGTCTCTTGGAGTATGGATCTCCACATAGAAAAAAGGGGCAGCAGCACACATACATAGAATAAAGAGGAGCTAACCAGGACTGTGTCGGATTGTGTCTGAAGATAAGTATAATGCCCGTCTGCACTCAGGGAAATGGGGGGATTTAGTAAAAGACAAAAGGTTAAGTTGACCTTAAAGGTAAATATTTCTCTTAATCTCCTTGTTAGAACCCCTTTATAATAAGAAAGTATTACAGTATATCTTGAATATGTTTGCGGAAGGAGTGGAAAGGTCAGCCAGATTTTATTTTTTTGGGTTTTAACAGTAAGTTGAGCAAATATTCCAATTTCATCACAGTTACAAAATGTTTGAGTATTACAGTGCCTTGAAAAAGTATTCATACCCCTTGAAATTTTCCACATTTTGTCATGTTACAACCAAAAACATAAATTTATTTTATTGGGATTTTATGTGATAGACCAGTGATGGCGAACCTTTTTGAGCCCGAGTGCCCAAACTGCAACCCAAAACCAACTTATTTCTTTCAAAGTGCCAACACTGCAATGAAACCTGAATATCGAGCTTTTGGTTTAGAAAAAACAACTCGTACAGTAGTGCAAACTAATTAACAGTACAGGGATGACCAGAGACTGCGGACAGTACAGGGATGACCAGAGACTGCGGACACAGTACAGGAGATGACCAGAGACTGTGGTCACAGTTCAGGGGATGACCAGAGACTGCGGACACAGTACAGGAGATGACCAGAGACTGCGGACACAGTACAGGGGATGACCAGAGACTGCGGACACAGTACAGGAGATGACCAGAGACTGCGGACAATACAGGGATGACCAGAGACTGCGGACACAGTACAGGGATGACCAGAGACTGCGGACACAGTACAGGGATGACCAGAGACTGCGGACACAGTACAGGGATGACCAGAGACTGCGGACACAGTACAGGAGATGACCAGAGACTGCGGACAGTACAGGGATGACCAGAGACTGCGGACAGTACAGGGATGACCAGAGACTGCGGACACAGTACAGGGATGACCAGAGACTGCAGACACAGTACAGGGATGACCAGAGACTGCGGACAGTACAGGGATGACCAGAGACTGTGGACACAGTACAGGGATGACCAGAGACGGCGGACACAGTACAGGAGATGACCAGAGACTGCGGACAGTACAGGGATGACCAGAGACTGCGGACACAGTACAGGAGATGACCAGAGACTGCGGACACAGTACAGGGATGACCAGAGACTGCGGACAGTACAGGAGATGACCAGAGACTGCGGACACAGTACAGGAGATGACCAGAGACTGCGGACACAGTACAGGAGATGACCAGAGACTGCGGACACAGTACAGGAGATGACCAGAGACTGCGAACAGTACAGGAGATTACCAGAGACTGCGGACAGTACAGGAGATGACCAGAGACTGCGGACAGTACAGGGATGACCAGAGACTGCGGACACAGTACAGGGATGACCAGAGACTGCGGACAGTACAGGGATGACCAGAGACTGCGGACACAGTACAGGAGATGACCAGAGACTGCGGACACAGTACAGGGATGACCAGTGACTGCGGACAGTACAGGGATGACCAGAGACTGCGGAAAGTACAGGAGATGACCAGAGACTGCGGACACAGTACAGGGATGACCAGTGACTGCGGACAGTACAGGGATGACCAGAGACTGCGGACAGTACAGGGATGACCAGAGACTGCGGACACAGTACAGGGATGACCAGAGACTGCAGACACAGTACAGGAGATGACCAGAGACTGCGGACACAGTACAGGGATGACCAGAGACTGCGGACACAGTACAGGGATGACCAGAGACTGCGGACATAGTACAGGGATGACCAGAGACTGCGGACAGCACAGGGATGACCAGAGACTGCGGACAGTACAGGGATGACCAGAGACTGCGGACAGTACAGGGATGACCAGAGACTGCGGACAGTACAGGGATGACCAGAGACTGCGGACAGTACAGGGATGACCAGAGACTGCGGACAGTACAGATGACTGCTGACCTTTGGGGAGGGAGGGGGAGCGGGTACCTGAATTTGACAGGTACCCGCTCTTACTTCCGCAGAGTTTTTTTTTTATCTTACCTGTTCCTTTATCCAGCCGCGCGCTGTCTTCCCGGCTTCTGTAGTGTGGGCGCTCGTCGGACAGCCGGATGCCCAGTGCGCATGCGCGAGAAGCGCTGCGCTTTGTGATTGGTCCGGCGGCTTCTGGGATCTGTCATGTGTCCCAGGTACCGCCTTACCATTCACAAAGAGCACTGCTTCTTGTGCATGCGCACTTGGGACCTGGATGTCACGCACACTACATTCGGGAAGACAGCGCGCCGCTGGATTCTCCTGGCGTGCCCACAGATAAGGCTCGGCGTGCCGGCTGTGGCACGCGTGCCGGCTGTGGCACGCGTGCCACGGGTTTGTCATCACTGTGATAGACCAACACAAAGTGGTACATAATTACAAAATGGAAGGAAAATGATAAATGGTTTTTAATATATTTTACAAATACATTTCTGAAAAGTGTGCATTTGTATTCAGCCCCCGGAGTCAATACTCTGTAGGACCACCTTTCGCTGCAATTACAGCTGCAAGTCTTTTTGGGGATGTCTCTACCAGCTTTGCACATCTAGAGAGTGAAATTCTTTCCCATTCTTCTTTGCAAAATAGCTCAGGCTCTGCCAGATTGGATGGAGAGCGTCTGTGAACAGCAATTTTCAAGTCTTGCCACATATTCTCCATAGGATTTAGGTGTAGACTTTGACTGGTCCATTCTAACACATGAATATGCTTTGATCTAAATCATTGTAGCTCTGGCTGGATGGCTAGGGACGTTGTCCTGCTGGAAGGTGAACGTTCGCCCCAGTCTCAAGCCTTTTGCAGACTCTAACAGGTTTTCTTCTAAGATTGCCCTGTATTTGCCTCCATCCACCTTCCCATCAACTCTGACCAGCTTCCCTGTCCCTCCTAAAGAAAAGCATCCCGACAGCATGATGCTGCCACCACCATGTTTCACAGTGAGGATGGTGTGTTCAGGGTGATGTGCAATGTTAGTTTTCTGCCACACATAGCGCTTTGCTTTGAGGCCAAAAAAATTAAATTTTGGTCTCATTTGACCAGAGCACCTTCTTCCATATGTTTGCTGTGTTCTCCACATGGCTTCTCGCAAACTGCAAATGGGACTTCTTATGGCTTTCTTTCAACAATGGCTTTCTTCTTGTCACTCTTCCATAAAGGCCAGATTTGTGAAGTGCACAACTAATAGTTGTCCTGTGGACAAATTTTCCCACCTGAGCTGTGGATCTCTGCAGCTCCTCCAGAGCTACCATGGGCCTCTTGGCTGCTTCTCTGATTAATGCTCTCCTTGCCCAGCCTGTCAGTTTAGGTGGATGGCCATGTCTTGGTAGGTTTGCAGTTGTGCCATTCTCTTTCCAGTTTCAGATGATGGACTGAACAGTGCTCTGTGAGATGTTCAAAGCTTGGGATATTTATTATAGCCTAACCCTGCTTTAAACTTCTCTACAACATTATCCCTGCCCTGTCTGGTGTGTTCCATGGCTTTCATGATGCTGTTTGTTCAGTAATGTTCTCTAACAAACCTCTGAGGGCTTCACAGAACAGCTGTATTTATACTAAGATTAAATTACACACAGTTGGACTCTATTTCTCTATTTACTAATTAGGTGACTTCTAAAGGCAATTGGTTCCACCAGATTTTAGTTAGGGGTATCATAGTAAAGGGGGTTGAATACAAATGCATGCCACACTTTTCAGATATTTATTTGTAAAAAATTTTGAAAATGATTTATCCTTTTCCTTCTACTTCACAATTATTTACCCCTTTGTGTTGGTCCATCACATAAAATCCCAATAAAATGCATTTACGTTTTTGGTTGTAACATGACAAAATGTCAAAAATTTCAAGGGGTATTAATACTTTTTCAAGGCACTGTATTATAAAAGTTCAATTAGCTCTTAGTTATTACTATGTGGAATGATATCTGCTTGAACCTATTTTGCAGAATTTTAATGCCAAAATAAATATGCATTTGGCATAAAAGATACCCATTGGTCATTTTGATAGCATATTAGTCATGATATGACATTTCTATACATGACATCATATACATATCCCAAGTCAGATATAAAAATATTTTTTTCTCTGTATGAGGCTTGTAAAACACATGGAACTAGTTTACTGTCAAAGAGAACATCCATTCTGTGTGAAGAGAATTTGGGGGAAGTCCATGATGTTGAACCTTTCAAAGATCCCAATGTCTACTGTCACTGAGCCAGAAGACAGAACAACACTAAAGCCTTTCCAGCCCAGCCTGAGGAAAGGAAGAATTCTTTCATGACTCCTCTAAATTAGCCATGAGAATACATTCTGTATTAATCAATAATGAGCTGACAGTAAAATACTATCTTTTGAGTTTAAACGGTAACTCAACTTTTGTGGGAAAAAAACAGCATATAAAAAAAATAATAATATAACGTATACAATTGCAAATCAAGTTAGATTGTAATTGAATGTGTTCAAAAATTACCTTTTCTTTTCAGTCTGCAGCTCTGTAAATTTCTGTAAAATGTAATGCAATATGGCTACCTTGAGGCGTTCTGTACACAGATGGTGTACAGAACGCCCCTTTAAAATTTAATTTCCTGCTTGTGTGATTGGCTTACTGATCTTCCAAGAAGTCTGCACTAAGTTAGATTTTAAGAATCCTCTGCAATAAAAATGTCATTTTTGGTGAGATACTCCCAAAGCGAAATCAGGTCTAAAGGGATGCAGACCCTGCCACTTTATTCATTACAGCCTTGCAGGTGCAGCAGCTCATTGATAATTAGAAAACCACTCCCATACAAATTCACTTAGCACATGGACACAGACAAACAGCTATTTCTTCAGAATAACAAAAGGCAGGAGTCTGCTACAAAGTGTGTTAAAATCCTTGCAATCTACACAGATCATCTAGAAGGGAATGTTTTTTTTTTTTGTTAACAAAAGTGGTCTTACTCTTTAAAGGGAAAACGGTGTCCATTTACAGTACATATATACTGTATGTGAAATATACATGTTTGTGATTTAGTGAACCTGTGCTATAGGCAACCTGTGCCCAGGCTATGGACATTTAAGTGCTTACATATCCTTACAATGACACTAAACATTATCCTTATTCTCTGAAAAAGCCATTCACTACTTAATGGCCATAACATTTATTTTTTAGTAAACTGTTTGTTAGGGATCATTCACATGGAGCAGGGTTCACTTTAATCAGCAGGGGATCCATGAGCAGATCCTCTGCTGAATCTGGAGCCAAATTGGACACGTCAGTTTTTTTTACATCTGTGCCTGTTCAGTTTGTGTCCACCGAAAAGGGACAGACCCATGTTAGCTCTATAGGCAGCCAGTGTCTGTTTACACCAGGCTATCTCCGATCCATTAAATTTAGGTCCAGAATAACAAAAAAGGATGCAGTCCTTTTTAGTTTTTTCTTTTTCCAGACTTGAACAGATGTATGGAAAAAAGAAACATAAGTGCTTATTTAAAAAGGAATAATCCTAATGTTTACACACATTAGTCTTTTAAAATACAAATACAATTAAAAGTGGAACATTTTTTACATGGTTCAATATTAGTATTGCGGATTTTTACAATACAGCATTATTGGCATGTATACAAATCACATGACTTATATTGCATATCTAGATCCACAAGGTCAACGCGTTTCTAATATATAGCTTCTTCAGGGCCATGTCTTGGGATCCAATAACAGGGTGGAACCTGGCTAGATGAAAATATAAAACAGCTCAGAATAACATTACATTATACAAGTGATATCACAATAATTTTTAAAACATATCTCCACCTACCAAAATTGTGATACCGCTGATATAACCAATATGGGTAGTGAGAAAGGGGGGCATGGATGGACTTGGAGGTAGGCTGGTGTAAACAGAGTCCATTTACATCCACCTGTCCATAGAGTTGCATTAAGTTTTCAATCAGTTCCATCTGAAAAACTGACAAGTGGACCTGATTAGACAGCTTGTGTTTTTCTGCCTTTTTGTAACATCCTTCATGACCTGCTGAACCACTCCTTTTTGCCCTCGCTGCCACTTGTTTGGAATGAACAGCACATGTCAGTTGCGGTCATGTGCACTGCTCTATGCACACTACAAATCCCACAGTCCATAGTGCCAAGCCCATCTTGGGAGTGAGCAACAGAGGGTGGCTACGTTCCTACATACAGTGGGAGCATGAAGAATTGAAAGTAACCACTCTTTAACAGGAAGTTGTTTTGCAGCAGCAAAAAAAGCAGTTTTCAGATTTGGAGGAGGTGGAGAGCAACAGAAGACACTTTTTTGAACTAAAAATACTTAACTGAAAGGAATATATTTTTATACCGGTTTAGTGTCACTTTAACTAGAAGAAATTATCTTTTAAACATACCCTCACTAACCTCTGTAGTTGCAGGCACTTTGAAGTAGTGATCTTCAAAATTCGCTACTTGTTTTGTTTTTAGGCTAAATTAGAATCCTAGGCAAACAGCTAAATAAGATAAAATATACAATATATTGCCAAAAGTATTGGAACGCCTGTCTTTACACGCACATTAACTTTAATGGCATACCAGGCTTAGTCTGTATGGTTCAATATTGAGTTGGCCCACCCTTTGCAGCTATAACAGCTTCAACTCTTCTGGGAAGGCTGTCCATAGGGTTTGGGAGTGTGTCTATGGGAATGTTTGACGATTCTTCCAGAAGCACATTTGTGAGGTCAGGCACTGATGTCGGATAAGAAGGCCTGGTTCACAGTCTCCACTCTAATTCATCCCAAAGGTGTTCTATTGGGTTGGGGTCAGGACTCTGTGCAGGCCAGTCAAGTTCCTCCACACCAAACTCGCTCTTCCATGTCTTTATGGACCTTGCTTTGTGCACTGGTGCACAGTCACGTTGGAACAGGAAGGGGCCATCCCCAAACTGTTGCCACAAAGTTGGGAGCATGAAATTGTCCAAAATATCTTGGTATGCTGACACCTTAAGAGTTCCCTTCACTGGAACTAACGGGCCAAGCCCAACCCCGAAAAACAACCCCACACATCCATTGGATTGCCAGAGAAGCATGATTGGTCACTCTGTAGAACACGTCTCCACTGCTCTAAAGTCCAGTGGCAGCATGCTATCCAGCTCTGTATCCAACGCTTTTCATTGCACTTGGTGATGAAAGGCTTGGATGCAGCTCCTCGGCCATGGAAACCCATTCCATGAAGCTCTCTACGTACTGTTGTGCTAATCTGAAGGCCATAAAAAGTTTGGAGGTCTTTAGCTATTGACTCTGCAGACAGTTGGTGAGTTCTGCTCACTGTGCGCTTCAGCATAGCTGAGTTCCTGTTGCTCCCAGTTTCTTCCACTTTGCTATAATACCACTAACAGTTGACCGTGGAATATTTAGTAGCAAGGAAATTTCACAGATGGACTTATTGCACCTATCACGGTACCATGCGTGAATTCACTGAGCTCCTGAGAGCAAAATATTCTTTCACAAATGTTTGTAGAAGCAGTCTGCATGCCTAATTGCTTGATTGTATACACCTGTGGCCATGGAGGTGATTGGAACATCTGAATCCAAAACCGAGCTCCTGGTCTTCCCCCCACCCCGTGCCCCCCCCCATCCTCTCCATCACTACTAACAATGCCACCATCTCTCCCACCCCACACGCCAAAGTCCTGGGTGTCACCCTGGACTCCCACCTCTCCTTCCTACCCCACATCCAACTGCTATCTAGATCTTGTAGGCTCCACCTCCGCAACATCTCCAAGATATGCACATTCCTCACCCCAGACACCACCAAGCAACTCGTACACTCCCTCATCATCTCACGCCTGGACTACTGCAACTCCCTTCTCACTGGCCTACCCAAACGAACGCTATCCCCACTCCAGTCGATCCTAAACTCAGCAGCTAAACTCATCCACCTCACCAACCGCTCCACATCTGCCTCCCCCCTCTGCCAATCCCTTCATTGGCTCCCGATTGCCCAACGCATAAAATTCAAACTGCTAACTCTGACCTACAAAGCCATTCACAATGCCGCCCCGAACTACATAACTGACCTGATACCCAAATACTACCCTACCTGTGCCCTCCGCTCCTCACAGGACCTCCTACTCTCTAGCTCCCTGGTCTCCTCCTCCCACGCCCAATTGCAGGACTTCTCCAGGACTTCCCCCATCCTCTGGAACTCCCTACCCCAATCCATCAGACTGTCACCTACCCTCCTCACCTTCAGGCGCACCCTGAAAACCCTCCTCTTCAGGGAAGCCTACCCCAACCTCACCTAACACCCGACCTCACCTAACAACTAACCTCCTCCACTCCTCCCACCACTCCATCCCCCACAGCCATCTCCTCCTGTACCACTTTCCCCTCCCTCCTAGATTGTAAGCTCGAAAGAGCATGGCCCTCAAACCCCTTGTGTAGTGTATTGTTACTGTATTGTCTCATGTACTGTCCCCCTTGCTACTGTACAGCGCTGAGCATACCCTTTGGCGCTATATAAATACTGTATAATAATAATAATAATTTGGAGGGCTGGCCCAATACTTTTAGCAATTTAGTATATATTTAGGAAATAGTTTACCTACCTAGTCATTCTTGCAATTCAGACACCCCTGCAACTACGTATAACCAAGTCCTGGACCCCAATGCAGTAAAAAAAAAAAAAAGTTTGGTCAAGGACCCACCCTAGCCCACTAATTGGAAAATGAATATGCAACAGCACAATGATGGCGTTAGGAAAGCTTTATTTGGCTTGGGGTATTACCCCTCAGATACTAACACTTGCCATATATAGAAATACATTTAAGTATTTAGTAATAAAGCTGGATTAAACGGTATTTGATTACATCTGCCTAGAGTTCACATTATTAAATTATCAACCACTATAAATTTTATTGCATTACTGTTTTCTGTCTTACTGTTAAATGTAAACCTAGAGCTAATAGCCACTTTCTTTTCACTCTTATAATGTGAAGATTAATAAAACATCCGATACTGCTGATCAACTATTCATTTTCTCTCCCCGCAGAGACTCATATACTGTATACCTAATCTAATATATAAGTACCAGATATAGTGAGAATGAGTACTGATCATAAAACTACCTTTTTTCTCTTGAAAAAACACAATGAAAAATAATTGATTTTTCTTTTAGCAAAATAATTCCCTATCGTCTCACTGCTTGTTTTCAAATTACTTTGAAAAACCTGTAATCACAGCACGGCAGACCAGCAATCATGTACAATGCACATTACATTTACTCATTTTAAAATGCAATAAGTCCTCTGGGATATTCCCAGAAAGCCTATAAATGGAAGTACTAGAGGATGAGATCAAAAGTAAGCGTTTAAATGAAAACAGCATTTTCATTATAATACTGGCACAACATATACAGCTACTACACAAGTACCAATAATAAAGTGGAACTTCACTCTCCCCAGGTTCATTTTGTTTTTAACCCCCTCTTACCTTTATTGCTGTCTTATGCTCAAAAAAGATACTCACATGCCCAAAAAATTCAGCACTGTTCCAATGTGATCCACTGCCGCACACCATGTTCCACCTGCCATCTTCATTTCTGACATCATCAGACGCCAGCTGTCCTTTCGGGGTTCTTGCCACCAGTTCCTGATGATGCATCACCATCTTCCTTTCGACTCCATTGGGAGATGGCTGTTTCTTCTGGGTACTTGCCACCAGCTCCCAAAGACATGCTGCAAGGTCCGCCCTCCTCCGGTCACTGTCTGTAAGTTGATGCCTCCTAGGGTATTTGACATGGATATCCCAGAAGGTTGCTGGAGTGCATTACATTCCCGTCTAAGTGAGAATGGAAACGGGTCAAGGTAAAAAAAAAATTGGCTTTTAAGATTGCCGAAGTTGGGGAGGATTGAAAAGATGGAAAGTGCTTTTGGGGAGTGAAGGTCCACTCTAAAAAATGGCTGTTTCAGTCTGTAGTCAGCACTGATTTTCCATATCAAATAAAAAAACTGAAATATAGTAACTTGCTTTATTGTTTTTAAACCTTCGCAGAGGATTTAGAGTTAGGCTTTAAATATCATAAAGGAGTTACAAGGAATGACTAGCTGAGATTGAAGCTGAAAAGGCAATTAAAGAGAATATGTGGTCTTTTCATGCTTTTTAGACATAAATTGGCCACATATGGATCGAAATTTGGCTGTTTCAGCAGGGCCCGCAAAAATTTTGATCTGTGTATGGGCAAGCTGGTTGTTCACAAGTTTATGTAACATTTTTCTCTCGATCAGCATCTCCAGCTATAGTTTGCAGTGCTGATCAGTGTATTCTGATGATGGGGAAAGTCTCCTCACTGTCAGAATACAATAGCATAGCATGAGGGATTTCCCATTCACATCTGGTTGAATTAAAAAAAAATGACTCATGTATGGAAAGCCTTACATACACACACACTATATTATGGCACAGCTTGTCAAACAATAACCCCTCTAAAATGGACGCTTGGCAAAGAGTTCATAAAGTCCATGCGTGGCACATCAGGGGTTGACCCAGCTGGCTTGCTACGCTCAATGCAGTTCTTCAAGAGCCTGAGGGAATCTCTAAAGCAATAAAAAGAAACAGCAGTGGGCATATCTATGTGCAGTAAAAAAATTACAGTACATTTATTATAAAAAACTATTGGCAACTCACAATTGATAACAAGTCAAGAGCCTGTCATTTGAACTTTATTAACTGGGGCTATCATCCCATCCAGACCACAACAACGCATATCAGAAGTAATCGAGTCCAGAGACTCTCTGTTTTCAATGGCCAGGAAATAATCAGGGAAACTGTGTATTTCCTGGTCATTGGAAGCACAGAGTCTCTGGACTGGATTACCTTTGCTATGTGTAGTTGTGGTCTGGATGATAGCCCCAGCTGATAAAGGTCATATGACAAGCGCTTGATTCCTTATCAAATGTGAGTTGCCAATTGTTGTTTTTCTTAACCCATGTTTTTTTTTCCACTGCACTTAAGCCTCGGACACAGGATGAGAATATTGGACGAATGATCATCTGGATTTTTTTGCATGCTAGTCTCATATCAAAGAGAAATAGGTTATTAAAGTTACAAAAATACTTGTAAGACAGAATACAACGTTCCGAGATGGTATAATGTATTCTATTATTTCCAGGCATGCGTGGTCCTGGTCACTTGATTTTTTACAGACGAATTCTGTACTGATTAAATGAAAATCATTTGCTCTGTTATTGTACAAAAAATGTTCATATTTGTCCCATTGGAAAATTTCACATGAACTGTTGTGATTGGTTCTCGAAAGCTGTGTACCAGTGGTGGACTGACAACTCATAGGGCCCCCAGGCAATAGGGGATCATGGGGCTCCTGTGTCCTTGCCCACACTCAAAGCACAACCAAAGAAAGCCTATAAAAGGCTTCAGGGGCATTTCATGGGGCCCCCTACTGACCCCAGGCCCTCGGGCAGTGCCCGAGTGCTCAAATGGTCAGTTCGCCCCTGCTGTGTACTAATGATCAGATTATCGGACGATCGCTCTGAATGCAGTATTTTTATTACGATTTTCTCATCGTGTGTACTAGGTATTAGATGCACCTTCTGTTGCTCGTTTGTCATGGCCAGCCTCACAGTACAATGTAAAAGAAATGAACATGCCCAATAGAGTGTTACCATGCATTGTGCTGCAATGTAAGTGCTGGATGCCTGCTGTGAAATTCAGTTTTACAATTCCATCTATCCAGTGAGCTGCAGGCTTTTTTCATATATTTATAGGGCTAACCTTAACTGCCTTCCTGAAATTCAGATTCAAAATTCCATCTACCGTGTGGTGCTGTAGGCTTTTTTTTCATATCTTTATTATGCAAACCTTAACTGCTTTCCTGAAAATGTTGTGTACAGATATGGATAACTGCAGTTCAAATGCCATGGTCTATTAACTGAATCATGGAAGGAATTTCAGTTAGAGAGAGGCAGTCTGAAAGGAAACAGTTACTGCTGTGATCTCTCTTTAGAAAATCCACAATGCTCTGCCAAACCTGTATTATTGCTGCACCCTGCATTAAAAGTTCTCCTACATCTGACTACCCATAGGGATTAAATAGATAATTTCTTTCTCCATCACAAAATGGAAAAAAATCATAATGGACAAAGATATCACATCCATTTCTGTTTTGATCCAATTTTCCTGACCTGAGCAGATGTGAGCGAATATTGATGGATGCATTTTTGCCTACATGTGGCCATCGATAGGGATTACATGGGTCTCTTTTTCCTTCATCATACAATGGAGGAAAAATCGAAAAAAAAACAGACGTCACGAATAAGCCTTCTATTTCCGTTCTGATCCGGCACAGCAGGGAATCAGTCCAGGATCCCCCGCTGAAATGGAACAAAGGGCATCCAAGTAAAAGGGGCCTTACTGAACGGATATAATAAAATGCTTCCATTGGTATTTTTAACAGACCAAAAGGCAGCAATAAAAGAAGTTCACCGTTAGGATTTACGTACACTTTAAGATTCTTGGAATGCCTACACATGTTAAATTGTTTTATGGTGAAATACAGAAAAGAAGTTTCATTGGAGAGACCAACTTATGTTTGGCTTGTAATGGCCCTTTAATTTGATTTCCATCACGTCTCTGTGAACACGTCCTGTGCTGATGAATATGTAACTGGGTCTGCTGGCACAAACACTGTGTAGTAGTCAGTGTCAATGTGTGCATTCATGTCTGTTCTGATGTATTGATGGTGCTGCTTTGCAATAAGAGTATTCCCGCCCCATGCTGTGCAAATCTAATGTGCATTACAATCTACGAATGACCCAGGGAGACACTGCCGGTGGTCTGCTAAAGACCCTGGTGTAATGCGGGTTGAATATCAACAACGAAAGGTACAGAAACACTTTACTGGGGGAAAAAAAAACGTCTCGGAAAGGGTTAACGCTTCTCAATGCCAGAGGGCCTAGAATTCATTAATTGCATGAATACCCACAAGTATATACGTTATATAAACACATTATATATTAATACATCTGCACAGTGGCAGGGCCTGGCCCCTCACAGACAGCATGTAATTCCAATTTAATGAGCAGATGCTAATTAACTATGTAATTATAACAGGCGCCCTCGGCTAATTCACAAATGGTCCAGGAGATGCTAAGGAAGCAGCAGGAGGCAGCTAAAGAAGAGGAGGAGAAAAGGGACCGATGGAAAACAGAGTAGGAGGAGGGAACAGGTACTGAAGGAAGGAAAGAGAAGACCGTGGAGAATGGCTGAGGTGACAGGAGAACCCAATTCTACAAGGATTCCTTGTGTTTCTGTGAATCCTACTTCTCTCCACATTAAATGCGTGACTAATTCTGGTCACATGTGGCCCAGGTGACTGGCTTGATCTGATGAAGATTTGCATGGCACTTAAGACAACATCTGCATGCATATGAGCTAGCTAGATGAACAGCTAGCAGTTCTTCAATGTGGTCACCAGGATTCTATGGATATTCTTCAAAATTAGACATGATGAGGCTTAAATGCTAACCAATATACTTTCCCCGGGCTCCCCAACCTTCTTCTTAAAGGCAGTCTTACCCATTTAATCTGTAAAATATACAAGACTTGAATATTTTTATATATTTTACCCATAATCATTCACGAAATGTAACAGCTATATTGGAAATTGATTGTATAGCCAAATAGTATAGGAAGCATTTTTATGTTTTTTTTTTTTTTTTTACAATATTCTAATTATAAAGTAATAAAAGTTATAAAGTTGTCAACCTCCTTGCCTGTTAGTTATCTGCTCCAATATTGTTCGATGGGACTGAAGATGGTATCTTTTGAGAACTGCGTAACACATGTGTAAAGCTCTCAATTGGAAATTTGGCATCTATCTAAATCAGCCATTACACTGTTCAACAGGTAAAAAGTTTTGGGCATAAAATTAGCTAATCTTACATAATTTTGGGGTGCTGAAAACGAAAATGACCCTAAAAAATGTTGATTGGCTCTAGTTTCCATGATATATTCACCCATCTAATGATGTAAGCCATTCAAAATTATGATGCAACTTCAGCTGCATATTGCGCAATTGATACTGGTGACCAATAGAAAATTGCATGTATACTGAGATGATGCAATATTAGCCTTTAATTGCATCACTTCACTGCATAAAAGCTGCAGTATCTGTAGCTGAATGTAGTTCGACAGCGTCTTTACATTTCGTTTTATGCTTATATAGGCTACTCAGTAATGCCTCGAACTTGTGTGAATAAAGCAGATAATTTCTGCTATATCTGCGGTGAAATAACTTTTATCTCACAAAAAAGGAGGATAACAGGAATGATTAAGAAAGCCTACAACTTGTATTTTGGCTGCAAGATAGGAGACCAGGACAAGAGCTGGGCACCACATATATGCTGCAATTCTTGTGGGACGGCACTGGAGCAATGGTTGAATGGAAAAAAGGCATCTATGCCTTTTGCTGTGCCAATGATTTGGAGAGAGCCAACAGATCATGTTAGTAATTGTTACTTTTGTATGGTGCCTCCAATTGTAAAAGGGCTAAATAAGAAGAAAAAGTTATCTGTGCACTATCCAAATATTCCATCGGCAATACGTCCAGTTCCTCATGGAGAGGGGCTACCAATTCCTAAAGCACCAGAATCCTTCGTGGTTGAGTCAAGTGAGGAAGAACCTGAAGCGTGTAGTCACGTGCAGTTGTAAGAGATAGCCCTTTCCTCGAATACAAGAGAAAAGCCAAGAGAAGCAAAACCGACACAAACTGAAGACAAAACTAGTGAGAATCCTAAGTATTAAAATGATTCAACTTAGCTTATGGCTATCATTTTTCTTGGTAATCCTATGCAATATATTATGCCATTTAGGCTTTGTTATGTAGTCAATATCACTTGCTTTATATTTGTGGAAAGACATCTATCTATATAATTATTGTGCATTATGTAGTCATTACGCCTATAGTAGAAAACTTTCCTTTTACAGAAAAACTAGAGCCAATTGACAAATTTCATTGTTATATTTGAACTCAGAATGTGAAATTCATTAAGAAATGGATCCTTTTGTTTCCAAAACTGGCAAAAAATAAAAATTTGTTGAACAGTGTTATCAAACAAGGTTCCTCCAGATATTACTAGGGGTTCCTTAAGCTGTGGCTGATTGACCTCCCATCTGATAGTACCTTCATAGTTCCAGAACCATCACCACTTGACAGAGCTACTGGCATAACATCAGAGATTGTTTTAGCTGACTGTAATGGTGGCAATCTGACCTCCACTGTAAGGGAGGCATTCTTCTTGCTTCCAATGTCAGTGGCAATGTTCCCACTAACACCCCAATGAACTTGTTTTAACAGGGGTTCCCTGAGACATTAAAATTATTTCAACAGTTCCTCTGGAATAAAAAGGTAGAGCAAGACTTTTTGAACTTTTTAGACTGATTAGATTCCAAAACTGCTTTGGACTGCCAAATCTTTTATAGACAATGCTGGTCACTGACAAAGGAAATTTTGGAAATTAGGTCTGCCTTCTTAAGAGCAAAAGTAAAAGGAGGAGAACTCTTTAGAGGCAAGCCACTGGCTGATCATTAGTTATAAACCACTGATTCCATCCTTTACTTTCAATTTGATAGGTAAAGGTTCTATCTCACGGTCTGCAGGTTTGAAGGTGTTACTATGGCGAACATCTCTCAAAGCCCAGAAGAAGCATCAAGCAGAAGAGCGTGGGTGAGGGCAAATGGCCAATTTTAAGATAGGCCCATGTTTGTTGGACAATTTATTGGTGGAAAGTGTTTGAATTTTCAGTTGCTCCATGTACAGATGTGCGCCACAATCACATGGAATGAATGGTTATAAAAAAAATAGACTTCTAGGTCTGTCAAAGTGTCCCACAATGACCACTTAAGGGTGACAGTGAGGGGCAGGCTGAAACAGCACTTGAACATGATTGAGGTTCCTAAAGTGTTTTTCCCTCAAAGAACTTGGTCCACTACTGTAGTAATGACAAAAGAAACGGAGCTCAGCAGAGGCTCATTTACCAGCAGTTGTAATACCGAGGGTAAAAGTGGCTTTACATGCATACAGTTTCCTTCATCCAAGTTCAACAGCGTGTTTGACTGAATCTCCTCTGCCTGTTTTACTGACAGCTGGCACCTGACTTGTGACTGTAAGAATACTCAAACAATGGCTGCATCACTGTTCAGCTCACAATTTACCTCCTGGTTCCTTCAACAAAAGTCAACTGAACAATCAACTTTTGTCAAGTCAGGTGGAACCTACGGGCACTCACAGCTCAAATTTCAGCCAATTCAGCAGGAATCAGCTGAAATTCAAGCCTTTGGCCTTAAAGCATCAGGTCAGGTTGCATTCCTTTGAGTGTCCATCAAACATCCAAAGGACCAAACCAAATTTTTAACCAAGGTGTTGGACCTTATAATTATCAGATACAAGAAAAAAAAATGTTACATATGCTAGGAATAGCAACTGTTTCTCCAAAAACATCTTCCTAACAACCCTTCCATCCACTATCCTAGCCTGTGTGAGATTACTGTCCTCTGATGTTCCACCAATATCTTTCTTACATCTGCAGAGTATGTGGTTTTAATGGTATTTTTCACCAGGTAAATCTAAAATATAAAACTTGAATATTTCATATTTACCATATTCAACCAACAGGTGGAACTGTAAAGTCTGCTGCCTTTCAATTTTTTTGCATATAGCTCTATATGGTTTACTACATATTGGATGTTAGCATTTAGCTATGGCTGAAGGGCACAGGCACACCATCCAACTTTGCTGCCAGCAGCCCGTCAAACTCTATGAGAGGTTGAGTGCTGCTGAGGCTGGATGGGGCTGGGTGGTGCACCTAGCAGTATGTATGTTTAGGGCAGTATGATCCCAGAGACGGTTGTCTGGCACACAAGCAGTCTGTGTTCCAGGCATTCATCCCTCGGCACATGCTGCCCTAAATGGAAGTAGTACTGACTGCACTACTAAGCCCCGTCCAGACGTAGCAGCTGTCAGACTTTCATAGATTTTGACAGGCTGCTGGCAGCAGGGCTGGATGGTGCGCCTGTGTTCTCCAGCAGCAGCTAAGCCTATGGAGTATCAATTAAAGAGAGGTGGGCTAAAAGCGACTAGCTGGTGCTGGGTCATCTTATCAAGCTAAATATGTTCTGCATGCACAGTGCCATGGAAGTCTGTATTAAATGTTTATTTCTAAAATTAAGATTTTTTTTATAGGAAATGAATAAATTGACAGAAGAAAGATTAGTATATAAATGTGAAAACTTAAAAAAAAATATGTATAAAACTGAGAAAAAACTATTAGAGCTTTCATTAATCCCTTTTGATGGATGACATGCAGATAAAGATCTGCAATTGTGAGACATATGAAATGAAATGTGACTGGAATGCAGCAGAGCAAAATTTAGCTTTGAATGTGAAGGAACATAGCACTGTCTTATATATGATGCTCAATGATCTTTCTTAGAAATGGCAAATATTGGATTGTTCATGGTTCTGGGAAAAAATGTGCCTGAACATAAGACTTTCTGTTGCACATTTGTAGTCTTCTTTGTCCCTTAAAGAAATAATGTCAGCATAGAATGGGACATGGCTTATGATATTTTTTTTAGGTGAACCAAAAAACAAACATTTTAAAAACTTTAAAAAGTTAGCAAATGCAGCTCCAATATTCTTTTAACTTTTCATTCAGTCATAGGTTCTACTTTCTCATAGTTAAACAAAATATGGACGTCTAGGGGGCCATTTTCACCTATGTGGTGTGTGATGTGCACTAAGGAAGCTTGTTCATCTGAATTAACTTCTTAATGCAAAAGGTAGCAGGTAATATGCACATCATGAACAAACCCGTGCTGAGAGAGTGAATGGCAGACTCACTCTGGGCTCCAGCAAGGCCTCGTCCCCAACGCATTTCTCTCTGCCTCTCTGAGCTTAATCATGGGTGCAAGGACTATTTTGCTTTAGCAATGCAGCGTACCATAACACATGGTAGAGGTAGAGCTTGAGAGGTACCATTCAAAATGAACCAAAACACATAGCATGCATTACAGTAAATCCAGCCTAAGAGCTGCTATACACAGCCTAGTATATGAAAGCAATGCAACCAATTTGAGCATTGTTGCAATAGTTCCAAGCCAACAAGGGGGTAATCTCTTAAATGATATTGAGCATTACAGAATAACAGAAGTATTTGATTTTACACATGGAGATTTTCCAGTACATACAGGAATCTCTGCTATTTATGTTTATTGATGGATGGACTTCTTTGGACACAAGGAACAAAGCACAAAGTGCAAGCTGGAACACTCTGTACAATTCTTTTTACTAGGAATCCAAGAGTGAGAACAATTGTTACAGTGTTGTGCTGCAGCTCCTCCATAGGAATGTCCATAAACTGGGCTTCAGCCTGGGGCGGAGCTACAGCCAGCAAAAGTGCAAAGTGCGCAAAGTGCAAGCTGGAGCACTCTGCACAATTCTTTTTACTAGGAATCCAAGAGTGAGAGCAATTGTTACAGTTTTGTGCTGTAGCTCCTCCATAGGAATGTCCATAAACTGGGCTTCAGCCTGGGGTGGAGCTACAGGGCCATTGATCAAATGCTAAACGCACTTGGTCTCCTGGGAAATTCAGCAAGAATGTTTTAGGTGGCAGTGATATTTCCTTAATGCAAATTGAATGCATCTCAAATTAAAAATGCATGCTCTGGGCAAGGACAATTTGATTAGAAGTAGTTATTGTGGCAATTGCTCGTCAGCATATTGAAAGAAGAACATTCAACTATGGCGACGGTAACATTTCTGATCTGTCTAGAATGGTGGATATTGAATGGCACAGTTGTCTTCTATTTGAAAATGCTGAATCATGCCAATACGGGCAAATCATTTGCATTCTATATTTTACCTATCACGTTTGAACTTTGAGTGCTGCTCCACTTCCGGTTTTGCAAAATTTTGCAATCTGTGAATGTCTGCCTGTTTTCGCACCTTTGGCAAAAATGGCATGTGTTATGTTTTGTTTGAACTTTTAGGCAAATTGCAACAAGCTGAAACTTTTGCATAATGCAAGTGAGAACAAAGCAACCCAACACATGTTACATGAAATTAAACATTACTAAAAATCATGAGGGAATGAAAGAAGCCGCACACCACTAGCTCAACAGGTGAAAACAAATGTGAATGGCCTCAGCCATGGGCTCCTCCTGAGCCCTGCTGTTGATGCATTTCGCCCATTGGTGGGGTGAAATGCATTTGTGGGGGCAGGGCTCAGGTGGAGCCCATGGCTATGAATAGAACATGCTGGACATCAGACGCTTGCAGGCACACCCCCTATGAGTATGTGCAAGAGCACAAAACGCGTAAGGGAGGAGCTGCAGCGTCCTGACATCACGCCGCCGAGGCTCCTGCTGGTCCGGCGGCCATCTTTACCCTCATCTTATGGTCAGTCTGTGATTTACCTTTACATTTGTCATTTACCTGTGAATGGATCAATAAAACCTTTGAAGCAGTATCACACTATTCTGGCATCCTTTCTTGCGGCTCTTGATGAGCCTCATCACCCACAGAGCGTACTGCAGGAAGAGGTGAAAGGTACTGCATCCCATTGATGGCCCAGAGGGGAGTCCATACCAGGTACAGGTATCCATATGATGATCCAGCTGGCCCACTGAGATATAATTATTCTCAAATGCGTGATGGTATTACGCATCTGGTGAGTGTGTAATTCTGCTATTTATTTATCACCGGAAGACTCACTAAGGATCACTTATATTTTAAGCTTCATGTTTATTCAGTGATTGATATATGGACTTTATCACCTTATAGGCACTATTTGCACTTTGATAAATGTGCATTTACACTGTAGTCACTTTATGCATTTGCCCTGCTGATTGAATTGTCACTTGAATTAAGCATTACCTGCACTTTATATGATATTAAGATCATTTACCATCATTGTATTGCACTTTATTATATTGAGATTTACATCATTTTAGCGCTGTACCTTATTATATTATGATTATTAAAAATCAGCTACAAGTCTGCAACACATTAATGCATGCAACGTTATTCATAAACATCCCTCAATGTGTTTACATGTCATGACTTCCAGTACAAATTCAAAAAGGGATTTGGCCTCTAAAGTATAAAATCCCAGTCTTTTTGGGCCCAAGGGAAGCCTGTCAAAATCAATGACAGGCTGAAATAAACTGCACACTGGATGCTGTTCCAAGCAGTACTTGAATTGAAGTGAGGAATGCCCCAAATGCAGGAAATCCTCGTTCGAAACATACTGCATGTCCCTAAACACTTAGGCCCGCTTGTGATTTTCACGTGTTTTTTTGCACCGTACATAGGCCAGCCCATTCACTTCCATGAGCTGCCTTATTATTTATTATTCTTATATGGGATTTATATAGCGCCAACAGTTTGCTCAGCGCTTTACAATATAATGGGAGACAATACAGCAAAAATACAGTTCAATACAAGAGGGTTAGGAGGGCCCTGCTCCTGAGAGCTTACAATCTAGGAGGGAGGGGCTAGTGGTACAAAAGGTAATAACTGTGGGGGTTGGACTGGTAGGAGGAATGGAAGATTCCATTATTAGCTGAGGGTAAGATAGGCTTCCCTGAAGAGATAGGTTTTCAGAGATCGCCTAAAAGTGAGCAGAGTAGGCGATAGTCTGATAAACTGGGGTAGAGACTTCCAGAGGATGGGGGAAGCTCTGGAGAAGAGCATGGGAGGAGGAGACAAGGGAGCTAGAGAGCAGGAAGTGGTGCGAGGAGCGGAGAATACGGTTTGGGTGATATTTGGAGACAAGATTGGTGATGTAATTTGATTTATAAATGGCTTTACATGTTATTGTTAATGTTTTGAATTTTTTCCGTTGGGCAATGGAAAGCTACTGGTGGAATGCCTTATGTGTATTTGTCTCCGAAACTAAGCTCTACTCTATTTGAGCAACAAGTTTAGTGCGATTTTAAACGTGTGTTTTGCCGTGGTTGCCACATAATTATGTCATGCAACAATTGTGGCAGAATCGCATTGAATTTGGGGTGCTATTAAAGACAATGGCACCCAAACATGTGCTATGAGTTTTGAATTCGCAGGCAGAATTGCGGATATTCTGCCCTCGATTCCAATGTGATTACTGTATGGTGCACCTGTCCTTCCCTTACCCCAAAATGCCGGGGTTTTTGTGCTGTAGAGGACAAACTGCCTCTGTGCATCAGTGTTAATTTCAAGATAGTGGGCAGAGCCATGCAAGTCAATTCTTTATGTGCATGTAATATAGTATATTCCAGCTTACATGAAGCTGTTTCAGATTCATTTTGTTATGATCAATGGTATGGAACACATGTATGAGGTGGCTCAAAGGAAGCTGACCTGCCCTTAGTACAGAAATGTCACACTTTGATCTTAAAAACAGAATGTGAAATTTCTGCCTAATAATACATTTTAGAGATATTCCAAATAGTAAGGTGCCTAGAGCAGCGTTTCTCAACCTTTTTTCAGCCACCGCACCCTTTTATGTTATGCAACAGCTTGAGGCACCCCAGTAAAATGTGAAAAACCTAAATGATATTTACCAATGGGAGAGGATTAACAACTAGACTCTAGCAAATCCCCTATACTGCCAGAGGTCAAGCCTACCTTGATCAATCTTTTTCACCTCTCGGGCCTGTGTGTGCTAACTTTCATTTCCCTATATGCGGACAATTACTTTAACAAGCTTCTATATTTCACTCTTTTGAAATATAGCTTGGCATTACCCCCATTACTATCCCTACTAACAATGAAGTTAATCTCTTAGATTGTAAGCTCCAAGGAGCAGGGCCCTCCTAACCCTCTTGTATTGAACTGCATTGTTGCTGTATTGTCTCCCGTTTATATTGTAAAGCGCTGAGAAAACTGTTGGCGCTATATAAATCCTGTATAATAATAATAATAATAATAAATTTGACCCTCTTCTATCCCCATCTATTCCTAACAGCGCTCATGCCTTTCTATGGCCCCATCTGGCAGCCAGTCAGAGCGCTTCTATCCATCACATACAGGAATAATCTGCTCGATGATTGGGTTCCTGCTTGTGGCTCCCCCATTGGTGGTAAATGGACAGATGAGCTGGCCCCGGCACAGCAGGAAAGTGCCTTGCATGGTGAATGTGTATTGTGTAATGTGTATGTGACAGCCTCCGGTTTCTACAGCGCCCATTACCGTGCAAAGCCCACAGGCAGCACCCAGGCGGCACCCTTGATGAGAAAGGCTGTCTTGGAGCAATACAACTAACACCGTAACATTCCACATGGCCGCTGAACGGTACAGCGTTTTCACACCAACTTAAAGTGTAACAATGAACTTTAACATATATACAGTTGTGTTCAAAATAATAGCAGTGTGTTGAAAAAAGTGAATAAAGCTCAAAATACTTCTAATAGCTTTTATTTCCATACACACAAATGCATTGGGAACACTACACATTCTATTCCAAATCAAAACATGAAGAAAAATATATCACATTTATGTTGTTCCTCTAAAAAAAATGAAGAAAAGTGAATATTAGACTGTTCAAAAAAATAGCAGTGTTTGTATTCTTCTTTACAAACTCAAACATTCACTATATAAACTGAAAAATGTTTGAAGATTTTGCTTTCCTTTGAATCACTTAATGAATATTTAGTTGTATAAGCACTGTTTCTGAGAACTGCTGTACATCTGTGTTGCATGGAGTCAACCAACTTCTGGCACCTGTGAACAGGTATTCCAGCCCAGGATGATTGGACTACATTCCACAGTTCTTCTCTATTTCTTGGTTTTGTCTCAGAAACTGCATTTTTGAGGTCACCCCACAAGTTTTCTATTGGATTAAGATCCGGGGATTGGGCTGGCCACTCCATAACGTCAATCTTGTTGGTCTGGAACCAAGATGTTGCACGTTTACTGGTGTGTTTGGGGTCGTTGTCTTGTTGGAACACCCATTTCAAGGGCATTTCCTCTTCAGCATAAGGCAGCATGACCTCTTCAAGTATTCTGATGTATTCAAACTGATCCATGATCCCTGGTATGCGATAAATAGGCCCAACACCGTAGTATGAGAAACATCCCCATATCATGATGCTTGCACCACCATGCTTCACTGTCTTCACAGTGTACTGTGGCTTGAATTCAGTGTTTGGGGGTCGTCTGACAAACTGTCTCCGGCCACTAGACCCAAAAAGAACAATCTTACTTTCATCAGTCCACAAAATGTTGTGCCATTTCTCTTTAGGCCAGTCAATGTGCTCTTTGGCAAATTGTAACCTCTTCAGCACGTCTTTTTTTCAACAGTGGGACTTTGCGGGGGCTTCTTGCAGATAGCTTGGCTTCACATAGGCGTCTTCTAATTGTAACAGTACTCACAGGTAACTTTAGACCTTCTTTGATCTTCCTGGGGCTGATTGTTGGCTGAGTCCTTGCCATTTTGGCTATTCTTCTATCCATTCGAATGGTAGTTTTTCGCTTTCTTCCACGTCTTTCAGGTTTTGGTTACCATTTTAAAGCATTTGCGATCATTTTAACTGAGCGGCCTATCATTTTCTGCACTTCTTTATATGTTTTCCCCTCTCCAATCAACTTTTTAATCAATCTACACTGTTCTTCTGAACAATATCTGGAACGACCCATTTTCCTCAGAATTTCAGAGAGAAATGCACTGTAATCAGCATGTACAACATTTGCTGCCTTCCTTCCTTAAATAAGGGCAATAATTGCCACCTGTTTTTCAAAGAATGAATGACCTCACTAATAGAACTCCACACTGCTATTATTTTGAACACGCCCCTTTCAATTAGTGATTCAATTACACAGAATCAGCAGCATGCATGTCATGACTGTTGGGTCTGTTGGATTTCTATTACTCTACTACAGCTGCTAGTAAATTATTTGCCATGTAGAAATATAATTTCTACCAAAAACAGTGATTGATCAGGTTAGTGATGTCTGACTGCTATTATTTTGAACACAACTGTACATAAAAGCATATTTAACCACTTGCCCTCCTGAGGATTTACCCCCCTTAATGACCAGGCCTCTTTTTGCTACTCGGCGCTGCACTAATTCAACTGATAATTGCGCGGTCATGCAATGCTGCACCCAAACGAAATTTGCGTCCTTTTTTTCACACAAATAGAGCTTTCTTTCGGTGGTATTTTATTACCTGTGTGCTTTTTATTTTTCACACTATAAACAAAAAAAGACCAAAAATTTTGAAGAAAAACAATATTTTTTACTTTCAGCTATAAAAAATATATAGTAAACTCAAAGTTAGTTATAAATTTAGGCCAAAATGTATTCTGCTACATGTTTTTGGTAAAAAAAAATCCCAATAAGTGTATATTGATTGCTTTGTGTGAAAGTTATAGCGCCTACAAACTATGGTATAGATACTGCAATTTACGCCATTTTTTTGCTATACAGCGCTGCGCTAGTTTAACGGACAATTGCGTGGTCATGCAATACGGTACATAAATGAAATTTATGTCCTTTTTTTCCACACAATAGAGCTTTCTTTCAGTGGTATTTGTTCGCCTGTGCGTTTTTTATTTTTTTTGCGTTATAAAAAAAAAAAGGCTGAAAATTTTGAGAAAATAAAACAATATTTTGGACTTTTTGCTATAAAACATGTCCAGTAAAAAAAATTTAAAAATCAAATTTCGTCATAAATTTCAGCCAAAATGCATTCTGCAACATGTCTTTGCTAAAAAAAAAAGCCCCAATACGTGTAAATTAATTGGTATACGTGAAAGATACTGGGATTTACAATTTTTTTTTTTACTAATAATGGTGGCGATCAGCGACTTATGGCGGCGATCAGCGACTTATGGCGGGACTGCGGCGGACATTCTGACACTGGGGGGGAACTGACTTGGGGTCACTGGCATCCACAGTGACACCAATACAGTGATCAGTGCAAAAAAAAACAGTGACACTGTACTAATGGCATTGTGGAGGAAGGGGTTAACTTTTTTATTTACTGAAAGGGTTAACTGTGTGAGGGGAGTGTTTTACTAGGGGGCGGGGGGTGTACTGCACGGGAACACGCTGATCCGGAGAGATATACTCTCCTCTCCGGCTCAGCATGTCAGGAGCTGACAGGGAACTGACAGAAAGCAGAGCTACTGCAGCCCTGCTCTCTGTCAGTGATTGCTGCTAATTGGCGGGACACAGCCGGTAACGACCGGCTGTGACCCGGCGACTGACATCCGTGGCCGTGATCGGCGGGACAGGTAGGGCTGTGGCACGCTTCGCGCGCCCCCTACCTGTTTTGCAAAAGCACATTTTAAAACGTGGTTTTGCGCAGCTGTGCCGCCCTGCCACCGTATTTCTACAGTGGCTGGGCAGCATGTGGTTAAACCAAGAAAAAATTGAATATACTACAGCTTACAAGTCCTTAGATTTCATCTGCATCAATTTTCTTTGTTCAACCATTTTTTTCACCAGGTTATCCTGTCAATCCTGTTCTCTACTGTATCTATTGAGGAAACCATGGATGTCATACAGGCTGGACTTCCAACATGCCAGCCTTTGTTAATCTCACACATATAGTGTGATCTGGTGAGATCAATAGGTATTTCCTGTACTTGCCGGAAACGTTCTTAGCCTGAAAAGTGAAAACTATTATAGCCATCACATCTAAGGACTGGGAGCTGCAATGTATTATATTTTGTATTTTAGATACAGTATATGAGCTTTAAAACTTGGGAGGGAGGACATAAAAATTCCCTTGCAGTGGGGCTCCCCCACGTAGCAATGGTTATGCCTAGTGTACCAGTAAAAAGGGTTTTTGCTTAACTTATCCCTAGCTTCCCCAGCAGTCAGCATTCAGCATTTCTTCTTGGTGCTCAGGGTGTTGGGTTATACCTAGGGTACCAGTAAAAACAGCTTATACTTACCTAAACCTTCAATTCCCCAGCAGTGGACATTCAAGATTTCTCCCTGGCATGCCAGGATGTGGGAGGTCCCTCAGTGTCCTCACGTACAATGCAGGGCAGCTGGCCCTGCATTGTACTTGATAATATCAGAGTACCTGAGACTGTCGGATCACCTTAGAGGGAGAAGAAGCTGTGAGGCCCTAGAAGGAGAAGAGGCTGTGAGGTCCAGTTTTATAGCATGGAGGGAGCCTGCAGGAGCAAGGTATAAAGTAAGCGAATGTCCTTTTTACTGGCACCCTAGACATAACTGAGCATTTAACCCTTGCAGTGCAGGAAGAAACCCACTGCAAGGGAATTTTTTTGGTTTTCCCCAGAGTGCAGCCATTATTTACCTCTATACCTACAGGCACTGTGGAGCAATTCATGATCAAAGTTCTTAAAAGAAACACTATAATCTAGAGGGATTAATAACATACTGGAATTGTCCTTATATCTGACACAGTTAAAAACACTCTCTCCCTTAAGCTGGTGATTCACCAGTAAATTTTCATAACATTCACACACTCTGAAAAATTGTTCATCAGAGCATAAGCCCTTAAAACTTCATTTACACCTGCTGCTAGTATGAAATTTCAGACATATTAAGTAGGTTTCTTTTGTGCCTAGAACATGAAGAATACAATATGTAAGATTTCTCCTGAGCAAAAACCACATTCACAGTTTCGTTCATTAAAAAAAAAAAAAAAAAAAAAAATATATATATATATATATATATATATATATATATCTCATTCTGTTCCTTTGAAGTTTCTCATGACTACAGTTGAAATCTATTGTCAATTTGAGTCCACTAAGAACTAGAAAATCACACAAAAATGGAATTTCATGAACAACATTGCACTGGGCGGCACAGTGGCTTAGCGGTTAGCACGTCTGCCTTGCAGTAAATGAGTCATAGGTTTGATACCCGACCATGGCACCTCCTGCATGAAGTTTGCATGTTCTTCCTGTGCTTGCGTGGGTTTCCTCTGGGTACTCTGGTTTCCTCCCACACTCCAAAAACATGCTGGTAGGTGAATTGATTCCTGTCTAAATTGGCCCTAGTATGTGTATGTATGAATGTGAGTTAGGGACCTTAGATTGTACACCCCTTGAGGGTTAGGGACTGATGTGAATGTACAATATATATATGTAAAGTGCTGCATAAATTGACAGCGCTATGTAAGTACCTGAAATAAATAAACTGGTGTATGGCCAGTGTTATTTCTAAGGGCCCATCCATGCCAATGGGTGTGACTTATGCTCTTTATAATGTCTGTCTGCTGGTGTGCGTTTCCAAGGGATCATGCAATGCGTTGTTCAAACCAGAGGCGGACTGACCATTCAGGCACTCGGGCACTGCTTGGGGGCCCCATGAGATGCCCCTGGTATATTTCATAGGCTTTTTTGGGTGTGGTTTGAGTGAGGGTGAGGACACAGGGGCCACGTGATCCCCTATTGCCCAGGGGCCCCATGAGTTATCAGCCCATCCCTGGTTCAAACTGTTAACCTTTTTTGTTAACTTTATTGAAATCTACCATTTCATACAACTCTAGGCTCCACAGCATGTTGCAAAGCGGTGTATTGCATCAAAACAGGCTGCATAAAAATGCAACCTGTCCTTATTTTTTTCAATGCACACCAATGCAGTGCATCAGAGTGAACTGAAATAATAAGACATAGGGAAACACTGCCTTGTCTATGTGTTGGGACTGTGTTGGGCAACTGTGCCCTACGCAACCCAACTGGGCAGGTGTGCCCTATGCAACCCAACTGGGCAGGTGTGCCCTATGCAACCCAACTGGACAGGTGTGCCCTATGCAACCCAACTGGGCAGGTGTGCCTTACGCAACCCAACTGGGCAGGTGTGCCCTATGCAACCCAACCGGACAGATGTGCCTTACGCAACCCAACTGGGCAGGTGTGCAGAAACTGTAAGAGCTCAAAAATTTAATTAGTGTTCCCATATCATGCTATTGGTTAACACCATCATAATTCTATGTGAAAGATGTGTACACCTTTGCATTCGAATGCTATGACTGTTCTGTGGGATTTTGCTGGTTATATACTGATTTGAGCAACTGCCATTTTTACTTAGACTGTTTTGTAGAAAATGCCTAGTAACATGTTAAAATGAATATACTCTATGGCAGCACAGTGGCTAAATGGTTAGCACTCCCACCAGACAGGAATAGGGTCACTGGTTTGAAGCCCAACCACGGCATCACCTGCCTGGAGTTTGCTTGTTCTCCCTGTGCCTCCGTGGGTTTCCTCCAACACTTCAAAGACATGCTGGTAAGTTAATTGGCCCTAGTATGTGTATGTATGAATGAGAGTTAGGGACCTTAGATTGTATGCCCCTTAAGGGTAGAGACTGATGTGAATGTACAAAATACATATGTAAAGCACTGTGTAAGTTCACAGTGATATATGAGTACTTATAATAAATAGCACATGCAATAAATGAAACAAACGGCATAACAACTAAGCAAAAGCACCTTATTAACTTTCTTCCATCGCCATGCTTTCAGATGCTAAGAAAACCTACTCCCAGGAGAACTTATGATAAAAAACCTGCTGAAAAGACATTTGTGTGTTCATGAGATTAAACATCAGAATCGCCTACCTACACAAGTAAAAAAGGTTAAAAAGGAGCCATGAGTTACCATATTTCATGCGACATTGTGCAACAAGACAGCCCCTGGGGTTGGGGGGAAGGATGACATTTTCACATTGATATTATTTTACTGCTTATTATTTTGTACATGTGGAATGAAAGAAAACTCAATTTTAACTCCTCATATGTGCAATTCAGGGAGTTCAAGTTAAAATTTCAATGCTTTAAAGAAAACTATGGAAGTTATTATTATTATACAGGATTTATATAGCGCCAACAGTTTGCTCAGCGTTAGTTCTATTACCTCGTGTTTTTAGCTTTTCCACTTTGTAGAGTTTTTACGGTATATACTGTATTTACAACATCCTGGACTCACAAGCCCTACCTACACCATATTTCCAATAAAGACATATCCTGCACTGATGAGGGCTAAGAAGCTTGAAACAGCTGTATGCAAGTTGGTAATACTTGCTGTGTAAAATGATGCCTGTATGTGTTCTATACATCCGGGGTTCTGGATGCACAGATGGCTAAAAGGGACAAGAAGGAATCATTTGCATGATTTCGCCCACTTACCCATAAGCAGAGAGAGAGAGCTCCTTGAGTTTTTGTGCTGGAAGTGAGGATGTGTAAATACAATTTTGTTATAAGAAGATAATGCTGTATGTCTATATTCCATCTACTCATTTCTAGACATTAATGTGTTGTTCCTGTCATCTTATCCTAAGGCAGGGGTCTCCAAACTTTCTAAACAAAGGGCAGGTTTACTCTCCATCAGACATGGGGGGGGGGGGGGCTGGACTGTGGCCATTGGGAGCAGAAAAGGTTAGAATGTCAGTGGGAATAAACAACACTCCATCTTTGGTGTCAGTGGGAAGAATTTTGCCCGATCACAAGGTGTCATTTGGATGAATCGTGCACCATCATTTGTGTCATCGGGTCCTGTTGTTGGTGTTATTGGGAGGAATTGTGCCCCATCGTTGGTGTCATTGGGAGGAATTGTGCCCCATCATTGTTGTTATTAGGAGGAATTGTGCCCCATCATTGGTGTTATTAGGAGGAATTGTGCCCCATCATTGGTGTCATTGGGAGGAATTGTGCCCCATCATTGGTGTTATTAGGAGGAATTGTGCCCCATCATTGATGTCATTGGGAGGAATTGTGCCCCATCATTGGTGTCATTGGGAGGAATTGTGCCCCATCATTGGTGTTATTAGGAGGAATTGTGCCCCATCATTGGTGTCATTGGGAGGAATTGTACCCCATCATTGGTGTTATTAGGAGGAATTGTGCCCCATCATTGATGTCATTGGGAGGAAATGACTATAGGTCTACTGGCAGTCTAGAACCTCTGCAGGCTCCCTCAAACCAATTGATCTCAGCGAAAGAGTCCATTAATAAGCTAGCTTTTGTGATCAGTTCATATTGTAACTCTGGCTTCAGAACTGTCTTTTCGGGTCATAAGCGTGCATACTTAGCTAGTACAAGCATACATGTTAATGTTGCAATTGTTCTATAAAACAAGCATACAGAACAGATATTTTTATTACAATTCATGGGCACCTTTAATTTTCTTTTTTTTCTGAACCTTCATCATTCTTGCTCAGAATCTAGGTGCTATGTATCCCCATTGGCCAATGAAGAATAGAACTGGTAGAAAGAGCACATATGTCTTGCTGTAGTACTATATGTTACATTACTTAACAAAAAAAAAATCAAAATGAAAAACAGTATTACAAAGTACAGTAACCCACAGATAATGAATAACATTTGATTGGCTGGTATGGGATATTGTTCATCTTCTTATTATACGCTATACATGCAGCTCAGTTTGACTGTTCTTCTCCCTATCTAAGTACAATTTAAAAATCTGTCAAAAATCAGTATATATATATATATATATATATATATATATATACACAGTTGTGTTCAAAATAATAGCAGTGTGTTGAAAAAAGTGAATAAAGCTCAAAATCCTTCTAATAGCTTTTATTTACATACACACAAATGCATTGGGAACACTACACATTCTATTCCAAATCAAAACATGAAGAAAAATATATCAAATTTGTGTTGTTCCTCTAAAAAAATTGAAGAAAAGTGAATATTAGACTGTTCAAAAAAATAGCAGTGTTTGTATTCTTCTTTACAAACTCAAACATTCACTATATAAACTGAAAAATGTTTAAAGATTTTGCTTTCCTTTGAATCACTTCATGAATATTTAGTTGTAGTCGCACTGTTTCTGAGAACTGCTGTACATCTGTGTTGCATGGAGTCAACCAACTTCTGGCACCTGTGAACAGGTATTCCAGCCCAGGATGATTGGACTACATTCCACAGTTCTTCTCTATTTCTTGGTTTTCCCTCAGAAACTGCATTTTTGATGTCACTCCACAAGTTTTCTATTAGATTAAGATCTGGGGATTGGGCTGGCCACTCCATAACGTCAATCTTCTTGGTCTGGAACCAAGATGTTGCACGTTTACTGGTGTGTTTGGGGTCGTTGTCTTGTTGGAACACCCATTTCAAGGGCATTTCCTCTTCAGCATAAGGCAGCATGACCTCTTCAAGTATTCTGATGTATTCAAACTGATCCATCGTCCCTGGTATGCGATAAATAGGCCCAACACCGTAGTATGAGAAACATCCCCATATCATGATGCTTGCGCAACCATGCTTCACTGTCTTCACAGTGTACTGTGGCTTTAATTCAGTGTTTGGGGGTCGTCTGACAAACTGTCTCCGGCCACTAGACCCAAAAAGAACAATCTTACTTTCATCAGTCCACAAAATGTTGCGCCATTTCTCTTTAGGCCAGTCAATGTGCTCTTTGGCAAATTGTAACCTCTTCAGCACGTCTTTTTTTCAACAGTGGGACTTTGCGGGGCTTCTTGCAGATAGCTTGGCTTCACATAGGCGTCTTCTAATTGTAACAGTACTCACAGGTAACTTTAGACCTTCTTTCATCTTCCTGGAGCTGATTGTTGACTGAGTCCTTGCCATTTTGGCTGTTCTTCTATCCATTCGAATGGTAGTTTTTCACTTTCTTCCACATCTTTCAGGCTTTGGTTGCCATTTTAAAGCATTTGCGATCATTTTAGCCGAGCAGCCTATCATTGTCTGCACTTCTTTATATGTTTTCCCCTCTCAAATCAACTTTTTAATCAAGGTACGCTGTTCTTCTGAACGATGTCTGGAACGACCCATTTTCCTCAGAATTTCAGAGAGAAATGCACTATAACCAGCATGTACAACATTTGCTGCCTTCCTTCCTTAAATAAGGGCAATAATTGCCACCTGTTTTTCAAAGAATGAATGACCTCACTAATAGAACTCCACACTGCTATTATTTTGAACATGCCCCTTTCAATTAGTGATTCAATTACACAGAATCAGCAGCATGCATGTCATGACTGTTGGGTCTGTTGGATTTCTATTACTCTACTACACCTGCTAGTAAATTATTTGCCATGTAGAAATATCAATTCTACCAAAAACAGGGATTGATCAGGTTAGTGATGTCTGACTGCTATTATTTTGAACACAACTGTATATATATAGTATATGAAGCTTTTTCCTATATGCACCCTATTTTAATATCAAAGAAATAGTGGTTTTCCAATCAAAATTCAGCTTTTAGCAGCTTCAGACAGGTAGGTTTCTAATTAGTTTTGATGCAGGCTTGGACATCTCTGATGTTTGCACCTTATAAACATTAAAGGCATCTGTTATTTCCTTATGGTTCTTTTTTTTTTTTAATGCTTTGATTTTTGAGCATCTGAACTATTTTGCAACATCTACATTTGATGTAAATTTTATAAAAATGTCAAAATTCCTTTCCACTAAATAAGCTGAATTTACCTTCAACATGACAAAAAGGATCTTTATTTTAGCCATGTGACTGTAATTTTCAAATCAACTGAAAACAACCATCACTATTTTGTTTAGTTGTTATATATTTCTCTATTTTCCATTTACTAATTGATAAACTTCCATTCTTTATTTTATCTGATTTTTTTTTAAAAAAAGGTACCTAGTTACATGAGATGATTGTCACCCATTCTGGCCAATTATGGTCTTGCTGGAAAATTACCAAAAGGCTATTGACAATACAGGCAACGACAGGCTAAGCAATTTTGATGGAAGAGTCTACGCTTAGCTGTTTGTTTCCTTGTCAGTTGATTCATATTAGGGTGGCTGTAAGCTTGGCTGTTCAGGGCATAAACATGCACACTCGGTCAGTACAGAAATGCATGCTAATGTTGAAATCTATTTGACAGTCAAATATTTTGATTACCATCTTATATTCATAGATAACTTCAGTTTTCTAGTTTAGTAGTCTTTTTTCTTAATCACTTTTAGTCAGAATCTAGGTGCTATGTATCCACATTGGTCAATGAAAAACAACTGGTAAACAGAGTGTATGCCTTACTTTTCTCAACCTTTTTACCTTGGGAGAAATCTTGAAGTAATTCTCAGCAATCTCTTGCTGAAAATATTTACATCCACAGCACATGAAACACTGGTACGATCAGCAAGATTTAGATATACTAATAATAAACAAAGGATGAAGAATGTGGCATTCTTAGAGTTTAAATACTTGTAATAAATAATACATAATAATTGACACCTAAGGTGGATCATTATTTAACATCCCCCTTGTCCGACAAAAGTAATTTTTTAGTAATATTTATTAAATTAAAATGCATCTAATAATAATGGCAAGAGAGGAAATGAAAAGAGACCCTGTTATTTTGGTGATCAGAGTAATGCTCCCTTGTATTGGTGGTCTGTGGAGATACGCTCCCTTGCATTGCTGGTCAGTGCGAAGAATGCCTTGCTACAATGGTGGCCAGTGGAAAGAATGTTCGGTTACATTCTTCATCAATGGGAAGAATCCATCCCTTACTGGTAATTGTGACTTATCTGACATGTACAAGGAGAGGCTCCACTGGTGCCATGCAGTTGGTTTTGCCAAGTGACACTGGCTTCAGCACTATGCAGACACTATCACATGGGAGGTCAACCCACCACAGCTCAAGGAATCCCTGAGAACCTCTAAAGCAGTGGTCACTAAATGGTGGACCGTGGTCCAGAACGAGGGACAGTCCCGTCTGGACCGCAGCCATGCCACCGTCACTGCCGGGAGCCCTCCCTCGGGCCCCCTGCCCAGCCACCGACACCATCCTCACAGTAGGCAGGGTGCGAGGAGCTGCAGATCGGGACCGAGGGGTGGGAGCAGCCCAAATCACCATGTCAACAAGTGGATGACTGCCCGGCCCACCAACATGAAAAAGACTCCCGCCCCCCACCTCAAGCTGCAGAGAGCAGAAGTCCCCACACACCAACAAGCCGGGCAATCACCAGCTCCCGCCCCTCAGTCCTGACCCGCAGCCCCCCACACCCCGCCCAGGCGGGAGGCCGGGAAGAGGACACCCAGCAGAAGCTGCGGCACGGCCACGGTCTAGACAGGACCACCCCTCGGGGCGCTGTGTTGTGTTAAGGGCACTGTGTTATGTTAAGGGGTGCTGTGTTATGTTAGGGGAGCTGTGTTGTGTTAGGTGTGCTGTGTTTTAGGGGTGCTGTGTTATGTTAGGGGTGCTGTATAGTGTTAGGTGTGTTGTAGGGATGCTGTTTTATGTTAGGGGTGCTGTATTGTGTTAGGGGAGCTGTGTTATGTTAAGGGGTGCTGTGTTATGTTAGGGGTGCTGTGTTTTGTTAGGTGTGCTGTGTGTTTTAAGGGTGCTTTAGTGTGTTAGGGGCACTGTGTTATGTTAGGGGTGCTGAGTTATGTTAAGGGATGCTGTGTTGTTAGGGGTGCTGTGTATTTTAGGGGTGCTGCGTGTTTTAGGGGTGCTGTTAGGGGTGCTATGTGTTTTAGGGGTGCTGTGTTGTGTTAGGGGCGCTGTGTTATGTTAGGGGAGTTGTGTTGTCTTAAAGGGCGCTGTGTTGTTAGTGGTGCTGTATGTTTTAGGGGTGCTGTTTTGTGTTAGGGGCACTGAGTTATGTTAAGGGGCGCTCTGTTATGTTAGGGGTGCTGTGTTATGTTAAAGGGCGTTGTGTTATTAGGGGTGATGTGTGTTTTAGGGGTTCTGTGTTGTGTTATGTTAGGGGTGCTGTGTTGTGTTAAGGGGTGCTGTGTTATGTTAGGGCTGCTGTGTTGTGTTAAGGGGTGCTGTGTTATGTTAGGGCTGCTGTGTTGTGTTAAGGGGTGCTATGTTATGTTAGGTGTGCTGTGTTATGTTAGAGGTGCTGTGTTATGTTAGGGGTGCTGTGTTGTGTTAAGGGGTGCTGTGTTGTGTTAAGAGATGCTGTGTTATGTTAAGGGGTGTAGTGTTATGTTAGGGGTGCTGTGTTGTGTTAAGGGGTGCTGTGTTATGTTAGAGGTGCTGTGTTGTGTTAAGGGGCGCTGTGTTATTAGGGGTGCTGTGTTGTGTTAAGGGGTGCTGTGTTATGTTAGAGGTGCTGTGTTGTGTTAAGGGGCGTTGTGTTATTAGGGGTGCTGTGTGTTTCAAGGGCGCTGTTAGGGGTGCTGTGTGTTTTAGGGGCGCTGTGTTGTGTTAGGGGCACTGTGTTATGTTAAGGGGTGCTGTGTTATGTTAGGGGTGCTGTGCTGTTAGGGATGATGTGTGTTTTAGGGGTGCTGTGTTGTGTTAAAGGGTGCTGTGTTGTTAGGGTTGCTGTGTTATGTTTGGGGTGCTGTGTTATGTTAGGGGTGCTGTGTTGTGTTAAGGGGCGCTGTGTTATTAGGGGTGCTGTGTGTTTCAAGGACACTGTTGTTAGGGGTGCTGTGTGTTTTAGGGGCGTTGTGTTGTGTTAGGGGCGCTGTGTTATGTTAGGGGCGCTGTGTTGTTAGGGGTGCTGTGTGTTTGAAGGGCGCTGTAGTTAGGGGTGCTGTGTGTTTTAGGAGCACTGTGTTGTGTTAGGCGCACTGTGTTATGTTAAAGGGTGCTGTGTTATGTTAGGGGCACTGTGTTATGTTAAGGGGCGCTGTGTTATGTTAGGGGTGCTGAGTTATGTTAGGGGCGCTGTGTTGTGTTAAAGGGTGCTGTGTTATGTTAGGGGCGCTGTGTTGTTAGGGGTGCTGTGTGTTTCAAGGGTGCTGTTGTTAGGGGTGCTGTGTGTTTTAGGGGTGCTGTGTTGTGTTAAGGGATGCTGTGTTATGTTTGGGGCGCTGTGTTATGTTAAGGGGCGCTGTGTTATGTTAGGGAACCTGTGTTGTGTTAAGGGGTGCTGTGTTATGTTAAGGGGTGCTGTGGTATGTTAAGGGGTGCTGTGATGTAAAGGTGAAAAGAGGACACTGTGGGACTTCTTTAAAGAGGAGACTGTGATGTAGAGGGGACTACAGTGTGAAAGGTCATAGATCACAATGTACCGGGGGACTGCGATGTGTTATATCTCTAAGGAGATTCGGACCTCTGCTGGAAGGAAATTTTGCTGAGCGGACCTCCGTAAATTTGAATTCAAGACCCCTGTTCTAAAGGAACTCTAGGGCTCCACAGAACCCTGTTGGAGAAAGGCTATTTTGCTACATTTAGTTTGTTGTGAAATGAATGCCAAATGTGAACATTGCTTGTGGTAGTGAACTCTTTTTTGCTACTTGCACCTACAGGTAATCTTATAATAAAGCTTGCCCGTAGGTAAGATGCATGTCTCCTAAACGTGCGCCGATCAGGGGATATTCCAGTGAGCAGCTGCTGGTGACGTCACTGGCGCATCCACTCTGAAGGACTATTCATGCCGTCCCTTCAGAGCTCTGTGCCGTGGCTGTGGCCCCTGTGCGCATGCACATGGAGTGACGTCAATGCTGCATTCAAACAGCCAGAACCCGCGAACCCCAAAGGAAGACCGGGTGAAGATAGAAGCCCAGTCGCAGTGATAGTGCTCCGCTGGAGGGCTTAGTTTCAAGGTAAGTCTCTCATAATGTGCTGGGTATTCGATGCATACTAGCACATTAATATTTTACCTTGCAGGAAGTTTATTTTTATTGGAAGAAGTATACTACCGCTTTAAAGTGATTGTAAAGACTATTTTTTTTAAATAATAAACAGGTTGATACTTACCTGCTGTGTGCAATGCAGTCACACTGAACAGCCCCAAACCTCCTCTTCTGGGGTCCCCCGCTGGTGTTCTTGGGATTCCTTGTCTTGGTGTGACCCCATAGCAAGCTGTTTGCTATGGGGGTGCACCTGCAGGTTTGCTCCCGAGCTGCACTGCCTGTGTCCACAGACACAGAGAGCATGGCTCAGCCTTGCCCCATTATTAAAGGATTTTACTGACAGCAGTTAAAGCCAATGGCTTCTGCTGCCCCAGCCTGTGGGAGTGGGGAGAGCAGCTACAGAAGGGCACAGCTCTGGATCGAGTGAGTAGTCAGGTGCATATAAGGTGGGAATGAGGGGCATACTGCTACCTAAACAATTTTTACTTTAATGCAAGGAAAGCATTAAAGTGTTACTAAACCCAGGACCCTGCATTCACTATATCCGTTCATTCTGCCATCCCTCTCTGCCAATCCCTCCACTGGGTTCCCATTGCCCAACGAATAAAATTCAAAACATTAACAATAACATATAAAGCCATTTATAACTCTGCCGCAAATCACATCACCAATCTGGTCTCCAAATATCACCAAAATCGTACTCTCCGCTCCTCCCATGACCTCCTGCTCTCTAGATCCCTTGTCTTATCCTCCCATGCTTGTCTCCTGTACTTTTCCAGAGCCTCCTCCATCCTCAGGAACTCTCTACCCCAATCTATCCGACTATTGCCTACTCTGCCCACTTTTTGGCGATCTCTGCAAACCTATCTCTTCAGGGAAGCCTATCCTGCCCTCAGCTAATAACGGAATCTTCTATTCCTCCTATCAGTTTATCCCCCACAGTTATTACCTTTTGTAACACTAGCCGCTCCCTATTAGACTGTAAGCTCCAAGGAGCAGGGTCCTCCTAACCCTCTTGTATTTAACTGTATTATTGGTGTATTGTCTCCCTTTATATTGTAAAGTGCTGAGCAAACTGTTGGTGATATATAAATTCTGTATAATAATAATAATATACAGTTGCAAGAAAAAGTATGTGAACCCCTTGGGATTACGTGGAGTTTTGCATGAATTGGGCATAAAATGTGCTCTGAACGTCATCTAAGTCACAACAATAGAAGAACACAGTCTGCTGAACATAATACTACACAAACATTAGATGTTGCCATGGTTTAATTGCACATAACATGTAAACATTCACAGTGCAGGGAGGAAAATGTATGTGAGGCCCTAGCTTAATGACTTCTCCCAGAGCTAATTGGAGCCAGGAGTGAGTCAACCTTGACTCCAATCAGTGTGATGATATTGGATGTGTTGCTGACAGCTATCCTGCCTTTAAAAAACACACACCTGTTTTGGGTTTACTGGTTTCAAGAAGCACTGTCTGATGTGAACCATGCCTCGCAGAAAAGAGCTCTCAGAAGACCTACAATCAAGAATTGTTGACTTGCATGAAGCTGGAAAGGGTTACAAAAGTATCTCCAAAAGCCTTGATGTTCATGTGTCCACGGTAAGACAGACTGTCTACAAATGGAGAAAGTTTAGCACTGTTGCTACTCTCCCTAGGCGTGGTCGTCCTGTAAAAATGACTGCAAGAGCACAGCGCAGAATGCTGCATGAGGTAAAGAAGAATCCCAGAGTGTCAGCTAAAGACCTACAGAAATCTCTGGCACATGCTAACATTTTTGTTGACACATCTACAATAAGGAAAACATTAAACAAGAATGGAGTACATGGGAGGACACCACGGAGGAAGCCATTGCTGTCCAAAAAGAATATTGCAGCACGTTTGAAGTTTGAAAAAGAGCACCTGGATGTTCCACAGCACTACTGGCAAAATATACTGTGGACAGATGAAACCAAGATTGAGTTGTTCGGGAAGAACACACAACACTATGTGTGGAGAAAAAAAGGCACAGCACACCAACATCAAAACCTCACCCCCACTGTAAAACATGGCGGAGGGAGCAACATGGTTTGGGGCTGCTTTGCTGCCTCAGGGCCTGGACGGATTGTTGTCATTGATGGGAAAATAAATTCCAGAGGTTATCAAGACATTTTGCAGGAAAACGTACGACCATTTGTCCGCCAACAGAAGCTCCGCAGAGGATGGGTGATGCAACAGGACAATGACCCAAAGCATCTAAGTAATTCAACAAAACAATGGCTGCAACAGCACAGAATACGCCTTCTGGAGTGGCCCAGTCAGAGTCCTGACCTCAACCCGATTGAAATGCTGTGGCATGACCTTAAGAGAACGATTCACACCAGACATCCCAAGAATATTGCTACACTGAAACAGTTTTGTGAAGAGGAGTGGTCCAAAATTACTCCAGATCGTTGTGCAGGTCTGATCTGCAACTACAGGAAACGTTTGGTTGAGGTTATTGCTGCCAAAGGAGGGTCAACCAGTTATTAAGTCCAAAGGTTCACATACTTTTTCCTCCCTGCACTGTGAATGTTTACATGTTATGTGCAATTAAACCATGGCAACATCTAATGTTTGTGCAGTATTATGTTCAGCAGACTGTGTTCTTCTATTGTTGTGACTTAGATGACGTTCAGAGCACATTTTATGCCCAATTCATGCAAAACTCCACGTAATCCCAAGGGGTTCACATACTTTTTCTTGCAACTGTATCTGGTCTCCCACAGTACACACAACATGGAAATGCAATTATTTTAGTAAATATAAACTGCTAAATACCTTTTCTCATCAGCAGTTAGAGCAGTCTTGTGACTTCTATCAGTATTCAGCAGAGCACTAGCTAAAGCTTGTAGGAGGAGTTTTCTTTCTGCTCTAGGAGGATGCAAAACCCCTGACCTCTATCTGGGCAGTGCTGATTGTCCCTGTGCTGATCACATGTACTCTCCCAAAAAAAAAAAAAAGAACCTCTCTAGCAATACAACACACCAAACTGAGCATGTGAAAAATGCCTACGGTTCAGTCTGTCTTATCAGGAGATCAGATGTGGTCGCTTGAAAAAGGGGAGGAACAGAGGAGATAGAATCAAACGGTCTTTTTACACAATGCAGAGGATTAACCCCTTAGGTTCCACAGTGAGTATAACAAGCATGCTTTACTGCATATACAGACTGATTTTACTGTTGTGTTTAGGAACACCTTAAGATACACGTTTTAGCTTTAGAACCACTTTAACTAATTTGCCTGAATTCACAAACCTTGAAGGCAAGAGAACGGATCTTTCTTTTAGCCACATGAATGTAATGATCAAATCCTGAAAATAACTCACTTTGTAATAAGAAATCTTTTTATCCTGGTGTGTTAGCTTTGTCGTTTGATCTTATAGATGTAAACAAGAAGAAAGAGAAGAGATTTCTTTTCAATAACAAACAGGTTAAACAAATATAGGAAATAGAGCTAGGCATAATAGAGAGGACTGCTGATCAGATCCACCAGTGAAATGATGTTACCATTGAGCTGTCCTCATTGTCCCTACACACACTTGTCACAATCCCTTTACTGGAACATGCCAGGGAAGAGGAAAAAATAGAAGATGTAACATAAACAGAGAAGTCACAGGATGACTTTCCCTGGAATATTCTGTCATCAGGATCCCAAAGCTTGCTTCAAGTGTCCATTTTAACCCTAAGGGTCACAATACATGTGACAATTTGACCGTACAATCAACTTTAGATCTACCAAAACTATGTAATATGAGGACGTACCTAAACTATGCAATCCATTTGTATCCAACTAGGCAGGACCTTGTATTACATAGTAGTTCTTAAGCCTACGGCTCACATTACAATCTGATTGTACAATTTGCTTTAGATCTACCAACAGCTAAGTAGTATTAGTAGTTGGATACAGATCGATTGGAAGGATGAGGCAAGTCCTCATTTTACATAGTTTTGGTAAAACTTCTGATGGCCACACATGCTTCAACTTTATTTTCTGATCGATGTGCAATTTGATCAAAGTGATCAAATAGCCATAACTACCCTTACAACTGATTTAGGCCCAACCAAGTTGATAGGTTTGGGCAGAGAACGATTGATCATTTTGCATCAATTGGCAGCAGTAGAATTATATGGTCAGAAATTCTTTCAAATCGATATGATTATGAGGCTGTCTGGTGGAAACAGAGATATAATCAATAACTTGCGTTTGTTTCTTCCAACTATTATTTATTTATTTAAGGTATTTATATAGAGCCATCAATTTACGCAGCGCTTTACCTATATATTGTACATTCACATCAGTCCCTAACCCTCAAGGGGCGTACAATCTAAGGTCACTAACTCACATTCATACATACACATCCTAGGGCCAATTTAGACAGGAGCCAATTAACCTACCAGCATGTCTTTGATCGAAATCCATTTTCCTGTCTGTGGCATATTGATTGATTGTGTTGTCGACTGTCAATCAATTATTTCTATCAGGGGAGATCAGTTGGCAAACAAATCAATCACTTATCAAAGCATGTATGACCACTGTAATTGTTATGGTATTCAAATTGTGCCTTCAGATTGGAATGTGTGTGATGACCCTAAAAGATTGGCTGAAATTTATACAGGATATAAATTCCAAGGGGATGTAAACCTGGAAGGAAATCAGGACAGTCAGGCAAAGGGAACCCCTCTTTGTAACTATGGCATAGAGCAATTGGTGGGCCTCCCGTTCTGTGAAGGTGGTATGCACAGAGCCCCTTCTTGTTGGTAGAGAAGCTTGTTTAATGGATGTCACTCACACTTTAATAGACTAATGATTTCTTTTCTGCTCACTCTTTTATGATAGTTGACAACCCATTCAATTGGTATGTCACATACAGGGAAGTAGATTTCGATCGATAGTTGGAAGACCAGATCATAAATGATCAATTGTATCGCTTTTTTCACCATGTAATCTCATAATCTAATGATCAATTGTATCTCTTTTTTCACCATATAATCTAATGATCAATTGTATCTCTTTTTTCACCATGTAATCTCATAATCTAATGATCAATTGTATCTCTTTTTTCACCATGTAATCTCAAAATCTAATGGACTGAAATCAAATCAAATTAAATCAAATGAATGAACAAAACATATCAGTACATAATCGATGCAACATGATTGATCACTTTCCACCCTGGTCACTCGACTCTGTTTGATCCAATCCAATCTAAATTAATGGAAAGGGAAGTTTTGACAGTTTGCTGAGATGATTGATTGGATAATAAATAATAAAAGTGTATGGCCACCATTACATGTATGCGTTCATGGGGAGTGTTGTGACGATGTGTGGTGACAGTACATGGTAAGTAATGAATCATCCTGCTGTGGTTTTGATGGTAGCAGTGCACGGTAGGTAGATAGTGAGTTATGGTGCTCTATGCATTGTGGCAGTGCATGGTAGGTAGGTAGGTAGGTAGGTAGGTAGGAAGGTAGTGATCATGCTGTGTACATGGAGGCAGAGCATGGAAGGTAGGTAGCAATCATGCTGTGTACATGGTGGCAAGGCACAGTAGGTAGGATCATGCTGTGTACACAGTGGCAAGGCACGGTAGGGATCATGCTGTGTACATGGTTGCAGGGCACGGTAGGTAGTATTCATGCTGTGTGGTAGGCATGGTGGCAGGGCACAGTAGGTAGGATAATGGTGTGTACACAATGGCAAGGCACGGTAGGTAGGGATCATGCTCTGTACATGGTGGCAGGGCACAGTAGGTTGGTAGGTAGGTGGGGATTATGCTGTGTACATGGTGGCAGGGCACGGTTGTTAGGTAGGCAGGCAGGTAGGGATCATGCTGTGTACATGGTGGCAGGGCACAGTAGGTAGGTGGGTAGGTAGGTAGGGATCATGCTCTGTACATGGTGGCAGGGCCCGGTAGGTAGGTGGGGATCATGCTGTGTACATGGTGGCAGGGCATGGTTGGTAGGTAGGTGGGGATTATGCTGTGTACATGGTGTTAGGGCATGGTAGGTAGATAGGTGGGGATTATGCTGTGTACATGGTGGCAGCGCACCGTAGGTAGGAAGGTGGGGATTATGCTGTGTACATGGTGACAGGGCACCGTAGGTAGATAGGGATCATGCTGTGTACACGGTAGCAAGGCATGATAGGTAGGTAGGTATTGATTATGCTGTGTACATGGTGGCAGGGCACGGTAGGTAGGTAGGGATCGTGCTGTGTACATGGTGGAAGGGCACGGTAGGTAGGTGGGGATCATGCTGCGTACATGGTGATAGGGCACGGTAGGTAGTATTCATGCTGTGTGGTAGGCATGGTGGAAGGGTGCGGTAGGTAGGGATCATGCTTTGTACACAGTGGCAAGGAATGATAGGTAGGTAGGGATCATGCTGTGTACATGGTAGCAGGGCATGGTAGGTAGGAATCGTTGCCATGTACATGGTGGCAGGGCACAGTAAGTAAGCAGGAATTGTGCTGTGTACATGGTGGCAGGGCACGGTAGATAGGGAAAGTGTTGTGTACATGGTAGCAGGGCACGGTAGGTAGGTAGGAAGGCAGGTAGGTAGAGATCATGCTGTGTATATTGTGGCATGGCACAGTAGGTAGGTATGGATTATGCTGTGTACATAGTGGCAGGGCATGGTAGTTAGGTGGGGATCATGCTGTGAACACAGTGGCTAGACACAGTAGGTAGGTAGGGATCGTGCTGTGTACTTGGTGGCCGGACACGGTAGGTAATAAGGTAGGTAGGGATCATACTGTATACATGGTGTCAGGACACAGTAGGCAGGTGGGTAGGTAGGTGGGAATCATGCTGTGTACATGGTGGAAGGGCACAGTAGATAGGTAGCTGGGGATCATGCCGTGTACACAGTGGCAAGACATGGTCGGTAGGTATGTGGGGATCATGCTGTGTACATGGTGGCAGGGCATGGTAGGTGGGGATCATGCTGTGTACATAGTGGCTAGACACGGTAGGTGGGGGTCATGTTGTGTACATGGTGGCAGGGCACGGTAGGTAGGTAGGCAGGCAGGTAGGGATCATGCTGTGTACATGGTGGCAGGGCACAGTAGGCAGGTAGGTAGGTAGGTGGGGATCATGCTGTGTACACAGTGGCAAGACATGGTAGGTAGGTGGGGATCATGCTGTGTACATGGTGGCTGGGCACAGTAGGTAGGTGGGAAGGTAGGTGGGGATTATGCTGTGTACATGGTGTCAGGACACAGTAGGTAGGTGGGGATTATGCTGTGTAAATGGTGTCAGGACACGGTAGGTAGGTGGGGATTATGCTGTGTACATGGTAGCAGAGCACATTAAGTAGGTAGGTGGGGATCCTGCTGTGTACATGGTAACAGGACACAGTAGGTAGGTAGGTATCATGCTGCGTACATGGTGGCAGGGCACGGTAGGCAGGTAGGTGGGGATCATGCTGTGTACATGGTGGCAGGACACGGTAGGTAGGCAGGTAGGTGGGGATCATGCTGTGTACATGGTGGCAGGACACGGTAGGTAGGCAGGTAGGTGGGGATCATGCTGTGTACATGGTGGCAGGACACGGTAGGTAGGCAGGTAGGTGGGGATCATGTTGTGTACATGGTGGCAGGGCACGGTAGGTGGGTAGGCAGGTAGGTGGGGATCATGTTGTGTACATGGTGGCAGGGCACTGTAGGTGGGTATCCAGGTAGGTGGGGATCGTGCTGTGTACATGGTGGCCGGGCACGGTAGGTGGGTAGGAAGGTAGGTGGGGAGTGATGGTGCTCCGTACATGTGCTGCCCCCTAGTCCCCGTCCATGTGTGAATGATAGGCGGAGGGTGGCCGATGAGCGGGGGTTGTAGAAGGTGGGTGACCCCCTGTGCCAGGTGGTGACCCCATTACCTGATGAGTATGGAGACCCCCACATCCTCGCAGTTGGCATAGATCCGCTCCCAGGTCTCCTTGATGATCCCCTTCTCGGTGTCCGTTATCTCCTCGGCTCTCTCCCAGCGCTCAGTGTCATTCTCCTCTTGGACTTTCTCCATGGAGCCGTCAGGATGCGATGTCACACACACACGGAGATGTCGGGGGTGTCGGGTGTCGGGGTCCGGGCTGTGCACAGAGCCTCTAGTAGTCGGCGCTCACAGCTCTGTCCATATTATGCTGCGTGTGAATGGCAGCCCGCACACAAACTGAGCAAAAGTAAGATATTTCAAGGCATTGTCACAATGCTCAGAGCCAATCTCCCGTCCCACCTCTCCCCCCTCCTCTCCTTCTCTTTCCTTCTGTCCCTGCCTTCTCCCCTCCCCTTTTCACCTTCTCTTTCTTAACTCTTTCTTCTTGTCCTCCCTTCTCCCCATCCGCCAGCATGCTCACAGTGTCACCCCTTCCATTCACCTCCACCCCTCTGCATCAGTCCTGTAGGTTCTGATCATCCCATCCCCCCCACATTGCTTTCTCATGTCTATGCTTACCTGTCAACTACCTTCCAATCCCCTCCATGCCATATACTGTGTCTACCTGATAAAAGAGAGAGGGAGAGCCAAACCATGGTCCCAAGGGGGTCGGGACCCTTTATTGGTGTTATTATAGGAAGGTAAGAGACAGCCAACACATATCAGAGAGTCAACGATAAAAGACATCGCGCCAGACTATTGTCCAATATCCTTTATTATTAATATTATTATTGCTATTATTATTATTATTATCATTATTATTGCTCTTATTATTACTATTATTATTACTATTATTATTACTACTACTATTATTGCTATTATTAATATTATTACTACTACTACTATTATTACTATTATTATTATTATTACTACTACTATTATTATTACTACTACTACTATTATTATTACTATTATTATTGCTATTATTATTATTACTATTATTATTATTACTACTACTATTATTATTACTACTACTACTATTATTATTACTATTATTATTGCTATTATTATTATTACTATTATTATTATTACTACTACTATTATTATTACTACTATTATTACTACTACTATTATTTCTATTATTATTATTATTACTATTATTATTGCTATTATTAGTACTATTATTGTTACTACTACTACTATAATTTCTGTTATTACTATTATTCTTATTACTATTATTATTACTATTATTACAACTACTACTATTATTTCTATTATCATTATTATTGTTCTTATTATTATTACTTTTATTATTATTGCTGTTATTATTACTACTACGGTTATTATTATTATTATTATTATTAATATTATTATTATTATCATTATTATTTCTATTACTATTATCACAGGAAGATAATTGGTAGTCAATGGTGTTTATTTATTAAAGCTGGAGAGTGGAAAGTCAGGCTCACTTCTGCATAGAAACCAATCAGCTTCTGGGTTTTATTGCCAAAGCGTAATTGAACAAGCTGAAGTTAGAAGCTGATTGGTTTCTATGCAGAAGTGAGCCTGATTTTCCACTCTCCAGCTTTAATAAATAAACCCCCCAGTGTGTATCAGTGAGAGCACCAAATGATCTTCTCAAGAGTCCAAGAACCTTTATAGTTATAACCTGTAGCAAGTAAAAGAAAAAAAATCCAATGCATTTCAGGGGCCAAACAATAAGATAGAGAGCACCAAACAATTGTCCAAATCCTTCACTTTTACCATAGGATAAGAGAAAGACAATGTGTATCAGTGAGAGCACCAAATGATCTTCTCAAGAGTTCAAGAGCCTTTTTTAGTTATTACCTCAAGATTTTAAAAAAATCCAATGCGTTATAGGGGGCCAATGATAAATTAGAGAGCACCAAACAATTGTCTAAAATCCTTTACTGTTTTTGTCACAGAAAGATAATATACAGCCAATGTGTTTAATTGAGAACACCAAATGATCTTCTCAAGAGTTCAAGAACCCTTTTAGGTATTACCTCAGCAAGGTAAACAAAGAAAACAACACATTTCAGGGGGCCAATGATAAAACAGAGAGCACCAAACAATTGTCCAAAATCCTTTACTGTTGTTATCACAGAAAGATAATATACAGCCAATATGTATCAGTGGGCGCACCAAATAATCTACTCTAGAGTCCAAGAACTTTTATAGGTATTACCTCAGGAATGTAAAAATAATACAATGCATTTCAGGAGCCAACAATAGAAGAGCGAACACCAAACAATCATCCAAAATCTTTTACTATTATTATCACAGGAAGAGAATAGATGGCAATGTTTATCAGTGAGAGCACCAAACAATATTCTCAAAAGTCCAAGAACCCTTTTTAGTAATTACATCAGGATGGTAAAAATAGTCCAACACATTTCAAGGGGCCAACTGTAAAGAGAGAGTACTAAAGGATCATCTCAATCGTCTGAGATCCTTTATTGGTATGATCACAGAAGTGATAGCCAACGCTTATCAGGGGGCCAACAATAAAATAGAGAACACCAAATGATCAGCTCAATGGAACAAGTTCCTTTATTAATAAATAATCCAAAGTGCAGCGCTAAATCTTAAATAATAAATATATAAATAAATATATAAATACGTGCTAAAAATCTGTGCAAATGTGCAAATAAAATAACGTGCAACACGTGTATTCCCACCGGGAATATTAAAAGTGTTCAAAGTGATCACAACCAATAATTCAAAAATCACTCCAAATATAAATCATCAAAAGATAAGTCCAAATGAATGTCCAAAAAACTTTCAATCTTCATGCATGTGATGACAAGTGTCCACACTATGTGAATCCAAACAGTGGCTACAGTGGCCCCTCACCTCCTTACATAGACCCCACAGGGCCAGCTCGCCTTAGGATAAAACACCACTCTGATGAATCACCAGATCCTCCCCAGAGTCATAAACTTTATCAGCAGCTTCCTCCTCGGTTCATATATGGACAGAAAGCTTACATAGTGTAAAACTGTATTTATTCATTCTATATACAAATAAGAATGTCCACTCACATTATAATCTTCAATAACAGGCTCCTCTACCACATGCTATGAATGCCTTGCATGGGTATTTAATATAGGGGTTTCAGATATGGCCGCCACGCCGGAAATGACGTCACCGCGCTCCCAGAATCCTCCTCGCGTACCGACGCGTTGCGTCACGATAGACACGTGACTTCCTCAGGGTGGACGTTTCAGGGCCAGTGTTAAAATAGAGAACAACAAAGGATCGTTTCAATAATCTGAGATCCTTTATTGTTATTATCACAGGAATAATAGACAGCCAATGTGTATCAGGGGGGCTTACAATAAAATAGAGAGTGTCAAATGATCAGCTCAACAGTTCAAGTTCCTTTATTATTATCTCATGAAGGTAATAGACATTCAATGTAATTCAGGGAACTAAAAAAAAAGAGAGAGCACCAAACCATTTTCTCAAGAGTCCAAATTCCTTTATTGATAGCATCACATGAAGATATAAGGCAGCCAACGCATTTCAGAGGGCCAATGATAAAAGGGAGAGAGCACTAAACAATTGTCTCAATTGTCCAAGATGCTTTATTGTTATTGGCAAAATGGCAATGGACAGCCAATACATAGCAGGGGGCAGTGATAAAAAAAGAGAGAGCGGCAAATAATCCTCCCAAGAGTCCAAGATTCTTTATTGTTACTATGACAGGAAAGCAAAAGACTGCCAACATGTATCAGGGGCCAACTATAAAAGAGAGAACACCAAACAATTATCTCAATTGTTCCATATCTAAAACACGTGAAAAAAGTTTGTCGTACTTGCAATTATTTGTTAATGACACCCCAAATGCGGACAACAAAAGTGCTCTATCTTTGACCATTAGCCCCCTGAATTGCGTTGGATGCAGTGTGGTAAAAAAAAAAAGTGCAAAGCTCAATGCCCGAAAAGGTGTGGGAGCTTCTTTTGGCATGTTTGTTGCATGTAGGGCAGTCCATTCAAGTGATTGGGCTGCCCTATGCATGTTGCGGGAAAACACTGGAAACATGCACATATACAAGAAGCGCATATGTGAATGGGGCCTTTTTGTAATTTATTTTTTTTAAAAAACATCCAACCCATTTAATGGGGATAATGATAAAAGATAAAGCACCAAATGAATGTCTCAAAAGTCCGAGATCCTTTATTGTTTTTATAACATGGAAATAATAGGCACCCAGCACGTATTGGGAGCCAGTGATGAAAGTGGGAGCACCAGACTATCATTTTAATAGTCCAAGATCCTTTATAGTTATTATCTCAGGAAGGTGAAAAAAAAGTAAATGCATTTCAGGGGGCCAACGATAAAAGATAGAGCACCAAATGAATGTCTCAAGAGTCCAAGATTCTTTATTGTTATTATAACATGAAAGTAATAAGCACCTAGCACATATTGGGAGCCAGTGATTGTAACAGAACCAACCCAGACTGCGCTTGAGTACTTCCGTTAGACTACCGCTTCCCCGTCCGAACACTGACAACAGACACCACAGCCGACTATACAAGACTTGATGTCACCCGTCTTGAAGTACACCAGGAGGTAGACTACTTTATTTGAACACAGATACAAGATATATACACTTAGGGGACAATCCCCCCCCCCTGCATAATGACACAGGGCGGGGCAATCTACATTTAGTAACAAGAGACACACAGGTATTCAAACTTCACACCAGCAGACAGTCCCATCAGGAGGGAAGGCTGCTGGAGACCCCCCCCCCCCACTAAGCTAATACACATAAACACATACATCCCATAATAGTTTGCTCCCAAACCAGACAAATAATAGAACAATGGGATGCAGCCACATGACATTAAACAATCAACAGCCCCCCTCATCTCCTAAACATGTCTAGACAGTCTGAGACAAAGCCCATACAATATTAGGACAGATCACCCTGTACCCCTAACAGGCACAGGGTGTTTTACACATTAGAGGGATATGGGGAGCTGAGACAGGGGTCTCCCCACCTCTCCAAAGTGAGCTGGGTTCCATGGGCCCCCCACCCAAAGTGACTCCCGTCACAGTGATGAAAGTAGGAGCACCAAACATTCGTCTCAATAGACCAAGATCCTATATAGTTATTATCATAGGATAGTAATAGATGTCCAACACATTTCAGGGGGCCAATGATAAAAGAGAGAGTGCTGAAATGATTGTCTCAAAAGTCCAAGAACCTTTATTGGTATTATAACATGGAGGTAATAGGCAGCTAACAGATATTAGGAGGCCAACGATGAAGGTGAAAGGTGAAACAATCGTCTCAAGAGTCCAAGATCCTACTGTACATTGTTATCACTTGAAGGTAATAAGCAGTCAACGCATTTCAGGAGGGCAATGATGAAAGAAAGTGGACCAAATGATCATCTCAAGAGTCCAAAAATCTTTGTTGTTGTTATTTATTACATGTATTTCTATAATCACAATTTACATATTTTACATTTGCATCAGTCCCTGCCTCAAGGAGCTTACAATCTAAGCTGGCCAGACACATATAGATCATTTTAGTGGATTCCTCCATCCACATTATGCAGCAGAGATAAGCAAATCTCTCGTTGCAGCTATTGTGTTTAATCTTTTCCTACCTTTACAACAACTTTAAATGCACCTTAACCCCTTTTCTCTTGCCTCCTCCCCCATCCCTATTACACTTTTGCTATATATATATATATATATATATATATTTTTTTTTTTTTTAAGGGAAATACCTTATTTTCCTTAAAGTGGAACTTTAGATTTAAAAAAATGCTTTGGCTCTTCTAAAGTTACCTACCTGCCTGTCTGCCCCTGTACAGTGAGCCATGCATGCGCAGCTCCTTGTACAAATTTGACAATGCCAAATTTGCCTGAACTCCTGTGCATGCGAGGAAACAACGTCATCCTGACCTGGCCAGTGACAGCTGCCAGCAATTGAGACCTGGAAGCTGGCCGCCTGAAGATGTCAGTGGCTGGGTGTGGAGCAATGGGAAGCCGCATCTCTGGAGCCGAGTATAGTTCCACTTTAAATCCATGTCCTTTATCCTCACCTAAGTGAAGATGATGTACCCTGACCCGTACCCTGACCCTGTGACTGCACACACATACTGCAGGTCACTACAGGAGCCCTTGCAACATGTCTGCACATGCACAAGATCTTGCGAACTGCCTTCTGGGATTTCTACATCACACATCCCAGGAGACAGTTTGTGGAATATCACACATGCACAGAATTATTGCAGGGTCTTGGTCAGTTTTCTGGCAGGGCCCAGGGTTCTAGATCTCAATTCAAGATGGCAGTGTAGGGAGGACTATCTCTGTAAGCAAGGCAACACTTAACTTCATGAACTAGTAAGTATGTTTTTTGGTTTCATCCAGGGACAGGTATTAGGAATAGAAATGTTTATTTTTGATAGTATGGGTGGAGTTCCTCTTTAAGGACCTTAGCTCATATGCATACATACAAGGAACAGGTTGGACAGCAGCCGATTCATCTACTAGCATGTCTGTGGAGTTTGGGAGGAAACCAGAGTTCCCAGAAGAAACCCATGCAAGCACAGGAAGAACATGCAAACTCCATGCAGATAGTGTACCCGGGACCCCAGTACTGCAAGGCAAGAGTGCTAACTATTAAGCCACTGTGTAACAACAGGAAAGTAAAAGACAGTCAATGTGTTACCAGGGGCCAACACATTGGCTGACTTTTATGATAATAACAACTAGAGATGAGCGAATTATTCAAAAATTCGATTCGGCTGATTCGCCGAATTTGCGGGAGAAATTCGATTTGATGCGAATTTAACTTATTAAAAGGGTTTCTAGGCTTCAGAGAGCCTTTATATTAGTGCAGAACACTGTACCTTTAATTTAAATGCCCTTGGAGTCTGCTGGGGAAGAGAAATAATACTGTCAGTCAGTATGACATGCAGATGAGTGCCGTCGATCTTAGAATCACCGCACACTTCACTCATTTGGGCAGTCACGGGGCACGACGAAGAAGAAGAAGAAGAATGAAAAGAAGAATGAAAAGAAGAAGAATGAAAAGAAGAAGAAGAAGAATGAAAAGAAGAAGAATGAAAAGAAGAAGAATGAGAAGAAGAATGAGAAGAAGAATGAGAAGAAGAATGAAAAGAAGAATGAAAAGAAGAATGAAAAGAAGAATGAAAAGAAGAATGAGAAGAATGAAAAGAAGAATGAAAAGAAGAAGAAGCAGAATGAAAAGAAGAAGAAGAAGAATGAAAAGAAGAATGAAAAGAAGAATGAAAAGAAGAAGAAGAAGAATGAAAAGAAGAAGAATGAAAAGAAGAATGAAAAGAAGAAGAAGAATGAAAAGAAGAAGAAGAATGAAAAGAAGAATGAAAAGAAGAAGAAGAAGAATGAAAAGAAGAATGAAAAGAAGAAGAAGAAGAATGAAAAGAAGAAGAAGAATGAAAAGAAGAAGAAGAAGAATGAAAAGAAGAAGAATGAAAAGAAGAATGAGAAGAAGAATGAAAAGAAGAATGAAAAGAAGAATGAGAAGAATGAAAAGAAGAATGAAAAGAAGAAGAAGAATGAAAAGAAGAATGAAAAGAAGAAGAAGAAGAATGAAAAGAAGAAGAAGAAGAATGAAAAGAAGTATGAAAAGAAGAATTAGAAGAATGAAAAGAAGAATGAAAAGAAGAAGAAGAAGAATGAAAAGAAGAAGAAGAAGAATGAAAAGAAGAATGAGAAGAAGAATGAAAAGAAGAATGAAAAGAAGAATGAGAAGAATGAAAAGAAGAATGAAAAGAAGAAGAAGAGGAATGAAAAGAAGAAGAAGAAGAATGAAAAGAAGAATGAAAAGAAGAAGAAGAAGAATGAAAAGAAGAAGAATGAAAAGAAGAAGAAGAAGAATGAAAAGAAGAATGAAAAGAAGAAGAAGAAGAATGAAAAGAAGAAGAATGAAAAGAAGAATGAAAAGAAGAAGAAGAAGAATGAAAAGAAGAAGAAGAAGAATGAAAAGAAGAAGAATGAAAAGAAGAAGAAGAATGAAAAGAAGAAGAAGAAGAAGAATGAAAAGAAGAAGAAGAAGAAGAATGAAAAGAAGAATGAAAAGAAGAAGAAGAAGAATGAAAAGAAGAAGAAGAATGAAAAGAAGAAGAATGAAAAGAAGAATGAAAAGAAGAAGAAGAAGAATGAAAAGAAGAAGAAGAAGAATGAAAAGAAGAATGAAAAGAAGAAGAAGAATGAAAAGAAGAAGAAGAAGAATGAAAAGAAGAATGAAAAGAAGAAGAAGAAGAAGAAGAAGAATGAAAAGAAGAAGAAGAATGAAAACAAGAAGAATTCCAGTACAGCAAAAAGTGTATCTGCAGAGAGCTCCGCTATTTCTGACAGTTCTCTGACAGTTCCTTCACATTTACAGCGGTTGAAACATTGTATCTATTTATTTCCGAATAAAAACATCTGTATCCTAAATGGAAACAAATAGATACAATGTTTCAACCGCTGTAAATGAACTGTCAGAACTGTCAGAAATAGCGGAGCTCTCTGCAGTGACACTTTTGCCGGCTGATCGGGAAAAATTCGATTCGTGCACCCGAAGTTTGCTAAAATTCGGTTTCGATGCGAATCGAATTTTTCCTGATATTCGAAACGAATTCCACTTCGCCAGGTTCGATTCGCTCATCTCTAATAACAACAAAGGATCTTGGACTCCTGAGACAATCATTTGACGTTCTCTCCTCTATCGTTTCTACACGGACTTCTCAATTTAGAGTTATATATCTTTACATCTCACATTTGTAGATGGGCATTTTTGTCAAAGTTTCCATTGGAACACAGCATTGATCAATTTTCTGCCCTGGCTCATTCAAAGACGTTGACTGGAAAATCTACTTTTGTTGAGTCAGGCAATGTTAACAGGGCCACCCATGGAATGAAGAGTGTTTTTTGTATGGCTAGATTTAGACTACCCATAAACTGTCATGACACAGTCATGAAAGATTAATGAAGGCTGTCATTACTGAACTCTCCTTTGATAAATGTGAGATCCCTGGCTGACATTCTGATCCTTTGACTTCATAACTGACTAAGTCGCTGACCTGGATAGAGAAAAGAGATAAGCAGATAAGGTGGTTAGAAGTATAGTTGCAGTCCAACCACTTCTAGGGTAGCAGATCTTTCAGGCGCTAGATAAGCAGGTCAGCTCTACCATTCTTGCAGGTTTATTATGTAGCACCCCTCTAGCCAGGGGGAGCAAGTTGCTCATTTTTAGATAGAGAGGCTGAGCAGCAGCCTAGGGAAATAGTCAAGTCAAATTTGGGTCAGGGCTGAGAGGCTCTGTAGGTCAGTTCCTTGATACCTCCCCCTGCTCTAGAATCTTGAAGATGATTCTAGAAGCAGTGGGCGGGGGTGACGAAGGCACACTTATAGGACTCTAGCCAATCCCCAAGCAAGAGGCTTGGCATGGGGCCAGGGCAGCATGGCATCATTGACAACCCCAGGTGGTAAACCTGGGTGTCGCGGCGACCCCCTGTGGCAAATAATGATCTACGCAACTTCGCCACGGTTTTTACTATTTCTGTTGTTTCAAGAAAGCCAGAAAGTGTGACTGATTCTGCTCAGCAGTAAGAGAGTTCGGGTGGAAGATGTGAGGAAGGCTGCAATGCAGAAGCCTGGGAGGGATCTCAGTGAGAAGGGACCTACCTACAGGCTTGGACCTGGAAAGGAGGATCACTCAGCCTCACCAGTCCCCAGGAGGACTACTTGTAGAGCCAGGGAAGGAGCCAGTCCTGCAGCAGGCCTGAAGGCATCCACCTACCTAAACCTCCTCACAGTGTGAGAGTGAGCAATCCTACACCCCCCGGGCCAGTTAAGGGGAAAAGAGCATTCTGGTGGGAAACCTGACTAGCTCCTTTCTAAGAACTGTTCATCTTAAAGTGGCAGGCACTGGATCCCCATGTCCAGGGACTCCTCCAGACAGCTGTGTAAAGAAGAGGATTTATCTGGGGTCTGGGGTGGTATACCAGGAGTGGCTGGAAAGCTCTCCAAGAAGAGAAGTTCTGTCTTTGGACTTGTATATAGTTGCCAGGAAGTTGTCCTCACTTTACTGTTCCCTTGGGAATCCCATACACCCCTTACCCCATCCAAGTTCAATTCCCCTAATAAAACTAAAAAAAAACAAGCTCAAGGACTGTTTACTGTCTCTGGTATGCATGTCTGTGGAACATATGTGTTGCCTGGCTGTGAAAGACTATAGGGGGACACAAATCTTCAGGAACGCCTAACAATTATAATGCACATAGGGAAGAGGGGGAAATGAGCAGAGATGGCAGATAATTTCAGCGAGAATCTAATCTGTCCAGTTGATGTTCCCACCCAAGGACTATTAGCTAGTAGGCATCTGCCTGCCACCAAAGGTGAGAGATGGTGGAGAGCCATCTTACACGCTTAAAGATAGCATGAAAGAGGAAGAACAGAGGCCAGAATGATCACTGCTATGGCTAGGTCTGTGGTCTGAGGGAGCTTCAAGCACCCTTTACACTTAGAACCTCTATTCAGGACCTCTGATTAATGTAAGGGTTTGTATACACAAGCATCAAATTAGAATAAAAGATGCACTGCCATCACCAAGTGCTCCCTGGAGCCTGCTTTAGGGAATGTATATTGACCTGTACAGCTCAATACACACAAGTGCTCATTGAATGCAGTAAATTTTAATGCAGAGCGATCCTCATTCACTTCCGTAACCCCCCCCTGGGGTGGATGTGGATAGCTCTCTTCAGTGGGCCCCTACCAGGGAAAGTCTTTAATGCTGGAACAAACTAAGGCATTTATGAGGCCCTATAGTTGGTATATATAGTTGGTATCCTTGTTTCATGGCATTGACTAACTATGCAAATTTATGTAACACTGTTTGGGGGAGTTTGCATTAAAGTACTTGCTAGCCTCCGGTTTTACAAAAGGCTTCCTGAAAGGAGGGCTGTTGACTTGTTTTCAGCTATACATGTGAACATGATCATTTTAATGTAAATCAATGCATGGCAATGTATTATAAACCTTTTTTATGCACATAACGTACTTGCCACCATCTTCATTCCAGTCCCAGGGACACTGACACCACTGTCCATAGTCCAAACATAAAAAGGTGATGCTCTGACCCCAGGATGCAGCCCAAACACAGCATGGAACAGAACACATAGCCGTAGGGCTGTCCTGGCAAATCTGCTATCTATATATAGGTTTTTGTAAACTCTGTGAATGGGGGCATCCATGTCTGCAACTTAGATATGAAGGCTATATCTTATTAGTTTTCTTATCTCCGTGTACATATACCACACATTGGATGCCTTGTACTGCTCTCAGAAGGTGAAATGGAAGTAGAAAAAAGCGAATAGGAAATCTCGCCAATGGGATACAGAAAGCAAAAAGCAGGTTCTAATCTATCCATTACCAAAAAAATATTGGCTATACGTAAATGTAAAGGTTAATTTTACTTATAAAAGTTTTTTTTTCAAATGTTGGCAATTATGTATCAATTTTAATCAGCTTTCTTGAAACAAAACTGAAATAGTCAAAGCCACGGCTAGTTTGAGTAGATCAGCATTTGCCATAGGGGGTGCCGCGTCACCCAGGTTTACCATTTGGGGTTGTCAATGATGCCATGGTGATTCTGATATTTTTGCACAGCATCATGCGTTTCCATTGCCCCTAGGATACAACGTGATATGAAATCTAGAATTTTTTGGTTGTCACTGAGAAAGTAGGTAAGTAGAAATCTTTCAGTAATGGCCCATGTTCTTTTGACAAAAGTTTAAGAGTGCAATTTCCCACACTTCAGAGAGATTTCTCCAGACTCCCTGTTGTGCCTCTAGGACAAAAAGCAAGGGCAAACCTTGAACCTTGGGCAAGGGCAAACCTTGAAAAGAAAAAACACCACCAAAGTTTCAAGCATTCTACACGCTACCTAAAACTAAATAAACTTTTTGTCTAGAGATACATTTTTACTGTTACAAAGAGGGCTTTTTTCAGCTGTAACTTAGTTCCACCACCTCTGGCTCAAGCCCTCTGCCCCCTTGCCAACACCCCCACTGAATGATCTCCCTGTATGCAAATGAGAGAGGCGTAGCCACCTACAGTGTACCGGGAGGTACTAGAGCCGGCTGGGTGCTTCAGCTTAATAAAGAAACAAAAGTAAGACGTGTGGAAGATGCACTCTGTGTGCAGCGCACCCCTGAACTCTGCACTCTGTATGCAGTACACCCCTGATCTCTGTATGTAATACACTCCTAGTATTTAGTACCCCTTTAAGAACCTCCATCTGTTGGTGAGATTTGACCACACCCACTATTTGATGCATATATGTGCGGTCTTTGCAAATATGGGAATAATTTTACAACCCCAATTCCAAAAAAAGTTAGGATGCTGTGTAAAAATCTATGTAAAAACAATGTGCAATGCTTCCAAATCTAAAACCATATTTTATTTGCAATAGAAAACAAATGAAATGTTTAAACTAAGAAAATGTACCACTTTAAGAAAAAAAAATAAGGTAATTTTTAAATCTCCTAGATTGTAAGCTCCGAGGAGCAGGGCCCTCCTATCCCTCTTGTATTGAACTGTATTGTTGCTGTTTTGTCTCCCATTATATTGTAAAGCGCTGAGCAAACTGTTGGTGCTATATAAATCCTGTATAATAATAATAATAATTAAAAAATTGATAGCAGCAACATGTCTCAAAAAGGGTGGGACAGGACCATGTATACCACAGCGTAGCATCCCTTCTTCTTTTAACAACTGTGGATTTTCTTTGTGGCATTTTTTGTTTCATAAAGAGCCAAATATTTTCAATTGGTGAAAGCTCTGGACTGCAGGTCCGGACTCTTCTACTATGAAGGCATGCTGTTGTTATAGATGCAGTATTCAGTTTGCATTGCCCTGCTGAAACATGCAAGGCCTTCCCTGAAAACGGCATTTTCTGAATGGGAGCATATGCTACCCTGAAATCTTCATGACGCCTTTCTAGATGTACAAGCTCCCCATTCCATACAAACTAATGCATCCCCATGCCATCAGAGATGCAGGCTTTTGAACTAAGTGCTGATAAAAAGCAGGAAGGTCCCTCTCCTTTTTAGTACGGAGGACTCGGTGACCATGGTTGCCAAAAAGAATGATACATTTCGATTTGTCTGACCACAGAACAGTTTTCCACTTTGCAACAGACCATTTTAGATTAACTTTGGCCCATAGAGGACTTTTGGATCATGTTCATATATGGCTTCTATCTAGAGCTTTACCTTGCATTTTTGGATGGCATGACAAACTGTGTTCAAAGACAATTATTTTTAGAAGCATTGCTGAGCTCATGCAGTGATGTCCATCACCCAATCATGCCTGTTTTTAATGATGGCCCAAAGATCACTGGCATCCACTATTGTGTTTCAGCTTTGTTCTTTGCACACAGAGATTTCTCCAGATTCTCCAAATCTTTTGATGATATTATGTACTGTAGATGAGGATATATTTAAATTCTTTGCCATTTTACATTGAGGAACATTATTCTGAAATTGTTCAACTATGTTTAGACGCAGCTTTTTACAGATTAGTGAACCTCTGCCCATCTTTATTTCTGAGACTCTCTGACTCTTTAGGATGCTCTTTTTATACCCAATCATTTTTCTGACCTGTTGCCAATTAACCTAAATAGTTGTAAACTGTTTTTCCAGCTTTTCCTTTTCAGTACTTACTTTGCCAGCTTTTTGCTGCCCTGTCCCAACTGTTTTGAGAGATGTTGCTGCCATCAATTTCAAAATTACCTTATTTTCTTCTTAAAATTGTACATTTTATTAGTTTAAACATTTCATTTTTTTCTGTTTTCTATTGTGAAAAAATATGAGTTCATGAGATGTGCAAATCAAATATACTGTTTCAGCAACAAAGAAACAGTTTTTTTTACCCAACCTGTTTAGTTTTCTCATATACAGTATATTGGAATTCTATTTGCAAAGGTATATAAACAGAGATCCTCCTGCGCAAAAGGGAAATAACCCTACTGTAAGCTGCCAACACTTAATCTGTTACCCAAACAGTGATAATACAAAAAAATACATAAATAGTGCAGCGCTCAAAAAATAACCTATATACATAAATAAATGTGCTCACATGCAATGGTGACACACATATAGTGAAATAACCTAAATAACAAGTGCCACTTAATGATCTAAGGTGTCCACAGAATCATATAAATATATAAAGACGCATATATATAAATAACGTGTAAGAGCGCCTAAATATCAGACGTATAAATAGAAAAAAATGATTTTAAATAATTTATAAAGTGCTCCAAGTGTGGTGATATACCCACATACAATTAAATTTATTTCTCAAAAAATCAAAACAAAATCGAACAAAAAATTGTCCATAAAAAATAGTGGCCAACACATGCAAAGTGAAGAAGGTGCAAAAAATGCTAAAAATAGTGCAAAGCAAATGTGTCCTTGTTCCACAGCAGTGCAATTCTTCCCCTCCTACGGCTAGATTGCCTCCTCACCTCCTTACATCGACCCCTAAGGGCCACACAGCATTCAGGATCTCTCTGGATCCTTATCCCCTGGAAATCAGCACTTCTCCTGCCGTCCTGGATCACTTTGAGGGTATTTCCATTACCCTCACTCAGAAGCTTCTATAGGATAATTGCTCACCATCCAGTGAGCAAGAAAGAAAAAGATCCTCTAAGTGCAGTATTTTAAGGGCCAAACACCACTTTAATGACAGTGTTTACACAAAACATATAGCCACTCACATGTTTTTCATTCCTCTTGTCTCGACATGTGGGTGTACTGCATGTAATTGGAAGGACTTCCTGGGTATACCAAGATGGCGGTTGGCACCGGAAGTGCGTCACCGCGTACCGGAAGTATGGCGTACTAGCGTGCCTACGCGTTACGTCACTATTACTCGTGACTTCCTCTGGGCCCAGAGGAAGTCACGAGTAATAGTGACGTAACGCGTAGGCACGCTAGTACGCCATACTTCCGGTACGCGGTGACGCACTTCCGGTGCCAACCGCCATCTTGGTATACCCAGGAAGTCCTTCCAATTACATGCAGTACACCCACATGTCGAGACAAGAGGAATGAAAAACATGTGAGTGGCTATATGTTTTGTGTAAACACTGTCATTAAAGTGGTGTTTGGCCCTTAAAATACTGCACTTAGAGGATCTTTTTCTTTCTTGCTCACTGGATGGTGAGCAATTATCCTATAGAAGCTTCTGAGTGAGGGTAATGGAAATACCCTCAAAGTGATCCAGGACGGCAGGAGAAGTGCTGATTTCCAGGGGATAAGGATCCAGAGAGATCCTGAATGCTGTGTGGCCCTTAGGGGTCGATGTAAGGAGGTGAGGAGGCAATCTAGCCGTAGGAGGGGAAGAATTGCACTGCTGTGGAACAAGGACACATTTGCTTTGCACTATTTTTAGCATTTTTTGCACCTTCTTCACTTTGCATGTGTTGGCCACTATTTTTTATGGACAATTTTTTGTTCGATTTTGTTTTGATTTTTTGAGAAATAAATTTAATTGTATGTGGGTATATCACCACACTTGGAGCACTTTATAAATTATTTAAAATCATTTTTTTCTATTTATACGTCTGATATTTAGGCGCTCTTACACGTTATTTATATATATGCGTCTTTATATATTTATATGATTCTGTGGACACCTTAGATCATTAAGTGGCACTTGTTATTTAGGTTATTTCACTATATGTGTGTCACCATTGCATGTGAGCACATTTATTTATGTATATAGGTTATTTTTTGAGCGCTGCACTATTTATGTATTTTTTCTATTTGCAAAGGTAACTTTTGTTTTTTGAGGCTTACCTTTGAGAATTGAACTGTCAGTGAGTCAGTGAGTTATTTGAAGTTTGGAAACGCCTAAGATTTTATCCTTTTGTTTTTGTCAGCATTTGCTGCAATATTCACCTTCTCTTCTGCACTGTCTCTTGCAAGCTCATTGCTCCGTGGTCCAACCCTAGTCCTCTTTCAAGGTAAATACAATACTGCTGCGTTCAGAAATATATAAAATAAACTGAATGCGGAGTATTGCGTGAGGCCTTATTCATCCTGAAAGTTTGTAGCCGAACCTTTTTAGTTTGAAGCTGAATTCCAAGTATGTATATTTTTGCAACGTTTCATTGGTCCACCTTGGACTAATGTAAGTCTAACTAATACATGTAGAAGCGAACAGTTCCCAGGTCCCGGGTGCACTTTACATTTTCTCAGTGAATGCAAAGAGTTCTCTGATTGGATGAGGTTGAGATTGTAATGTCACCAACCCACCCCAGTGTAAAAAAAATAATACATGCACAATTTTTTTATCTGCAAAAAGATGTGCATTAATAATTTTTTCATAAAAGATGAACCTATCCTTTAACCTGAACAGCTTTACTGTTTCTTTTGTGCACTTTTAGGATGAATTGCTCAACAATGCCTGTAACTAAAAAAGTCAGTGAGTACATTTTATAACCACTTACCTACTGGGCACTTCCCCCCCCCCCCTTCCTGCCCAGGCCAATTTTCAGCTTTCAGCGCTGTCGCACTTTGAAAGACTATTGAGCGGACATGCAACACTGTACCCAAACAAAATTGTTATCACTTTTTTTAAACAGATAGAGCTTTCTTTTGGTGGTATTTAATCGCCACTGGGTTTTTTATATTTTGCTAACAAATTTAGAAAATTTGTTTTTTTCTTAGTTTCTGTTATAAAATGTTGTAAACAAGTAATTATTCCCCTTCGCTGATGTGCTCTGATGAGACTGCACTGATAGGCGGCACTGGTGAGGAGACACCAGTGGCATTGATGTGTACTGACAGGCATCATTGATGGGCACTGAAAGGCAGCACTGATGGACACTGATACGTGGCACTGATGGGCACTGATATCTGGCACTGACAGGTGGCACTGACTGGCACTGATGGATACTGATAAACTGCACTGATGAGGAGGCACTGATAGGCGACACTGATGGGCATTGACAGGTATCGCTGATTGGCACTGAAAGGCAGCTCTGATGGACACTGATATGTGGCAGAGATGGGCACTGATATGCGGCACTGATAGGCAGCAATGATGGGCACTGAAAGGCAGCACTGATGGGCACTGATGGAGCTGCACTGATTATCAGTGTAGATGTCCCCTCTGAAGATTGGCGCTTACTAACGCCTCTCTCTTCACGAGCTGATAACTAGCATTTCCTGTTTACATGTGATCACTTGTGACTGGACACAGCTGATCACATGGTAAAGAGCCTACGTCATCCGCACTTTACCACAATCGGTGATCCACTGTGTCTTAGGGACACAGCCCACCACCATTCGCCACACTGCACACCCCTGGGGGTGCGCATGCTGTTAGATGTCATATGAACAAGAGAACTCCCGCACATCTGTCATTTCCCTCTACGGCGAGCGGGAGGTGGGTAAAGCCTTTTTAACTAGCTGCCGACCACAGATAGCCGAATGACGGCTACACTGCGGCCGGCCAGTTCTGAGTGGACGTCATATGACATCCTCCCAGAACGCGCTCTCCTGCGCGCCCCAGGGGGCGCGCACCCGGCGATCTCCGTGATCGCTGTGTCCTACGGACACAGCTGATCACGTGATGTGGTAAAAGGCCAATCACAGCGGCCTTTTACCACGTGATCAGCGGTGTCCAATGACACGCTGATCAGAGGGAAATGCAAGTGCCGGTTCTCGGCTGCACTTTCCTCACGCTGTCAGATCGTGAGGAAAGTACTGCCGAGGACCGGCAGATGTCAGAGCCGGGATCGGCACCGATCATCAGGGCACTGATGATCAGTGCCCTGATGATCGGTGCCCAGCAGTGCCACCCGCAAGTTCCGCCCAGCAGTGCGCCCACTAGCTCCGCCCACCTGTGCCCAGATCACCCACCTGTGCCCAGCAGTGCACCCACCTGTGCCCAGCAGTGCACCCACCTGTGCCACTCTGCATTGCCACCTACCTGTGCCCAGAAGTGCCACCTACCTGTGCCCAGCATTGCCACCCACCTGTGCCCACCCACCTGTGCCCACCAGTGCCACCCACCTGTGCCCACCCACCAGTGCTGCCCACCAGTGCAGCCCAGCAGTGCTGCCAGTCAGTGCCACCAGTCAGTGCCCAGGGGTTGTGCCAGTCAGTGCTGCCAGTCAGTGCCCAGCAGTGATGCCAGTCAGTGCCGTCTATCAGTACCCATCATCAGTGTCACCTATCAGTGCCGCCTATCAGTGCTGCATATTAGTGCCGCCTATCCGTGACACCTCATTAGTGCTGTCTATCAGTGCCGCCTATCCGTGCCACCTCATTAGTACTGCCTATCAGTGCCCTTTAGTGCTGCCTATCAGTGTCCATCAGTGCCGCCTATCAGTGCCCATCAGTGCTGCCTCATCAACGCACATCAGTGAAGGAGAAAAAATACCTGTTTGAAAAATTTTCTAATAGAAACAAAGAAACTTTTTTTTTTTCAAATTTTTTGCACTTTTTTTATTTATAGCGCAAAAAGTAAAGCTCCCAGTGGCGATTAAATGCCACCAAAAGAAAGCTCTATTTGTGAGAAAAAAATGATCAAAATTTCATATGGGTACAATGTTGCATGACCGCGCAATTGTCAATCAAAGTGCGGCAGCGCTGAAAGCTGAAAATTTGCCTGGTAAATAAGGGGGTATACGTGCCTGGTAGGCAAGTGGTTAAAGATTGTTAAGAATATGTAAATATTTAATTGCCCATAACCTGGCTCATGTTATATTTTAAGAACCTGACCTGCTATACAGAGCTTAGGAACTGAATAAACACTTACAGTGTGGTGTTGTCGCCAGTCCCTGCGCTATGTGGAATATGCCAGGTTTTCATTTTTTCAAAAGTTGAGGGAGAGCACTGGCAATTCTTAGTAATACAGTAGCACAATAGAAGATTTTCCCATGTAGCAATGCTCTTACTGAAGCCAAATTATTTGTCCCCCTTTAATTCTATGTAGTCTTTCTTATTTAATTGAACTTTAATAAGATTCTCATCATTACTTAATTTGTTTTTTTTTTTATCTTGCGGTAAACTCTGCATTTCCATTTGTCACCATGTGCCTGTAATCTTTCCCCGATGGACGTTTTCCCCCTTGTTTTCTATTCTTTTTTTTCCCTCCATCCTCTCCCTCCCCCTTGGCTGATCTTATTCTCCTTCAGACATGACCCTTCTCTGTGTTGTGAGGCCACACATAACTCCTCTTTCATTCAGCCATATCAGTCTTGTAGAATCCTCTGCACTGGGAATATTTTGTAACAGTAACATGACAGTCCATTGGCGCACAATACAACATATATATAAAATTACTAACGTCTGTAATCACACTTGACTTAATGACTTCATGTTCCATGTTCTCACAATGCTGGGTGGCTACAAGAGAACCTGCAGGATTGTCTCCCCGACACTCATAAATCTGATATTTCCTTCCATCTGGTCTCTGGAGTAAAATGGATTTTTATTTCTTTTCTTTTTTTTTTTTTATTTCTCAGCATTCTTTAGGCTTTTTTTTCCACTTGAAAATTACAATTATAGCCTTTGCTCTTTCAATTTCCGTTCATTTGCTCTGCCTGATTGGCTAACATTGAATATTATTCTAGTACTCCCTTTCATACTCAATCTTCTTTACCTCCCTCCCTCTGGCCTCCACTTCTTGTTTATCTTCTGTCTTGTTTCCCCCATTGCTTTAACGATCTCTCTTTTTTATTAATCGCCCTCCTATTCTGTTTGACCTACCTTTGCCCTGCTTGTTTCTTGTTCTCATGCTGATTTTTGATCATTCATTTCACTGTTGTAATCAACAGAAATTAAGGTAATGAAACATCTATATTATCCACAAAACCTAATAGAGGCTAATAAATAAAAGGAAAACAACAGATGTGTGCTAAAGTGAAATAATTTTGTGCATGCGTTTGTAATTTATTTAAAGGCACAATCCACCCAAAACTGACAGTTAAAACAGAACTCCGAGCAAAAACCTCTGTACATGTCTTTTTGACTGAGTTTCTACCTTCACTGAATATGTTATCCATCTTCTGGTTCACTCAGTAGTTGCTCTGAAATAGTCCATTCCTTTTCACATCTAACCATTATTGCTGTTTGGTTTCCTGTTCATAAGATCAGTGGCTGCTATGCCTCTTATTCTCTCAGCCACTGGACTTGGCACATCCCTTCTGTAGTTCTTTCTCCCGGAAGCAGTGATGTAATATTATTTTTATTATACAGGATTTATATAGCACCAACAGTTTGCACAGCGCTTTACAAAATGAAGCCCCATTAGCAGTGGTGGGAGGACCAAGACTCTCAGACACATTCAACATGTACAGGCCCAGTGTACTCGCCCACATTCAATGCAATTCCTAGAGATTGATGGGAACTGTAGTTTCCTTTTACTGCAGAGAAAGAGGAGAGGAAATAACGTAATCCCTGCTGTTACACCTCCTCCTTGGCAATGCAGATGCTGTTATCTATTGAAATACAGAGATGACTTCCTGAAAATTCAGTTAGATTTTTCTCTTCAATAAGTAAGCAATTTCAAAAATGTATTAACTGTTAAGTGTTTTGTGTAGGGTGGTGTACTAATGGGTGATTTTTTTGCCTATCCTGGACTTCTTTAAACTACCTGATTATTATATAAATCTCTGAGATTTCCATTGGTAAGATCTGCGTTTGAATTTCCGTATTTACACATTTTCTGTGGCTATCTTTCATTTTTGTTCATTTTATATTATATAGAAAGCAAAAGGAGTTGCTGGAATATGCAAAACTCCCAGGAGGACAAGAACAGATATTGCTTTTGTAACTTAGATGAGATGCAAATGTCCAGATCTGCCTCAGCCCACTAGGCACCACCTGTAACTAAATTATTACTTTTGAGTGGATGGACCCTTTAAAAGAAAACTGTACTAAGATAAAATGTTTATATGGGCTGCGGTTGCTGACCAAATTCTGTAATTTCTAGTTGTCGGGGTATTCCTGGCTTTATGGGTTCATTCCACACCAGTGGCCATGCATCATTTTGCTGTAGCGCACAAGTTACCAAAACATGCGGCAAAGCACGTTAAATGTAAACAGTACAGCCTCCCCTCTGATGATGTGCCTGTAGCACGAAAGGCCTAAGGAGGAGCTGTGCAGAGCGTGACGTCATTCTTACCGCCGGAGCCACGAGGAGGCCCGGCGGCCATATTTATTGGGGTCAGTAATGCTGTCTTTCACTTCCTAATCTATGTTGTGATGTGCATACTGCTCTGTTGTTGCTTTTGATCAATAAAATTATCAAAGAACATACTACACTATCTCTGGCACCTGTTTCTTGGGGCTCCTTTGTGGAGCTATTACCCCACAGAGAAGGTGCCTATACCATCCAGAGGAGGGATCATTACTACCAGTGTGGATTACCTGACTAACCTTAAGGGGACCTCTGGACCTGATTTGGAGTCTTTGATGACCCACCGTGAGAGGGATGCCCACCACTTGGTCTTCGATGGATCTGATATCTGGGATGATTATTCCTACATACGCATAATCCATGCGTTTCTGGTGAGTGCGCATTGCTATTATTTGAAGCAGTAAATATTCTGGAAGTTTTTCATCAAATCCAGACAACACCGTGGATATCGCATAGACTTTATACTGCCTTTAATTCATTTTTGAGCGCTGCACTGTTTACTGTTTACATTTATATACATATATTTTGAAGGTATTATGGTTACCTGGAGTGTTCTAGCTGCTGTATGTATTTAAGAGCGCTCACTACAATTTGTTTTATTATACGTTAAATGTGTTGTTGCAATGCGCCATGCGTAATGTATATTGCACATATGTTGCCCTGCCAAAAATAGTGCACACTGCAACTTACATTAGCGTGTTGCATGCTTTGCGCTGCAATCCCTCAGCAAGGTGCCTCATTGCCCCAACACATATAATGCACCAAGACCATAGTGTGAGCAGGCATTAATAGTTCCCAAGTTATTGCTTTTTTATTTATTGACTTTTTCTATAAGAAATTAATCTTAGGACAGGTTACAAGGTTTCTGAATTCCTACACAAGATAGGGAATATGAGATTCCACTAGCTGTGTCATATGTAGCTCACATCAATGAAACCTCCTTCATTTATTGTGGAAATGCCCTCAGCTAGTGAGATACTGGAAAAAATGTATTTACTATGATTAATCGTGCATTTGGAGAACACCTTAGCAATAATCCTTTAACTTGCATTCTGGGATACTTTCAATCACTAAACTTAGATACACTGCCCTGCAGCACATGGGGTGATAATCCTGATATGGGTTTCAAATACACCACACTCCATAACAGACTTAATTTCTGAACCTAATACATTAATTTTCTATGAAAGAAGTAACATATGAAAGTCATTGTGCAATTAAAAGAGAATTATGGACATTATTAAAAAAGAAAATTTATACTCACCTAGTCAGATGCAGCATCATTCTAATGCTGCATCTGTCCTTCTCTGGCTCTGCAGTGAGAACTGAGTGATCAAACACTACAATCGCTTAGTTCTCTCCCTTTGAGCAGAGAGCCGTTGACTGTCAATGATCTCTCTGCTCTGCCCCTCCAGCGTTCACTGGAGTGCTGGGCTGTAGAAGAGGTGGAAGGGGTTGGCTCAAGCTCTCAGTGGATCCCTGAAAGGCTGAACCAGCTGCTGGTCCAGGCATCTGGGTGGATCTTGACCATATGGTCGGGATCTTTGCAGAGCCTAGACCAGCTCTGTGATGTCAGCTAACTGAACTCCTATGATCCTTGGAGATGTAAAGCTAAAATAGCTTTGGCTATACTTCTCCTTAAAGGAACACATTTTTTTATGATCTAGGTCTGCCTTGATCAACCAGGGTTCTGTAGAACTCTAGGGTTCCTCCAGAGGTTGCTAGGGGTTTCTTGAAACCTAGCTGATTCACCTTCCATTTAATGGTGCCTGCATTGGTCTAAGACCAAAAATACTTGGCAAAGCCAGCAGCATGACACCAAAGATCTTTTTAGCTGTGTGTAAGGATGGCATACTGACCACCACTGTAAGGGAGACATTCTTCATACTGACCACCATTGTAAGGGGCATTTTTCCTACTGGCCAGCAATGTAAGGGGCATGCTTCCTTTTAACCAACAATGTGAGGGTAATTTTTCTCAATGACACCCCAATGTAAGGAACATTCTTCTCCAATGTAAAGGTCATTCTTTCTACGTACCACCAACATAAGGGGCATTCTTCCCACTGACCCCCAATGTAAGGAACATTCTTTACACTGAACCCCAATGTAATAGTCATTCTTCCTACTGACCACCAATGTAATGGTCATTCTTCCTACTGACCACTTTTGTAAGGGGCATTTTTCCTCTGACCCCAAATGTAGGGAACATTCTTCACCCTGACCACCATTGTGATGATCATTTTTCCCACTGGCCACCAATGTAATGTGTATTCTTCCTATTGACCACCAATGTAAGGGGCATGCTTCCTACTGACTACCAATGTAGGGGCATTCTTCCTACTGACCCACAATCTAAGGGGAATACTTCATACTGACTACCAATGTAAGGGCATTCTTTCTACTGACTACCAATGTAAAGGGACTTTCCCACTGACCTTCAAAGTAATTGTTTTGGAAGGGGTATTCCAAGACCTGAAAGTTATTTCACGGTTTCCTCTAGGGTTAAAGGGTTGAAAAGGCTGGTCTAGGTGGTTGGATATGGTAGGTGGGGAGGAGAGACAGAGACTCCTCTTGATGTGACTTTGTTTCAGGGAACATGTAAGACATCCAGTTGTAGACGAAACTTGACAGATGGGGCTTATGGCCTGTGATGTCCTTGCATGGTATTATATGCTCTGTTTGCCCTGTGAGGCTTGCAAGTATATTTTATTAGTAATAAACTGGGAGTTTTAGCAATATTACCCTCTGGTTTCTTGTTGTTCTTTTCCAGTTTCCTGAGGAGAGTTGTCTATCCCTGTAAATTGAGACGTGACTGGAAAGACGAGGTTGAAAAGTGGCAGTGGATCAGACGCGGTTGAAAAGTGGCAGTGGATCGTGGTGTGACTCTATTTATGAGATGAAGCACTTTTGAGCTCTTCTCTTTAGAGATCAATGGAATCCAGTAAGGAGCTGGCACTTTTGGCTATCTGATGGTCTGGGAGCACTGCAGGTTGATATATACAGAGATCATATAGTTTGCATTGCCCTGTGAGGCCTTATTTGGCCACAGGGAGTGGACTTTTCATTAATTTTTTTCATCTTTAATGCTCTTTTTTTTAATCTTCACTGTTTTTGTTTATATATACTATGAGGATTTTTTAGCATTAGTAATTGGGATCTCTGATAGAAAATATATTTTTTTTTAGGGTGTTAAATCACTTTTGTATTTTAAAGGTTTTTGCACTTTTTATATAAGTTTGTTTCCTGCATACAAAAGTATTGAGTGCTGCATCTCTCTATTGCACTAAGCCCATAAGAATATTGTGGTTTAAATTCTGATCCTCTTGTTTATTGCATAACTATTTATCCCAGGATGTGTGACATGTATACCGCTCAGTGAGGAACATTACTTAACTACTGTGTCATCTGTTTCTGTAAGTAGACTGCTTGGTGTAGGTTTTCCTAAATGTCAGAATACAATAACTGTAGCAGGAGATTCGTCCACTGGTGTAGTTTAGCGTGAATGGAGGAATCCTCTGAATTTTTTTAGCTCAGTCCACAAGCTGAATGAAAAAAAATATTTTTAGTAATAATTATGAAAGTAACATCATGAACACTGGGAAGAGAAATGGCAAATGAAGGGCAGACAAAGTGAAGATTGGGACATCACCACCCTGCCTCTTTACATTGTCCAATTGGAGAATGCCTCATATACATTAAAAAAAGCAAGGCATTCTGTGAATGGCAGCAGCAACGAGTGAGTGACCCCCAGTGGTCACTATGCAGAATTACAGACATTCGGCACTGGACCTGGAAGATTTTGTCAATCACTTTAATAGTGCTGTCTACTACAGTGATTATCACCTTCTATGGTGGTCCCACAGGTATGAGATAAGCATACTTAGGCTCCATGTTTAGGGACGTTTGGAAAACACTTCTGAACGATGAAAACTGACTGCTGGAAAACGTAGGTTAAAAAACGTCTGTTTATCTGCATTTGCATACCGCGTTTATGTGTGTTTGCTTTTAGAAGCGTTTTTTAAAGATAACATCAGGAGACCTTCCAAATGCCCAGAATGCACTGAAAAACAGTAAGAAATTAACTATTTTGAGAGGAATTGAGAGAGCAGAAGCAGAGAGAGCAGTATTTTTTGAGATTAGCTGTCTTTTTTTTGTGGTGTTTGGATGTGTTCCAGCTCATTTATGTGCACAAATTATTGCAGCAGTGTCTAACATATTTTCTTTCATGCGAAACGTCAAAGTATGGTGTACCAGGTCCATTTGAGTACCAGGAAAACACTTTGCATGATGAAAAAAGGCTCTGGACAGCATCTGGAAATGGAAGAGTTAAATTTTCCAAACGCAAACGCTTATTAACGCGGTTAGCCGCGTTTAGCCGCATTTACATGTGTTTACAAGCGTTTGGCGTTTGAAACGCTGATAAAATCTACTCCTGAACGCAAGTTTGGTGCGTTCAAAAAAAAGACTGTAAAAATTGCCTGTAAATGACGATGTGTACATGGACACATAGGAAAACATTAGGGAGAGTTCAGGGGCTGCTGAAAAGCTCCTAAACGTGAGTTTACCAGCTGCAGTGTACATGGAGCTTTACATTGGTCCAAGCTGGATAAGTGCTGATTTTGCAACAAAGATAGTGGATAGACTTCAGCTTTAAAAGCAGGGCTTTTTTTCAGCAGGCACTTGGGGGAATGCAGTTCCGGCACATCCAACACTGAATGTATGTAATGGCCAGGGGTGGACTGACCATTTGGAAACTTAGGCACTGCCAAGGGCCCGGGGTCAGTAGGGGGCCCCATGAGATACCCCTGGTACCTTTTGTCACAAACGTGCGCACCAGAGACTGACGCAGTCTGCCATTTTGTTAAGAGTAGCCATGTTATTCCCTCATTCTTCCCCCCTCTCACTCTGAGAGGCACAGTGACAGATGTGCATGTGTTAAAAGTGTCACAGGCCAGATCCCAGCAGGGAGTCATGAGGTGCCTCACTGTCCCAAGAACCTGTGCAATTTCACACCCCGGAAGAGATAAGGCAAGCTTTCCCAAGAGTTGAAAGAGATTCCGACCTCATAAACCTAACTCAGCGCAGGTGACAGAATCAGATAACCTTTGTTAAAATCCCTGTTTCCCCTATGTCTCATATCTTGAAATATGAGAGACATAAAAACCAGACATATCGTCAGATGGCCAACGAGCAGGCAAACAGTTTGATGGATCACTTGCCTTGTCTCGGACACATAGGAACGCAGAAACATAGATCTCGTGAACCTTGCAGTATATAATTTCATAATTCATATCTAATCAATCCTCAGACGTGTCTGCATAGTAATCTACCCGTGGGTGGACTGTCCCTTGTGCAGATGGACAGTTATGGGCCACAATATGAGTTATGGGAGATTTTTGCTCTAATTGAGGCACCCGCCCATAACTACACGCCCTAACGTGTTATTGGGCCTTGACTTAAGAGACACCCCCTGCTGGGGACTACAAAATAGGCTGTCAGACCTAAGAGTGTAAGAAGTTGAAGATGTCTCCCATTTTTAACATCAATACCACCTGGGGAGACACGTGCCCTCTTGCTCTGAAACTTGGATCTGCTAACCCAGGACTTTGGCAAGTACCTTAACCCTTTCACCTCTCTCTGATATCTCTTTGCTGTGCTATGGTTCTTTGTATATTTATATATATATATATCTTAGTTACATCTTGTTTCTGTGAATATTTTTATTGTACCCGTTTGACCTTTTAGTAATAAATTTTTCTTTCTGAAAGTGTTGAACTGTTTCTATAGCTCTGTATTGCAACGCACGAATCCCTGCCTCTAAAGAGAACACTACTGTTTGTGTAACCCTCTGTATAACAGGCCTGTGTTATGACTGTGTTGTGCAGTCGATTATTTCAATCATTATAGCGTTATAGCTGATAACGCCGAGTTTCCTCTTTCTCTGTACAAAAAGGAGGTGGTGGCAGTGTGAAGGGTAATTGCGTAATTAACCTGACCCAGTAACAATCACCCAGGCTGCCGTGCATCGATTGTGGTCCGTTAGCTGGAAAATCGTTGTGCAGGGTGCAGCTGGGTGTGGCATTGCTACACACATCACATCGCGGTTTTAGATTGGCTAGTCTTTCAGTCACGAGTTTGGTGAGAAGGTCTGGGGTCTGACGCCGCGATCGAGACATATTGGTGGCAGCGATCGTGGGATTGTTACACCTTTTTCATAGGCTTTTTTGAGTTTGGGCAAGGATACAGGGGCCCCATGATCCCCTATTGCCCGGGGGCCCCATAAGCTGTCAATCCACCCCTGGTAATGGCAATGGGTGCTGGAGTGTGCTGGAGGGTCTATTGATACTAGTTGCCGGGGGATTTATTGTTGCTGGGGTTTCTTATGTTTCTGGGAGGGATTCACTGTTGAGGGAGGGACCTATTGTTACTGGCTGCTAGAGGTTCTATTGATGCTGGCTGCTGGAAGATCTATTGTTCCTGGGATGGTATTTTGTTGCAGGAGGTCTATTGTTGCCAAGGGGGGTCTCTTGTGGCTGGGAGGGCCTATTGTGTCTTGGGGGATTATTGTTGCTGGGGTGATCAATTGTTGGTGGGAAGATCTATTGCTGCTGGGGGTCTATTGTTGCTTGGAAGATCTATTTTTGCTGGCTGTAGGGGATCTATTTTACAGTTTTTTTTGGTTGTTACATATCAAATAACAAAATCCAGACAAATCACTTAGCACCAAATAATGATACTTGGTTCTCTAAAAGGGGCTGTACTGGTAGGTGGGTAGGGGGTAGGACCAATGGACAGTACTCAGAGGTGGGGAGGTGGGGAATTGAGGAGTGACTCGGAAGAGCGGGGGGGGGGGGGGAGTACCTGCACCTATTCTCTGAGAAAAAAAGCTATTTACAAACTTCTTTATCAGGTATGGATTTATTTTAAAACGTTACTATTCCAACAGGGTCACTTTAAATGAACGCTTGTGGCACCAATCGTGTCTCTGGGTCCTAAGAGACAGGACAGATGGAGATTTGGGCTCAGTTTACAATTGAGTAACATGGAATGTCTTCAGAAGCATGTTTACGATATTTTGTGGCTGTAAACCAGCAGCAAACCGAACTTACTAGCTTTAAGTTCAACATCATGTCTATCAAAATTTCTAAAAGGAAGCCAAGAATGAAAAAAGGGGAAGTCAGCTTCTAGGGTCACTGGGCCTCTACACATTATAGTATAGTTATGAACCTAAAATGCATTTCCTAACTGAAAGCTAAACTCTGAACAGAGTAGAAAAGACACCAATGAATACTGTATTGTTTTCATTAAAAAAAAAGGAATATATTTTTAAATACAGCTAGCATAAGGGTCCATGCACTCTGGGCTTAAAAAATGCCAGTTCTTTTGACAGAAAAAAATACTTGTATAAAGTTTAGGAGCATTTTTTTTTTTTTTGCCCCTAAACTGCTAAAATCCCTATGTGCATGGTCACATAGGATAACATTGAGCTGCTTCTACAGGAAAAATGCAAAACTCCTGTAGAAGCAGCAATTGTAAGCCCAGTGTGCATGGACCCCTATGCCCGCCACACATGGTTTGATTTCCGAACGATTTTTCATCCGAAAAACGAAAACGTTGTTCACTCGGTAATCCGATGGTGCCGTCAATGATTCGAAAATTGGCCCACCAAGTCAAAAGTTCCCCCCATATAACAGGCAAAACTTCTGTTCCTTCCAGGTCACGGCTCATGCGCATGTTCTTTTCGGAACAACGAGCGTACGATTTGACCATCATTGAGTCGAAAATCGGTCATTTTTCACGAATTTTACAACATGCCCGATCACTGAAAAGGGGAGGAACCACAAAAATCGTCCGGTACCATTGACCCACTAACAGAGTGAAAATCGGCCGATTATTCTTAGGTCTGATTTTCGGATGAAAAATTGGTTGAATTTTGACCCATGTGGGAAGTAGTCTATGTGTATGTGAGAAAGGGAAGAGAAACACTAGGAGCTAATCATGTGTGCTGATCAGCAACATGCTGACAGGATGGAAGAGAAGAATGGTAACTTTGTCTTTGGGTTGCTCCTTCACTGTTCAGTTACAAGCTGGGGGTGGAGAGGTGATCGATAATTCCATCTCTTTTGACGACCCGAACATTCTGTTACACTTTGTCACGTATCCCATAGAAGCCCTTTCAGCTTTGATGTCAACGGGGCTACCCACTGGAGATAAAATAGGCATATGTTCTAAAAAGTAAGATTCTGCTTAGTGCATTCAAAATTCTTGGTGCTTCATATATGAAAAAATGTGTATATATAAATATATATATATATACACACACAGGGTTTTTTTTCAGCGGGAAGGTGGGGTAATGAAGTTCCGGCACCTCCAGCACTGAATGTATGTAATGGCAAAGGGTGCTGGGGTGTGCTGGAGGGTCAGTTGATACTGGCTGATGGGGGATCTATTGTTGCTGGAGGGGAATTTTTTTTGCACTGTAGTTTATTGTTGCCGGGGAGGTCTTTTGGGGGTCTGAGGAAAGTAATGGGGGGGGTGCTGGGACAGTAATGGGGGAGTCTGCAGGCTGTAATGTAGGATCCGAGGAAAGCAATAAGGGGGTACTGTGACAGTAATGGGGGGGTCTGAGGTCTGTAATGGGGGGGGTTGAGAACTGTAACAGGGCAGGTCTGAGGACTGTAATGGGGGGGTCTGAGGACAGTAATAGGGGGTGCTGGGGAAAGTAATCGGAGGTGCCAGGGACTGTAATGGGGGTGCTGAGGACTGTAATGGGGAGAGGTCTGAGGACTGGAATGGGGGTGCTGGGACAATAATGGGGAAGTGCAAGGACAGTAATGGGGGGGTCTGAGGACTGCAAGTGGAGGGTTCTGAGATCAGTAATGGGGGGTCTGAGGACAGTAATAGGGGGTGCTGGGGATAGTAATGGGGGGTGCCGGGGACTGTAATGAGGGTGCTGAGAACAGTAATGGGGTGTCTGGGGACAGTAATAGGGGGGGTCTGATGACTGTAATGAGTGGTTTGATTACTTTAATGGGGGTGCTGAGGACAGTACTTGGGGATCCTGAGAACAGTAATGGGTGGCTGAGGACTGTATTGTGGAGGTCTGAGGACTGTATTGGTGGTGGTGAGGACTGTCATGGGCTGCTGAAGACTGTAATGTGAGGCGGGGCTGAGGACAGTAATGAGGTGTCTAAGAACAGTAATGTGAGGGGGGCTGTGGACAGGGGGATTTTGATGTGAAGAAGAGGGACTGTGATGTGAAGGGGGTACTGTAAGAAGGGGGGATGTAAGAAGGGGGGATGTAAGAAGGGGATTGTAATATGAGGCTTCGGTTCAGATCTGTGCAGGTGTATTTGTGCGTACACGCTACAGGTAGAGCAGTCCATACATTTTAATGGACTCCCCTACCTGCACGAAACGAAGCGAAAGAAGTCTTGACACTTTTTTTTTTAAATCACACCACTTCAAGCTACATGGTGCTGCAACACCATGTGATTTGGTGTGCACCAAAATGTGCTATAACTTCTGATGTGTGGGGTGCCAATCTGCTAAAGTGCAGTGTATTTCTCTGTGGGTCAGAACGCATGCAATTTTGTGCATGCTCCCCAGCCACAGAGATGTAAACCTAGGCTAAGAAGAGAGAAGGGCTGTGATGTGAAGGATCTGAGTCCTTGCACAAACTTTTTGTACTTGGACCTCTGCTGGAAGAACGTTTTACTAACTGAACCTCCTTGAATTTTAATTCAATATCTTTACGCTAGACAGATGGGGAGCAGATCCCCCATCCATCTATTTTCAGTGGATCGGATGCAAGCAGGTGTAAACGGACACAAGTCCGTTTACATCCGCCGCTCCATAGAAGACAATGGACGATCTGATCGGGTCTGCCTGAAAAAAAGGCAGGCAGATCAGCCCGCCCATGTGAAGAGTACTTTAGCTGGCAAGGCAGCAGCTGGGGGTGTACACATACTGCAATCATGATGCTTTGCAATTGCATTTTGTGGGCACTACCGCTCACCATACACAACCCATTCAAATAAAAGGGTCAGCACCTGACCTCAGCATGACTGGCCTGTTGCATCCCCCCGGAGATCATTGGAGTAATGGAGCCGGTCCTGATGGGGCCACATATGCACCTGGAGCACCTCGGCAGTACCCAGGAGTGCCCACTTGGTAAGACAGCCCTGCAGAAGAATCCATCCTGGGGTAGGCTTCCTATGTGATCTATACTTGGTGCCCAATGAGATGGGAAACATGAAGGAGGTACCACCCTTACAAGCACAGTCCTTGTAGGGGCCTGTAATGGACTTAGCTTAGTTGAAGTAGACAAAGGCATAAACTTGAGCAGAGTCTCTTTAACAAAGAACAATATGGATTAAGCTCCTCAGGATACCAGCTGGTATCCTCTTTTCCTGCACTCTCAGCTGACTCTTTAGCACCAGAGGGGTAGCAACAGTTCACAGTGTCTAGGATCTCTCACACTGTCTGTACTCACAAATGTCTTCAGATGAATGGATGCCTCCTTCCAATGTCCTCCAGACATCTGTACCAGTGATCCCAGACCAGATCCAAGAAGAGACAATCCCTCAGTTAGCTTCCATTCCTTGAACAGCAAGCATATAGCAGGACTGCCCAGATGGAAGCAGGCCCATTAGGCTGGACTCCTCCTCTCCAGGACAAGACAAGGAGACTCTGGATCTCAGGTATTCATACCGATTTCCCAGCAGCCACCTGTGCAGGGCCCACAAAGATTGGTTGGGACTGTATAAATATTCATGCTGCCCATGTTCCATCTAGGTCGCTCTGGGAATACAGAGCGAGAGCAATTAAATCTGAGGCCTGTGAGACACAGAGCAAACCCTAAATAATCACATGTAGCTGCACTGACTACAGTGAGCTATAACTACATTTGCCTAACCCAGATTGTAGCCACATTGAGCACAGTGAGACAAGCTACATTTACCTAACAACAGAAATGCAGCTCCACTGGATACAGTGAGCCAGAGAACTAAATCTATCTACTCCTAGCACCTATCTAGGAGGGTGCTACACAGTCTTTCTATGGTACATCTTATGGTTAACTTTAAAGTATAAGTAAATGCAAAGCTTTTTTTTTAGTTCTAGAAAGGCTGGAAAAGGATTAGAACCCCTGTCAAATTTGTATTGCTGTCTGTGTCCCCAATAGAGAGATTTACCCTCTCTGTTTGTCTTGTTTACAGTTATTACTTTGAAAGTAAAATAAAATCCCAAATTTTAAGTTGTCACCAGAACAAAAATAAATGGTAATCTTTCAGTGGGCACACTAGTTCTGGTGACCCTGTTGACAGGGATTTCCTTTCACTTCCTGTTTTGGCTATGGAACAAGTGAAGGAAAATCTTCCCAACAGGACACAGATAGTAAAAACAACCTACAGGGATTATAACTCTTCCTTACCCTTTTCACAATAAAAAGAAAAATAGCTTAATATTTAGTTCTACTTTAAGTGAAACTGCATCATTGTTTAAAATATACAGTATATACTAAATACATTGAAAGTATTTTAAACTAATTTTAATATTGCTATCTGTTTAATTTATGGAAATGGTTACAAAGTAAGAAAGGACTAAAACAATCACTTTGGGCCTCATGCACAAGGACATTATGTCCTCTAGACATGTGTTGGGACTAGAGATGGGAGGCCTGTAAACAAAACAGAAAATTTTGAAAAAAAGGGGTTTTTTTTGTTTTTTTCCAAAGCCAGTTTTGTTTTTTTTTCCCGGATAAATTGGAAAACATAAAAAATAAAAAAAAGTGTGGAATATGTTCTCGGTTCTTGCCATGGTATTCAAACTGTATAAAATGAAGACCTTAATGAAAGATTTCTGAGGCTTTATGTAAAGTTCTCTCAACGGAAGACAAGCAAATCCTAGAATACAATTCAAGTAACACTGTATTTCTCAATGCAGTTCTCAGACATGAGAAATCTGCATTTCTGCCACTAGGGGAACTGCAGGAGAAAGGCTTCCAATTTAGTTTGCTTGTGGGTTCCATCTTGTACCTCTTACAACTGGGTGATTGTTGGGATACAGTAGATCGTATTAGATATTAGTAGTTTCTGCCCTCCTCTCAGGCCTTAACTGACAGGCGAGAGAGTAACAATTTAACAAATTAGTTTATCTTTATAATCTTTAAAATATCCTATTAATGCTCTCCACCATCACAGCATAATGTTTACCTACAGTCTGCTTAGTAAATAGTTTTTTTCTTGTCCTCCTCTCTAATGGTAAAATAGTGAGACCAACATCTAGTGCAGTGTTCTGGGGTTCCATGAGAGGTCCCCAAGGGTTCCACCAATATCTGCATGTTCATCACAAGCAGAAGATGAGTAGATCGCATCCCCACATAGCTGACAGTCAAGCTGCAGAGCCGCAGAGGGAAACAACTTGCATCAGTGTCCTGTGCCGATCTCAGCCAGTTCTCCCCTCTTGTCTGCCCCAAGTGCCTGTGTGTGACATCACTTGGGAGGGAGGAGGAGGGCAGGTGGGGATCAGCACGTCAGCTATGATCCAGAAGCTTTCCTGAGCTACTTTGCATGAGGAACTGCTACAGACCCCAGTATTGTGTCCTCCACTACTATTTCCTCCTGGCCGCCTTGTAATGTGCTCTATTGGCTCCTCTATACTGTTCTCTCCTGGCTTCCCTATACTGTTCCCTCTTGCACCTCCATATGGATCTCTCCTGTCTCCCCTGTACTCTTCCCTCCTGGCCCCCCTATACTGTTTTCTCCTGGTGCCCCGATACTGTTCACTGTTGCCTCCCCTGTACTGTTTCCTCTTGCTTCCCCATAATGTCCCCCCTGTACTTTTCTCTCGTGGCCCCTCTGTGCTGTGCTCTTCACCCCTATGTACTGTTCCCTCCTGCCCCCCCCCCTTCCTGTACAGTTCTCTCCTGGTCCCCCTGCAATATTCCCTCCTGGATCTCCTGTGCTCTGCCCTGCTGAACCTCTGTACACTGCTTGAGTCAAGTTTGACCCAAAATTGAGCATCTGTGCAAAAAAAGAAGGAACATACGGTTCACATTAAGGCTGTATGTTTTAATATTTATTCTGTTATTTAATGCTCTAAGAAAACTTGTTATATCTACAGTTCGGTGATCACATCAATGCTGTGTGAGCTGTACATATGAAAATGATTTCAGGGATTCCCCGAGATCTTGGACTTTTTGCCAGGAGTTCCTCAAAGGTAAAAGGGTTGAGAAAGCCTGCTCTAGAATCTGGAAACATTCCTACAGTGCAATTTCTGTTGAGAGCAAAGCTGCAATTTGCAGTGTAACAAAATGACTTTCAAGTTATAGGACTACTCCACACTGAATTTTTTAAAAACATTTTTCTGAATTTCCATTTTTTTTTTCAGAAAAAATGTTATTTCCCATGGCTCAACATTAGAGATGAGCGAAGTATTCAAAAATTCGATTCGGCTGATTCGGCGAATTCGCGGAATAAATTTGATTCGAGTCGAATATATTCGCTGCGAATTTAACTTATAAAAAGGGTGTTTCTAGGCTTCAGAGAGCCTTTATATTAGTGCAGAACACTGTACCTTTAATTTAAATGCCCTTGGAGTCTGCTGGGGAAGAGAAATAATACTGTCAGTCAGTATGACATGCAGATGAGTGCCGTCGATCTTAGAATCACCGCACACTTCACTCATTTGGGCAGTCACGGGGCCAAAACCAGAGTGTGGAGCCACAGTGTGGCGGTGGAGGCAGCAGCAATGGGAGGCCATACAGCACCCTATGACAAAATGGAACCCACCAGCAGTGTGAGGAGACCTGAAAGTGGCACATGGCAGAGTGTGGCGATGGAGACAGCAGCAATGGGAGGCCGTACAGGGACCCATGAGACACTCTGGACCTGGCAGCAGCATGAGGAGGCGGTACGGGGGCCCATGGCAGATTACGGGCCTGGCAGCAGCAATGGGAGGCCCGTAATCTGCCAGCACCCTATGACAAAATGGAACCCACCAGCAGTGTGAGGAGACCTGAAAGTGGCACATGGCAGAGTGTGGCGATGGAGACAGCAGCAATAGGAGGCCGTACAGGGACCCATGAGACACTCTGGACCTGGCAGCAGCATGAGGAGGCGGTACGGGGGCTCATGGCAGATTACGGGCCTGGCAGCAGCAATGGGAGGCCCGTAAGCTGCCAGCACCCTATGACAAAATGGAACCCACCAGCAGTGTGAGGAGACCTGAAAGTGGCACATGGCAGAGTGTGGCAATGGAGACAGCAGCAATGGGAGGCCGTACAGGGACCCATGAGACACTCTGGACCTGGCAGCAGCATGAGGAGGCGGTACAGGGGCCCATGACAGATTACGGGCCTGGCAGCAACATGAGGAGTTGGTACGGGGGCCCATGGCAGATTACGGGCCTGGCAGCAGCAATGGGAGGCCCGTAATCTGCCAGCACCCTATGACAAAATGGAACCCACCAGCAGTGTGAGGAGACCTGAAAGTGGCACATGGCAGAGTGTGGCGATGGAGACAGCAGCAATGGGAGGCCGTACAGGGACCCATGAGACACTCTGGACCTGGCAGCAGCATGAGGAGGCGGTACAGGGGCCCATGACAGATTACGGGCCTGGCAGCAGCATGAGGAGTCGGTACGGGGGCCCATGGCAGATTACGGGCCTGGCAGCAGCAATGGGAGGCCCGGAATCTGCCAGCACCCTATGACAAAATGGAACCCACCAGCAGTGTGAGGAGACCTGAAAGTGGCACATGGCAGAGTGTGGCGATGGAGACAGCAGCAATGGGAGGCCGTACAGGGACCCATGAGACACTCTGGACCTGGCAGCAGCATGAGGAGGCCGTACAGGGGCCCATGACAGATTACGGGCCTGGCAGCAGCATGAGGAGTCGGTACGGGGGCCCATGGCAGATTACGGGCCTGGCAGCAGCAATGGGAGGCCCGTAATCTGCCAGCACCCTATGACAAAATGGAACCCACCAGCAGTGTGAGGAGACCTGAAAGTGGCACATGGCAGAGTGTGGCGATGGAGACAGCAGCAATGGGAGGCTGTACAGGGACCCATGAGACACTCTGGACCTGGCAGCAGCATGAGGAGTCGGTACGGGGGCCCATGGCAGATTACGGGCCTGGCAGCAGCAATGGGAGGCCCGTAATCTGCCAGCACCCTATGACAAAATGGAACCCACCAGCAGTGTGAGGAGACCTGAAAATGGCACATGGCAGAGTGTGGCGATGGAGACAGCAGCAATGGGAGGCCGTACAGGGACCCATGACACACTCTGGACCTGGCAGCAGCATGAGGAGGCGGTACAGGGGCCCATGACAGATTACAGGCCTGGCAGCAGCATGAGGAGTCGGTACGGGGGCCCATGGCAGATTACGGGCCTGGCAGATGACGATGAGGCTGCCAAGTGCGATCAGCCTCATCATCATCAATTAGGGTCTCTGCCTCACTACTAGCCCCCTCGGCTGCGTGTGGGTCAGGAGACAAACCTGTCTCTAGACCGGCTACCGAGCCACTCTCCGCGCCAGTACTTCTTCGCCTGGCTGCTGAAGAGGCGGATGTCTCCCCCCGTTCCTGACCGCCCTCTGTTAGCTCTTCCTCACTGTACAGTGGGGCTGAGCCCACAGCATGCGATACTTCGCTTGGTGAGGGAACACCAAAGGACAGGGGCAGGTAGAGGACACGTGATTTCAGTGGGCTTGCTCCCGGGCCATGCCAACTAACGGTTGTGTCTGACGTACCCACCGACCGTTGGCTGTAGGTGTCAGAGGTGACCTGGGAAGAGGAAGACGACCGAGCCAACCAATCGATGACGGCAGGGTTGTCGGTGGAGACACGACCGCTGGATGACACCGGGAGCACTGGCCTCTGGCTGCGACTAGTGCTGCCTCGACCCCTTCCTCTGCTGCCACGTCTGCTCGCTCCTGAAACATTGCCTCCTCTGCCACTCCTCTGCGTGTTGTCTGACATACTCTTTAATTCAACGATTCTGTGTCCCTGAGTAACAATTCTGTGTCCCTGAGTAACAATTCTGTGTCCCTCAGTAACGATTCTGTGTCCCTCAGTAACAATTCTGTGTCCCTGAGTAACAATTCTGTGTCCCTCAGTAACAATTCTGTGTCCCTGAGTAACGATTCTGTGTCCCTCAGTAACGATTCTGTGTCCCTCAGTAACAATTCTGTGTCCCTGAGTAACAATTCTGTGTCCCTGAGTAACAATTTTGTGTCTGTCCCTGAGTAACAATTCTGTGTCCCTGAGTAACAATTCTGTGTCCCTGAGTAACAATTCTGTGTCTGTCCCTGAGTAACAATTCTGTGTCCCTGAGTAACAATTCTGTGTCCCTCAGTAACAATTCTGTGTCCCTGAGTAACAATTCTGTGTCTGCCCCTGAGTAACAATTCTGTGTCCCTCAGTAACAATTCTGTGTCCCTGAGTAACAATTCTGTGTCCCCGAGTAACAATTCTGTGTCTGTCCCTGAGTAACAATTATGTGTCCCTGAGTAACAATTCTGTGTCCCTCAGTAACAATTCTGTGTCCCTGAGTAACAATTCTGTGTCCCTGAGTAACAATTCTGTGTCTGTCCCTGAGTAACAATTCTGTGTCCCTGAGTAACAATTCTGTGTCCCTCAGTAACAATTCTGTGTCCCTGAGTAACAATTCTGTGTCTGTCCCTGAGTAACAATTCTGTGTCCCTCAGTAACAATTCTGTGTCCCTGAGTAACAATTCTGTGTCCCTGAGTAACAATTCTGTGTCCCTCAGTAACAATTCTGTGTCCCTGAGTAACAATTCTGTGTCTGTCCCTGAGTAACAATTCTGTGTCCCTCAGTAACAATTCTGTGTCCCTGAGTAACAATTCTGTGTCCCTGAGTAACAATTCTGTGTCCCTCAGTAACAATTCTGTGTCCCTGAGTAACAATTCTGTGTCCCTGAGTAACAATTCTGTGTCCCTCAGTAACAATTCTGTGTCCCTGAGTAACAATTCTGTGTCCCTGAGTAACAATTCTGTGTCTGTCCCTGAGTAACAATTCTGTGTCCCTGAGTAACAATTCTGTGTCCCTGAGTAACAATTCTGTGTCCCTGAGTAACAATTCTGTGTCTGTCCCTGAGTAACAATTCTGTGTCCCTGAGTAACAATTCTGTGTCCCTCAGTAACAATTCTGTGTCCCTGAGTAACAATTCTGTGTCTGTCCCTGAGTAACAATTCTGTGTCCCTCAGTAACAATTCTGTGTCCCTGAGTAACAATTCTGTGTCCCTGAGTAACAATTCTGTGTCTGTCCCTGAGTAACAATTCTGTGTCCCTGAGTAACAATTCTGTGTCCCTCAGTAACAATTCTGTGTCCCTCAGTAACAATTCTGTGTCCCTCAGTAACAATTCTGTGTCTGTCCCTGAGTAACAATTCTGTGTCCCTGAGTAACAATTCTGTGTCCCTCAGTAACAATTCTGTGTCCCTGAGTAACAATTCTGTGTCCCTGAGTAACAATTCTGTGTCCCTCAGTAACAATTCTGTGTCCCTGAGTAACAATTCTGTGTCCCTCAGTAACAATTCTGTGTCCCTCAGTAACAATTCTGTGTCCCTCAGTAACAATTCTGTGTCTGTCCCTGAGTAACAATTCTGTGTCCCTGAGTAACAATTCTGTGTCCCTGAATAACAATTCTGTGTCCCTCAGTAACAATTCTGTGTCCCTCAGTAACAATTCTGTGTCCCTCAGTAACAATTCTGTGTCTGTCCCTGAGTAACAATTCTGTGTCCCTGAGTAACAATTCTGTGTCCCTCAGTAACAATTCTGTGTCCCTCAGTAACAATTCTGTGTCCCTCAGTAACAATTCTGTGTCTGTCCCTGAGTAACAATTCTGTGTCCCTCAGTAACAATTCTGTGTCCCTGAGTAACAATTCTGTGTCCCTGAGTAACAATTCTGTGTCTGTCCCTGAGTAACAATTCTGTGTCCCTGAGTAACAATTCTGTGTCCCTCAGTAACAATTCTGTGTCCCTCAGTAACAATTCTGTGTCCCTCAGTAACAATTCTGTGTCTGTCCCTGAGTAACAATTCTGTGTCCCTGAGTAACAATTCTGTGTCCCTCAGTAACAATTCTGTGTCCCTGAGTAACAATTCTGTGTCCCTGAGTAACAATTCTGTGTCCCTCAGTAACAATTCTGTGTCCCTGAGTAACAATTCTGTGTCCCTCAGTAACAATTCTGTGTCCCTCAGTAACAATTCTGTGTCCCTCAGTAACAATTCTGTGTCTGTCCCTGAGTAACAATTCTGTGTCCCTGAGTAACAATTCTGTGTCCCTGAGTAACAATTCTGTGTCCCTGAATAACAATTCTGTGTCCCTCAGTAACAATTCTGTGTCCCTCAGTAACAATTCTGTGTCCCTCAGTAACAATTCTGTGTCTGTCCCTGAGTAACAATTCTGTGTCCCTGAGTAACAATTCTGTGTCCCTCAGTAACAATTCTGTGTCCCTCAGTAACAATTCTGTGTCCCTCAGTAACAATTCTGTGTCTGTCCCTGAGTAACAATTCTGTGTCCCTGAGTAACAATTCTGTGGCCCTCAGTAACAATTCTGTGTCCCTCAGTAACAATTCTGTGTCCCTCAGTAACAATTCTGTGTCCCTCAGTAACAATTCTGTGTCTGTCCCTGAGTAACAATTCTGTGTCCCTGAGTAACGATTCTGTGTCCCTAAGTAACAATTCTGTGGCCCTAAGTAACGATTCTGTGGCCCTAAAGTCTCTCTGGCCCTAACTCTGTCCCTAAAACAGACAGGTCTGTCTCTCTTGAATGACCGGAGGCTAATGGAGAATTGTAAGATGGCCGCAATTTATAGCTCCACCATTACACAGTGCTGGCTGGCTGGCTGCTGATTGGCTAATGCGATCACATGTCATGAATTAATGCATTATGGGTCAGCACGCCTTGTCTGCGCGCCTTCCCAGACATCCCCGCTCCGTCGCCACACATGTCGCCGCCATTTTTGGGAAAATTCGATTCGTGCATCCGAAGTTGGCTAATTTTCGGATTCGGCGCGAATCGAATATTTCCCAATATTCGAAACGAATTCCACTTCGCCATGTTCGATTCGCTCATCTCTACTCAACATCTCCAGAAATTTTGCATCTCTAGTTAGAACCAATAAGTCGTCTGTGATGAAAACAAGCATGTATCTTGTACATGGTTCCATCTTGATTTGTGTATCTTCAATCATCTCTTCCTGGCACATACTTCTATGGCTGCCCTGCTTCAGGAGAATTTTTTTACACATATGGTGGGCCTGTCCGATCCTCACAAGGTTCGGGACCAAAGTTCTCAAACGTCTGCAGTCTCTGCTCAATTGCCACTTCCCTAGAGATTCCTAGTGTAGCTGGCCAGCTAAGACCAGTCCTAGGTTGTTAATATGGTTCACATATATGTGTATACCAAACCTGCCAATAACCTCAGTATAGTATATATGTGCATATGTTAAAGCCAAAAGCAAAATCATTGCTGTAATTTATGTCTTTGATTGTTATATGACATTTATATATTCATTGTGTTAGCAGAAGCAGAAAAGGAAAATATGCCTTTAAGAGTTAGTTAAAGATGAGCCAATCACAGACAGCCTCACACTGTACAGAGCCTTAACCAATCCCAGCCAGTTTCACATTTATGCCTGTGTAAAACTCCCTGCTAGGATTTTCTAGAGACACATGCTCACCAGACAGAAGAGGAAACAGACAGTTCCAATCAGAAAAGCTTTATGGAAGCAGAGCAGGCCAAATAGGTATTTAATGCACTTGTGTTTTCCTCTATTGTTTAACAGTGCAGGTAGATCTGTGTGTTGAAACTGTTGTGTGTGTTTTACTTGTAGTTCCACCGAACTTATCGAACTTACGAACTTATCGAATTTACGAATTAAACGAATCAAGTCACTGTAGAGTAATCATAATCGAACAAATTTATCGAATATAACGAATCGAATCGAACTTACGAATTTACCGAATCTAACAAATTTATCAAGCTATCAAATCAAACCACTGTAATATAAAGAAATAAGCTACTGTATGATAAATGAAACAAGCCATTGTAAGCAGTTATATGAAGAAGATTGAAGTTATTAAAGAAGTTAACTAAAGTATTCGGTGTGCTCTTTAAACCTACTGCATCCATAGAGTGGCATTGGAGGAATTACAGAGTAAAGTCAGTCTAATTAAACAAAGAAACAGCAATTGCATAATTTTTCTAATGCCACAGCGCACAAGGCACCAAAGGGTGCTGCGCCTGCCACACCTAGTATGGTCTGCTCCATCTTAAACTTCCAGGTCTCGCTAAATGCCATTTCAGACTTGTGACCTACATTCTATTAGTGGCAACATAGACTAAAGCAAAAGCTTGGAAGAAGTTGCTTGCTTACTTTGTGGAAGTTCGCTGATGCCTCAACACCCTTTTATTAATGAAACACTTACCAGTGTTCTTCTAGACACTTTTCTAGTGGTATAGAATCTGTGAATACAATATGGCCATCCTTCGATGCCCATAGCAAGATATTTGTCTTTGTAGGCTCCCATCTGATACCTCCTCAAACCTCCCCACTGTGGAGGCTCTTTTACTTTTATCTCAACCTGGAAACGGGCTTAACTTTCCAACTGGATTCAGCAGCACATCCTGGTCATTGTCTTGCTAGCCATCTAAAACCTCACAAGCTACCTACGTGTATCAGCCTATGATTGGGCAGTTGTTGGCACCAGATTGTGTAAGCCCCCCCCTGCTTCTTTGATAGGACAACTATCAACCTGTTGTTGATGGTACCCTCAGCCATATTGTGTCCTACTCCTGGCCACAAGCCCACTCTCGACATCCCCAGTCATAGTCCTTATTGCCTTTTCCGCACTTTACTGTAACTTCACAAAGATTTCCATGACATCGGATGTCATATTTGACATACCAGCAGAATTATTCAGCATGAAATGCCATACACAGGAACAAACATTCTGCAGTTGTCATTTTTGTGCAGAATACAAGCACTAATCCATGCACGCTCACAGATGACACGCTCATTCCAAGGCTTCACCAGTACTCACATCAGAGGACTCTATAGGGTTGCCACCTCATCTCTTTAAAACACATATTAATGACACGGTCTGTGGCTGATTAAGGTGGTAATTAAACTCATCTTATCTGCATTAAATTAGCTTCAGAACCTGTGTAATTAATGTGTTCAGTTTTAAAGGGATGAGGTGGTAGCCCTAGGACTCTAGCCTGACCTCCAAGGCCTTATGCACCTTGCTGCAGAACCTTCAAAGGAAGGTCAGGAGAGATAGGGTGACTACAGCTGTTCCTACTGTGTTCTGTGCCACCTCACCCGGGACTTCAGCCCTGCAATGGGCTCTTTTGATTAACTCTGTAGTGGACTACATCTTAGCAGCTTTGAGGTGTTTGGCTCCCATGCCCCCCTCACATCTGGCATTTATATGGGCACTAGCTATACCCACAATGTCACAAAGGAGGGACTCCTCTATAAGGGGACATAAGACCAAATTACCACTTTCCTTTTACCATACTATACAGTAGTGGGAGACCAGAGCCACCTAGTGGCAGGTGAGCTAACTGCACCTGCCAACATACAGACCACCCTTGTATCAGTAGCTTATCATTCTGAACATTTACACACTTCTGTTATAGTCATACATGGACTCATATCGCTGATGGCTACCGTTCTGGAAATAGTGCATTGTTTATATCCATGTTTCTTTGTTACAACTTGTACTTTGAAATACTTCAATAAAAATCTACTGAAAGAAGTTGGTTTTCTAAGGAAAATTTAAAAAGTTGACCACCATTGATTTGAACTTTGTGTCCTACAGTTAAAGAATTAATAAAATCTCATATAACATTTAATACATTTGTGTAATTTATTTATTTTTTTTAAATCTACATATTTCATAAAAAAAATACCTAGTGTTCCTGCCACAAAGGTCTTTGTTTAGGGACTTCCTGTTATGGAATGACAACGCTCTTTCCTTATCTCCCAATTGTGCTCCTGAGTTGTCACCCTGTCACATAGGCCTCAGGGGAAGACAAGTGACCATTTCCACATACATTATGCAGACATGGTCTAATGTTGTCGCTATGTGGAAATTTGTTTTGCCATGCAGCCATTGTTGGACTGTGAGCATGTAGACAAGTGCAAAAGAGCAAGTGACTGCAAAAAGGCTTCAGGAGGTAAGCAGTGGTAAGATGCTTCAAAATAATAAAAAAACATGCAGCCTAGGAGCGCCAATGCCGCCAGACTGACATCCACCTATCAAGGCATTTTGATATTTACATAACTCCTTCCAAGAGCCAGCCTACTGGTTGCATTGGAGCTGAGGGCTCTTGAGGAGGGTACTGAGGCAAGGCTTGTAATATTTTCAAGGAGCTGGAATGTACAGCACCCCACCAGCCCCTTCCACCAGCCATGATCTGTCTGCATTGCATAGAGAAGTACAAAGACACAGTGATGGCTTTACTAGGTCTAAAATAAGGTATGTCATGAAAGGTTTTATTTAAAAATGTTATTAACAAGTTGATGGGATAAACCAGGGAAAGCATAATATAGACCAGTTAACTTTCAGCTTTAAACATTTTTAAACCCTTTTGTGCCGAGAGAACGCAAATATGCAGCTTCTTGGTGGGTGGGCCTTGACGCTGAAAGGCTGCATATTTGTATACCCAAATGTAAGTAAACCTGTGCTGAGAGTGCACGCCCTGCACACTCCTGGCACAGTTACCGGCACATGCAACCTTGTGATCAGGAGTTTTTGAGATCATATGACTGTTGTGAAAGCCAATCACTGTGGTCAGGTGATCATAAACCCCCAGCGTTAAAGGGTTCAAGAAATACACCCTTTGATGAGGGTATTTGTGTCTGAATGGACTTTCAGCTATACATTTAAATTAAATGTTAATGATTACTTTTAAAAATCAGCATTAAAGGATAAGTTCACTTTTGGGAACATGTAACATCAGATTTGAAAACAGCGCGTCCCTGTGAGACTTCGCCCACATGGCCACGTCATTCATTCACAGAGTTCTGGGAATTAATGAACTGGAAGGGCCTTAGCAGCTGTCAGCTTGTAGTTTTCAATGAACTACCATGGCGCTGTGGAGTGGCGTGGTAGGTCACTGAATCTTCTTGTCTTGGGCAAGCAGACACACGGACAGGTCTTCAGGAGACCTGTATGGCACCAGTGATCTGCTGATCACAGCTGCAATGCTTTCCAGGCTCCTGCAGACAAAAATAATAAATGCACATTTTTTTACCTGGAGAAAAATGTGCATTTATTATTTCTGTGCAAAAGGTGAAACTATCCTTTACAATTCTAAACCATTTTCCAACATACTCTAAAATTTTGCCATGGTCTACATAACTTAACTCTGTTACTGAAATCAAACAAAATGGCGGCCACTGATATCAGGAAAAAGTACAAGGAAAATACTTTCCTGTGTGCTACAAGTCCCAGCATTCTAAGCACCTGAGAACCTCACTCCACCCACATCCCCTTCTGTTGGTCCTGTCCACTTGTTAGTTGATTTGTTGAAACTCCACCAATCAGCTAACAAATTGATGGAATGAACAGAGGGGGAGCCAATGGGTTCCACTGAAAATTCTGGAGTCTGGATGTTCATTCAGTGATGTAAGAACTACAGTGCCTTGAAAAATAAAATATATTTACATTTTTGGTTGTAACATGACACAATGTAGAAAATGTCAAGGGGTATGAGTACTTTTTCGAGGCACTGTAATTAATACTCAGGTGGAAATTCTTTACTGTAAGTTTGAGTCGGTGGAAGTTGTAGTAGTTTGTAGTATTTTATCAATAAGCAACTTTACTCACTTTTTTTTTTTTTTTTTTACTCCCCCCTTACCTAATATGCTGGATTGTCCCTGATTTTCTCACCTGTTTAGTGGTTTCAGAGTTGTTCTGCTGCTCAGGTGCCAAGCCCAGTTCCCATGCCGCCATCTTTGTCCTCCTCAGTTATCAGAATCCCACTTCCTCTTTGGAGTTCAGGCAGCCGCCCCCCGATGTTGTGTGCCAGGCAGCACTGCCTACTGGCCGCTGTGTGTCCCTACACCTGCAGCCTTCTGGAATATGTGCTAAAGATACAGTGAGGAACAGAAGTATTTGAACACCCTGCGATTTTGCAAGTTCTCCCACTTAGAAATCATGGAGGGGTCTGAAATTCACATTGTAGGTGCATTCCCACTCTGAGAGACAGAATTTAAAAAAAATTCAGGAAATCACATTGTATGATTTTTAAAGAATTTATTTGTCTTGCACTGCTGAACATAAGTATTTGAACACCTGAGAAAATCAATGTTAATATTTGGTACAGAAGCCTTTGTTTGCAATTACAGAGGTTAAACGTTTCCTGTAGTTCTTGACCAGGTTTGCACACACTGCAACAGGGAGTTTGGCCCACTCCTCCACACAGATCTCCTCTAGATCTGTCAGGTTTCGGGGCTGTTGCTGAGCAACACAGAGTTTCAGCTCCCTCCAAAGATGTTCTATTGGATTTAGGTCTGGAGACTGGCTAGGCCACTCCAGAACCTTGATATGCTACTTACGGAGCCACTCCTTGGTTATCCTGGCTGTGTGCTTTGGGTCGTTGTCATGTTGGAAGACCCAGCCACGACCCATCTTCAATGCTCTGACTGAGGGAAGGAGGTTGTTGCTCAAAATCTCACAATAAATGGCCCCATTCATCCTCTCCTTAATACAGTGCAGTTGTCCTGTCCCCTTCACAGAAAAGCACCCCCAAAGCATGATGTTACCACCCCTATGCTTCACAGTAGGGATGGTGTTCTTGGGATGCAACTCATCCTTTTTTCTCCAAACATGACGAGTGAAGTTTAGACCAAAAAGTTCTACTTTGGTCTCATCTAACCACATGACTTTCTCCCATGCCTCCTCTGGATCATCCAGATGGTCATTGGGAAACTTCAGACGGGCCTGGACATGTGATGACTTGAGCAGGGGAACCTTCCGTGCAATGCATGATTTGCAACCATGACGGCGTAGTGTTCTACCGACAGTGACCTTTGAAACTGTGGTCCCAGCTCTCTTCATGTCATTGACCAGCTCCTCCCTTGTAGTTCTGGGCTGATTCCTCACCTTTCTTATTATCAGTGATACCCCACGAGGTGAGATCTTGCATGGAGCCCCAGTCCGAGGGAGACTGACAGTCGTCTTTAGCCTCTTCCATTTTCTAACAATTGCTCCAACAGTTGATCTATTTTCACCAAGCTGCTTGGCAATTGCCCCGTAGCCCTTTCCAGCCTTGTGGAGTGTAGTATATTGTGTGTAATATATATATTGAAGACATTGAAACACATACTGACAGGCCAGTGATAAGACCACTTTACACACCAAAAGGACACCTTACTATGTTAATGTATGCAGGAGGTGATTACCTTCCCTGTGTTGTGTTGGGTTAACCTGTTTTTGGGTAAATATATGGAGAGTCAGGGGAAGTTTCTAGGTCTAGACACATAAGATCAAACATGCTACTAAAAGTGGCCAATCAGACTGCTTGCCATTGTACTGAATGGGGAAAATGTGTATATTAACACAGGACACAGAACACAGGATGGAATACAAAGATGGCAGAGCATAAGAGAATACATGGGATAGAGCACAGGTCAGGATACATGGGACAGAATACAGGTTGTATGGCAGCTACCTAGGTGCATATTATAGATTGGACATATGCTGGATGGTGTAGTATCTCTATGCTTGATATGAGGTATCTTGAATAGGACTTTGAGAGCTGTTGTTCATTGTAACCTTTACAAATATTCAGCTGGATTTCTGTCATCTGTAACAAATATCTTTATCCGAATAAATGCATCTGTTAGGAATGGACTGGCCAGCAATGGTGGGACTCACCTGCCTTTTGATCTGCAGTACCAGGGCTGGCCAGCGGGTGCTCCCAGCAATCAGAGACTCAACCTTTCAGCCAGCTAACACCTGGAACTGATGATGCTGGGGTATTTAAAGGATGGCCAGACTTGCAGACTCTGCCTTGGTGTTGTGTTTGTCCTGGGCCCTGTATCTGTCCTGCATCCTGTTTCTGTTCCTTTGCTGACTTCTCCTGCTCTGATCCTGGCTTGTGACCCTGACCATTCCTCTGTCTGACCCTCTGTACTATGCTGCTTGCTACCTGCTGAACCTGGCCTGTGACCCCGACTATTCTCCGCTTGCTCCCCCTGTACCTACCTGCCCAATTGATATTGACCCGGCCTGCCTGACGACGCTTGCTTGTATGTACTGTTATCTGTGGGTGGTTGGTTGGGTTTGTTTGCACTGTATTATGTTTAGTATTGCACTGCGTTTATGTTTGTACTGTTAGTGTTAATAAATTATATTGTTTATAACATATCTGAAGTCTGCGTTTCCCTGCTTCAGTCACACACCTCTGGTCATACCTGGGAGCCCTGACATTACACCAAGGCCAATCCTGACCAGAAGTGGCTGCACAGGGAAGCCATCTTGGCTTGTTGATGGGAAGGATGGATCTAGATGAGGTTGAGTATTTATCTCTGCTAGTGCTTGATGACAGAGAGTATGCTTATCAGACTCTGAAGGAGTATACCCGGGATGAACTGCTAGAATGTATACGGCTCGCTCATGTTCTAGTAGATCAGGGCACAGTTTTCTCTATGGTGCAGCCATTGATTCAGGTTTGTGTTGAGTTGGTTTCATCTGGTTTCCCCGAATGCAGGGATGAATTTTTGCCACCATTTAGTGCAGACCAGGTAGAGTCCCTGGTGTGGTTATTAGAGGATGATGTGGGTTACTTTCTGGAGCGTTATTCCACATGTTCACCACAGACACTGAGAGATTGTATAAACGCAGTGCAGTCATTGACCAGACAGACTTTGTGTAAACTCAGCTTTGTTCAACCCCTACTGCAGACATGGACAGATTTGTTGCACCCAGCCTCAGTCAGCTTACAAAGACCCAGTCCTGCTTCTAACTCTACTCCTGTATTCCCACCAGCTCCTCCAGTTACAGCCCAGTATACTTGGCTATCTACCGCATGTCAGTACCCTGTTCCCACTCGCTGCACCTATCCTGCCTTTAACCCTGTAAAAAAGCCCTCTGTAGCAACTGCTCCCTCTCCTGTTCCATCCTCCAGTTCTTCTCTGTCTCCAGCTGCTCCATTCGTTTGCAGACCTGCGTTTACTTTCAGTGCTCCAGTAGTTAAAACCAGAAAAAAGCGAAAATTCTTTCCAACCAATACCATCCTGCCAGTATCCAAACCGGTGAGCCTGCCTTCCGTGGTTCAGACTGATGCCTGTACGCAGCCTGAAGCCTCTACGCGGCCTGAAGCCTCTCCTCAGCCTGATGCCTGTACTCGGCCTGATGCCTCTACTCGGCCTGAAGCCTCTACGCGGCCTGAAGCCTCTACGCGGCCTGAAGCCTCTCCTCAGCCTGAAGCCTCTACGCGGCCTGATGCCTGTACTCGGCCTGATGCCTGTACTCGGCCTGATGCCTGTACTCGGCCTGATGCCTGTACTCGGCCTGATGCCTGTACTCGGCCTGATGCCTCTACTCGGCCTGATGCCTGCATTCAGCCTGATGCCGCTACTCAGCAGGATGAACTGATCCAGCCCGACGATCCTATTAGGCCAGTTGACTCGATGCCCGCTGTTGATCCAGATGATCCGGTACCTGATCCAGTGCCCGCTGTCGTGCCAATTGACTCAGAGCCCGCTGTCATACCTGGTGACCCGGTGCCCACTGCCTTGCCAGATGACGCGGTGCCCGCTGGCAAGCCAAATGACCTGATGCCTGGTGACCCAGTGCCCGCTGTCCAGTCAGACGATCCAATGTCTGACCCAGTGCCCGCGGTCATACCAGTTGACTCGGAGCCCACTGCCTTGCCAGATGACGCGGTGCCCGCTGACAAGCCAAATGACCTGATGCCTGGTGACCCAGTGCCCGCTGTCATACCTGGTGACCCGGTGCCCACTGCCTTGCCAGATGACGCGGTGCCCGCTGGCAAGCCAAATGACCTGATGCCTGGTGACCCAGTGCCCGCTGTCATACCTGGTGACCCGATGCCCGCTGTCGAGCCAGACGATCCAATGCCTGGTGACGCGGTGCCCACTGCCTTGCCAGATGACCTGATGCCTGGCGACCCAGTGCCCGCTGTCATACCTGGTGACCCGATGCCCGCTGTCGAGCCAGACAATCCGGTACCTGATGCCCCGGTGCTCACTGTCGTGCCTGTTGACTCGGAGCCCACTGCCTTGCCAGATGACGCGGTGCCCGCTGTCGAGCCAAATGACCTGATGCCTGGTGACCCAGTGCCCGCTGTCCAGTCAGACGATCCAATGTCTGACCCAGTGCCCGCGGTCATACCAGTTGACTCGGAGCCCACTGCCTTGCCAGATGACGCGGTGCCCGCTGACAAGCCAAATGACCTGATGCCTGGTGACCCAGTGCCCGCTGTCATACCTGGTGACCCGATGCCCGCTGTCGAGCCAGACAATCCGGTACCTGATGCCCCGGTGCTCACTGTCGTGCCTGTTGACTCGGAGCCCACTGCCTTGCCAGATGACGCGGTGCCCGCTGTCGAGCCAAATGACCTGATGCCTGGTGACCCAGTGCCCGCTGTCCAGTCAGACGATCCAATGTCTGACCCAGTGCCCGCGGTCATACCAGTTGACTCGGAGCCCACCGCCTTGCCAGATGACGCGGTGCCCGCTGTCGAGCCAAATGACCTGATGCCTGGTGACCCGATGCCCGCTGTCCAGCCAGACGATCCAATGTCTGACCCAGTGCCAGCGGTCATCCCAGTTGACTCGGAGCCCACTGTTGTGCCTGGTGACTCGGTGCCCGCCGCCCCGCCTGGGGGCCCGAGACCTGTCGTTCCGCCTAAGGGCCCGAGACCTGTCGCTCCGCCTGGGGGTCCGGCACCTGCCACTCCGCTTGAGGGCCCGAGACCTGTCGCTCCATCTGGGGGTCCGGCGCCCGCCGCTCCGCCTGAGGGCCCGAGACCTGTCGCTCCACCTGGGGGTCCGGCGCCCGCCGCTCCGCCTGAGGGCCCGAGACCTGTCGCTCCACCTGGGGGTCCGGCGCCCGCCGCTCCGCCTGAGGGCCCGAGACCTGTCGCTCCACCTGGGGGTCCGGCGCCCGCCGCTCCGCCTGAGGGCCCGAGACCTGTCGCTCCACCTGGGGGTCCGGCGCCCGCCGCTCCGCCTGAGGGCCCGAGACCTGTCGCTCCACCTGGGGGTCCGGCGCCCGCCGCTCCGCCTGAGGGCCCGAGACCTGTCGCTCCAGCTGGGGGTCCGGCGCCTGCTGCTCCGCATGAGGGCCCGAGACCTGTCGCTCCACCTGGGGGTCCGGCGCCCGCCGCTCCGCCTGAGGGCCCGAGACCTGTCGCTCCAGCTGGGGGTCCGGCGCCCGCCGCTCCGCCTGAGGGCCCGAGACCTATCGCTCCATCTGGGGGTCCGGCGCCCGCCGCTCCGCCTAAGGGCCCGAGACCTGTCGCTCCGCCTGGGGGTCCGGTGCCCGCCGCTCCGCCTGGGGGCCCGATGCCTGTCGCCCCGCCTGGGGGCCCGATGCCTGTCGCCCCGCCTGGGGGCCCGATGCCTGTCGCCCCGCCTGGGGGCCCGGTGCCTGTCGCCCCGCCTGGGGGCCCGGTGCCTGTCGCCCCGCCTGGGGGTCCGGTGCCTGTCGCCCCGACTGGGGGTCCGGTGCCTGCCGCTCCGCCCGGGGGCCCGGTGCCTGCCGCCCCGCCCGGGGGCCCGGTGCCTGCCGCCCCGCCCGGGGGCCCGGTGCCTGCCGCCCCGCCCGGGGGCCCGGTGCCTGCCGCCCCGCCCGGGGGCCCGGTGCCTGCCGCCCCGCCCGGGGGCCCGGTGCCTGCCGCTCCGCCCGGGGGCCCGGTGCCTGCCGCCCCGCCCGGGGGCCCGGTGCCTGCCGCCCCGCCCGGGGGCCCGGTGCCTGCCGCTCCGCCCGGTGGCCCGCTGCCTGCTGCTTCGCCTGGTAATCCGATGTGCCTCTGCCCAGAGTCCTGCCCGATGTACCTCTGCCCGGAGTCCTGCCCGATGTGCCTCTGCCCGGAATCCTGCCCGATGTGCCTCTGCCCGGAGTCCTGCCCGATGTGCCTCTGCCCGGAGTCCTGCCCGATGTGCCTCTGCCCGATGTGCCTCTGCCCGGTGTGCCTCTGCCCGGTGTGCCTCTGCTCGATGTGCCTCTGCCCGGAGTCCAGCCCGGTGTGCCGCTGCCCGGAGTCCTGCCCGGTGTGCCAGTCTTTGATATCCCGCCAGTTGCCAGACCCGGGCGGTGGAACATTTTGCCCAGCTAGGACTGTTTGGAGCGTCCTGAGGCCGCTCCTTGAGGGGGGGGTACTGTTAGGAATGGACTGGCCAGCAATGGTGGGACTCACCTGCCTTTTGATCTGCAGTACCAGGGCTGGCCAGCGGGTGCTCCCAGCAATCAGAGACTCAACCTTTCAGCCAGCTAACACCTGGAACTGATGATGCTGGGGTATTTAAAGGATGGCCAGACTTGCAGACTCTGCCTTGGTGTTGTGTTTGTCCTGGGCCCTGTATCTGTCCTGCATCCTGTTTCTGTTCCTTTGCTGACTTCTCCTGCTCTGATCCTGGCTTGTGACCCTGACCATTCCTCTGTCTGACCCTCTGTACTATGCTGCTTGCTACCTGCTGAACCTGGCCTGTGACCCCGACTATTCTCCGCTTGCTCCCCCTGTACCTACCTGCCCAATTGATATTGACCCGGCCTGCCTGACGACGCTTGCTTGTATGTACTGTTATCTGTGGGTGGTTGGTTGGGTTTGTTTGCACTGTATTATGTTTAGTATTGCACTGCGTTTATGTTTGTACTGTTAGTGTTAATAAATTATATTGTTTATAACATATCTGAAGTCTGCGTTTCCCTGCTTCAGTCACACACCTCTGGTCATACCTGGGAGCCCTGACAGCATCTCTCTGGAAAAGGACTATTGGTTGCTGCGGGAATAGTACATATATAAATATACACTGGTCATACGTCCTCCATTATTGATATAAGACAACAGATTTGTCTTATGAACTGTTTCTGTGTGGACTTCATTATTTTAAGACAACATTGGTGCCGTCCAAGTGACCAGAAGAGCATTTTTGGATTTAGTAACAGAAGTCGGTGATGACAACAGTTCTGTGAGTTAGACCTTGAAGCTGTGCTGTGACTCTAAAATCTGGTTCTGATTTAAAAGTCTAACCCACAAATTGAAGAAAAATTCTATGAGAATCCAATGATCCTGGGAGGTGGATCCAGAAGACTCAAAAGTCTGGTGGTGACTTAAGGGGTCCGATTCACAAATTGAAACCCAGAATTATTATCTGGAGACTGGAAAACCAAAGAAAGGACTGTGCTGTGTACCAGACGAATTCTATGAGAATCCAATGATCCTATGAGGTGACAGAAGACCGTGAGGACCCAAGAAGGACCTGGAGAAGATCATAAGTCTAGGAGCCAAAGTAGTTGGTGAGTGTACCTTGTTCCTTATTAATAGATGGGTGTTTTGTTTTTTTAATTGTCCTATGGATAGTCATTACTTTTGTTGAGTATAAATTTTTTTTGGATTGCTAGTTAAAGTGTGTTGTGCAACAAACAGCACTGTTTGGTGGCATTAATCTTGCTTTTTGAGCTAAGTATACAGTACTTGTGTATCTCTATAATGGAGGGAATTTTGAAAAAGGTGGCACAAGTAAAGGACAATGAGGCTATTGTTCATGCTATACAAGGATCTGCTGACCCATGGTTGCAGGCACAAAAATGGGTGGATGAAAAGCTTTATAGCAAAAAGCTAAATAAGCATAAGGCTAAGTATGTACTCATTTCTGCTGCTAGCTGGATAGCAGAGCAATACAAATCTGTTTTTCAGCAGAAGCAAAAATTAAAAACTGAGGTGGAGTTTTTAAAAGCTGAAATTGAACATGTCAAATTTCTTGCCCAGCAGGCTGCTTTATTTAATGCAGACAGTAAGCATATTACTAATGAAAATACAAAGTTACGCAATGAGATTACGTTTGTTAAAGAATGTTTGGAGAATGCCCAGTGTGCTATACGGGAGATAGGTTCCAAACGTGCAAAGGTTGACCATTCTCAATGTTTAGCAGAGATAATGTCTCTGAAGAAGCAGAGTGTTGTTGCTGCAAGTAAGGTCTATGATGGGTGTTTAGACAATTGTTTAGTAGCAGCTGCTGAGTCTGACTCTGGCTTGGAAATAGAGAATGGGTCTGAGGATAATAGTAATGCAGTAGCAGTGACCACATCCAGTAAGTCTGTTGTGGGTGAATGTTCCTCAGACAATGAGAGTGTGAAGTCTCAGGACTCCAGCCATTGTAATGTGTCTCAGTCCTCATGTGCTCAGAGAAGGGCTTATTTAGGGAAGCCAGTTCTGAGATGTTTTGCTTGTAAAAGGTTGGGGCACATTGCACGATATTGTTTTAATGGTAATAGTGGTAAGCAAAGGAACTCTCGGTACCCCAAAACTCTACCAAGATGTAAAGAAGTTTACTCTGCAAGGTGGGGCAACTCTCCCAGGCATGTAGGCTATAGTAGACAAAACCAAGTCTCTTTTAAAACCCAAATAACAAGGTTACAATCTGAGAATAGTCAGCTAAAGCAAGAAAGACATCAGTTTATGGAGCAACTGAAAGAGCTGAAAATGGAGGTGTCTTCATTTACACAATATACTACATGGAGGTCCACAATTTTGTCTCTGGTGTCTTTTGACAGCTCTTTAGTCTTGCCCATGGTAGTAGTTGGCATCTGACTAACTGTGGGGTGGACAGGTGTCTTTAAAGAGCTCAGACAGGTGCTACTAAGTTAGATTAATGAGTGGAGTAGAGGTGGACCTTTTAAAGGCACAGTAACAGGTCTTTGAGAGCGAGAATTCTTGCTGTTTCTTAGGTGTTCAAATACTTATGTTCATCATCCTCGGGAGTCCCTGCAACTGTACTTTGGTGCAACATTCATCTGGAAGTATCTCTATTATTAAATATATATATATATATATATATATATATATATATATACTCAGCTGTAATGGTAATGCATACTGGGCACACAAAAAAGCTGTGTGTGGGAAATATGTAGTCCCAGAACACATAAAATTTTGTCAGATAAGAGAGAGAGCTGGAGTGACTTCCCCCCGCCCTTCAGTTTATACAATCAACAAACTTTTGGCTCCCACCAAAAAAAGAATAAAAGTCACAGCAGCTACAAATACTGACTTTTATTATAAGGGCACTTACCTGTCTTGGGGTCCAGTGATATCTTCACCCCGAGTCGATTCTTTAATTGGCTTCAGCTTATGGTGCTGGCATCTTCAGTAAGGGAAACCGAAAGTGAAGCCATGAGGCTTCACAGCCAGCTCCCTAATGCGCATGCGTGAAGCGCTCTGCACTTTGTGAAGGGACCAAAGTCTTCCGGGACCTGGGAAGTGTCCCAAAAGACTGTGGGGCTCAGAAGGGGGGGAGGCGAACATCTGGCTCATTTTGCCGCAGTGCACTGACACAGAAGTAGGAGCGGGTACCTGTCAAAACCAGTTAAAGTGCCAAATGTGACAGTGGAGGGGGAGGAGCCAGACAAGCAGAACTTCCCCTTTTGGGTGGAGTTCAGCTTTAACATCAAACCAGGGAACATCTGCAAAGTCTTGAGAGCCGCATTCATCATGTCCATTTATTGGACGTTGCTGAACCATGGCTTGATAAGTACTTTTGATTCTTCAACCCTTTTTGTTTTCAATTGCATTGTCTCTTTGTTTCCTTTGAAATACCCTTTTCATGTAAATATTTTATTTGCACCATTTTTACCTTTACATTATTAAACAATGTTTTCAAAAGTGGTAAAATGACTAACGCAGAACTGAAAGAATCCCTACTTTAGTGTAAATCTGTGGACATACCTGTCTATGGTGATAGTGTGTGTTACAGACGCTTAATAAAGTCATTAAGGGTTGATGGGGTGAAAGGTATCTGGTGACAGTTTGAGGTTTAAAGGATTATTTGAGTAGTTAACTATACCCAGGGACAATCCCTCTCAGTCTGCTGACAATTAGATTGTGGTCCCGTGAGCTGGAAATCCTTTGTGCAGGGTGAGGCTGAGAGTGTCATTGTCACGTTTCAGTGACAGCAAGATGTGAGTTTGACCAGCCATTTGTCACAAATTGGTGAAAGGTGGCAGTGGTCTGACTCTGCGTTCCTCACTCTGGCGTATGTGTACAAATCCATCAGGACTCCTATCGGACCTTTTGATGCTAGAACATAGGAGAGGGGAGTGTAGGCAGACCTGGAACCCAGTCATGGTTCAAGTAGGGCCAACAGTTGAGATCTTACCCTGATAGCTGACATGTTTTAGAAACAAAATTACTGTGCAACAGTATTTGTTTGCGCTTTGGTCTCTGGGGTCTATTTATAAAAAATGTGCTGTGTGAATGCCTCAGCAATCTCGCAACCATTGTGAATAATCTCTGTAATGTGTTTAACCACTTGCCCTCCAGAGGATTCCCCCCCCCCCCCCTTCCTGACCAGGCCATTTTTTGCATTACAGCGCTGCATTAGTTTAACTGACAACTGCGCAGTCATGCAACACTGCACCCAAATGAAATGTATATCCTTTTTTTCCACAAATGGAGCTTTCTTTTGGTGGTATTTAATTACCTCTGCATTTTTTATTTTTTGAGCTGTAAACAAAAAAAACAACAATTTTGAAAACAAAACCCAATTTTTTTTACTTTTTGCTATAAAACAAATCCAGTAAAAATATTAAAAAAAAATCAAATTTCTTCATAAATTTAGGCCAAAATGTATTCTGCTACGTCTTTGCTAAAAAAAAAATCACAATAGTGTAAATTATTTGGTTTACATGAAAGTTATAGCGTCTACAAATCACGGTATATACAGTATACTGGAATTTTTTTTTTTAATACTAGTAATGGCAGCGATCAGCAACAGCGATCAGCTAGATTGCGAGACTGTGGTGGGCATTCTGACACTGGGGAACTGACTAACTGCCACTGACATCCCCACTGACACTAATACAGTGATCGGTGCTAATAAAAGCACTGCCACTGTACTAATGACACTGGGCAGGAAGAGGTTAACATCTGGGGCAAAGGGTTAACTGTGTGCTGTTTTACTGTAATGTCTGCGTGTGCTTTACTGTGTAGCACGGTGCTTTGTATTGCTGTATATATTTTTGCACAGCCCTGCCACACTGTAGCAGTACTTCTGCTATAGGGCAGTCGGAAAGTGGTTAATATGTGTATCTCCTTTAATCATAAGCTCCATATAGTGGTCATAATGCAGTATTTTCCTGATTGCTGTATTTTAGGATAATACTGCATTAGGGTCACTAGATGGACCTGATGATCACATGAAATACACATAGAGTTGCAAGTTGTGTATCTAACTTGCTGTTGCTTGCTTTCAACCCTAGTGTTAGCTAACATTAGGCGTGCTTTTACTTACGTTCTAGTCTCTTTAGGCCATAGACTATTACCTGCTATGGGTCCAGTAAGGGGTCCAGTAAGTAAGGTCATGCTGTGGCATGACCTTAAGAGAGCGATTCACACCAGACATCCCAAGAATATTGCTACACTGAAACAGTTTTGTGAAGAGGAGTGGTCCAAAATTACTCCAGATCGTTGTGCAGGTCTGATCTGCAACTACAGGAAATGTTTGGTTGAGGTTATTGCTGCCAAAGGAGGGTCAACCAGTTATTAAGTCCAAAGGTTCACATACCTTTTCTTCCCTGCACTGTGAATGTTTAAATGTTATGTGCAATTAAACCATGGCAACATCTAACGTTAGTGTAGTATTATGTTCAGCAGACTGTGTTCTATTGTTGTGACTTAGATGACGTTCAGAGCACATTTTATGCCCAATTCATGCAAAACTCCACGTAATCCCAAGGGGTTCACATACTTTTTCTTGCAACTGTATTAGACAGATGATGGGTATTATTTGCAACTGATGTGCAAACACTGAGGCATCCCCACATGAAATTGTTCATAAATAGACCTCTTAGTGTTCAGTAGACCCCTTACTGGACCCATAGCAGGTAATAGTCTATGGCCTAAAGAGACTAGATAGAACGTAAATAAAAGCACGCTTAATGTTAGCTAACACTGGGGTTGAAAGCAAGCAACAGCAAGTTAGATACACAAGGGATTAATTGAAGGGCACCAGCACAAGCCAAACAATGGACCAACAGGACAGTACAGGCAGACAGACTACAAAACTATGAATGCGCCCTGGTTCACACTGAATCCAACTTTGAAATCGTGTGACTTCACTTGAAGTCGCATGATTTCAAAGCTGCAGGTCAGTGCGATTTTAGGTGCGGCTTGCCTGACAGCTGTGTGACTTCATTCACAGATGTCTATGCAAGTCGACATGAAATCACAAAAAATAGTGCAGGAAAATCGGTGCAGCACTGCAAAGTCGGAGTCACACTGATTTGAACAGTTCCATTGCTGACAATAGGGTGCGAACTGTCAAATCGCATGACAAGTTGCACTGGTGTGAACCAGGGCATAGGCATACAGTGCCTCAGACAGATGAGACAGAATAGACAGCAAATAGTAAGCTATCAATCTAAATGTAACCAAAAAAAGGCCTTATCTAGAATTCTGGACAACCAGGGCAGAGGCTAGGACCCAGACTATAGCATAGAGAACTGGTGATGCCACAGAGGAAGTAATCAGACACTCAAAATTGGCAGAAAGGAAAACACAAAAGCAACCAACAGCAAGAACTTGGATAGAAAGGTAGGCCCGGAGCAAGAAAAAAATAAGTGCAGGGACAACATGTATAGGAGGAATAGAGGGACAACAGAGGGTTAAAGGATGGATAAGACGTTTTTGGGATTATGGCTTACCTTATTGGATGGGGGGATGTTGAGGGTCTCACATGGAGGAAAAGGAGTGTCTGATCTCAGGAGGTCCAGTGGGGGAAGTTGGAAGAAGAAGAAGCTTCCCACCCTCCCTCCCCTTCGTGCTTTGGTTTGGATTGTCAAGGCGGCCTTGGCGATGGTTGGTCTTTGGAGGAGTAAAGAATTCTGTATGGAGACAGATTCGGGACCCATCAGAGGTATAGGGACCTTGGTACATTCCAGTTAACAAGGGGTTAATTTGGAATAGGTAAAATGGTGGTCACCGCGGATAAGTAGGGTTATCCCCGAGCCAGTGTGTTGCGGCTGGGGATAAGTAGGATTGTCCCCTAGCCAGTGGGTTGCGGCTGGGGGCCTAAGTTGAAGGAATATTTTCCGCAAAAGTGAAGTTGGGTTTATGGCCCTCAAATGACCACCATGTTTTTCCTCTGTTTATAATTTGGATTGTTATGTTGAAATAATTTATTGGTTAATTAAAAGCTGCTATGGCCATTTTGACTCCAAAAACTTGGTTTGTGTATTTTGTATAGCTGGAATGCTGGAGCATTGGCCTAGCAGGCTTGGTTAAGTTGGGAGGTGTATATTCTACCCTTGTCATATAAGCTCTAACAAGCAGAGCCTTCTGTTTCCTCCAATTCCAAATTGTATTGTAACTGTAATGTCTACCTTCATTTTGTAAAGCGCTGCGCAAACTGTTGGCGCTATATAAATCCTGTATAATAATAATAATAGAATGGTTTCAGGACAGGGTCACCGGTAAAGACTGAAACTGGCTAGGAAAAAAATGCAAGGTTTATTCAGTGCAGGGGCGGACTGACAACTCATGGGGCCACCGGGCAATAGGGGATCATGGGGCCCCTGTGTCCTTGCCTAAACTCAAAAAAGCCAATGAAAAAAGGTACCAGGGGCATCTTATGTGGCCCCCTACTGACCCCGGGCCCTCGGGCAGTGCCCGAGTTTCCAAATGGTCAGTACGCCCCTGATTCAGTGTATTAGCAATGACTGCATACAAATATAGCTTCATTCACTGCTGGAACAAGGGAAATCCAGCAGAGGTGTGGAAGAAGCAATAGCACAACAACAGAGGAAGAGACAAATATATAATCTCACAGTTGTTAGATCTGTTGTTAATTTAAAATGCCCCATTCCCTCCAAATTAGTTCCAAAGTCCAAACTGGCTTATAGCTGTAGCACCCTGCCTCCATAAAGGCTAAATTTAATTTTTGGCTCCACTGTGCTCAGTGGAGCAATGATCTAAGTTTTTTTTGTCTGGTCAGGGTTTCCCTAAGGTCAGTGGTTGATTGCTCCTGTCTGCTTCTGAAGGAACCTCAAAATAGAACAAGGTCAACCACTGATTAATGAATCTGTATCAGACCCCAGCCAATCCCTGGAAGAAGGAGTCTGGAAGGTGGCTAGGGAGGTGATAAATATCTGTGAGGCCTTTCTGGGGTGTTCTTTCCTCTTCAAGGAGGGTTTATGTTCTGCTGAGGCTGCAGTCTCCGGGAGGCAGCTATACTGAGTCAATGATTGGAGTCTGGGCCTCAGTAGGTGCTGAGCAGAGGACCTGGAGAAGATCACTGATGGGTTTTTGCTGGAGGGCACTGTCCTGAAGTCTTGGCCCAGAGAAGGATCATTTGGCTCCCTCAGTGAAGATCTATTTGTGAAAGCTTTGAGACAGACAGCTCGTAGGAGATTGAAAGTAAGACCTATGTTTGGCACTTTCATGTGTGTCTGCAGTCATAATGCTTTGTGCTAATTTTGACTTTTGTCCTTCAATTAATCATTTTGGAGTATCCTGAACCCCTAAACCCCTCTCTTGCATCAAGTTACTGAGCAATAAGGCCCCTCTCACACTGACGGTCCAATTGGTCCGCCTGTAAGTTTTTCAGACGGACCCGATCAGACCATCTATAGCCCAGCGGGTGTTAGCAGATATGTGTCCACTATCCCGCCGGCATCCGATCTGATCCTGTACGCTAAAAACAGATGGATGGAAATCCCCATCTGTCTGGTGGATTGGATTGGATGACAGTTGGGTGGAAATGGAGAGGCGGTCCATTTCCATCCAACCTCCCCAGAGAAAACAACGGGCTGTGTCTGTGTCCGCTCTGCAGCAGGATACAGACCTGTCATCCACTTTCTCAGCAGGGATCGGTGGATCAATCCCCCACTGACTGGTCTGCCCAATGTGAAAGGGGCCTAAATTCTAAAAAGACATCTCCTGGACTAAGCCTGTATTGTCGGTTTAAATGGAACTGGGCTTGTGACTGGAAGCCTCTGTACTAGCATGAGAGACCTGGACATATTCCTGGCACTGCTGTCTCGCAGAACTAGGGACTTTGGTTTGAATCCCAACCAGGACACTATCTGAATTATTATTATACAGGATTTATATAGCACCAACAGTTTGCTCAGCGCTTTACAATGTAAAGGGAGACAATACAGCAATAACACAGTTCAATACAAGAGGGATAGGAGGGCCCTGCTCCTTGGAGCTTACAATCTAAGAGTGAATAGAGATAGTATTTGCTTGTGTAGGTTTTCTCCAGGTACTTTGGTTTCCTCCCACACTCCAAAGGCATGCTGTGTATGCATGTGTGATAAAGACTTTGGGTTGTAAGCTCCTTGAGTGCAGATACTGATTTGAGTGTACAATATGTAAATGTGCTCTGTTGGAGGTATATAAAAGCCTGTAATAAATACCCTTTCCCAGAGTTATGATGTCTGGGAAGATCTATAGGAAACAATAGATATTTGAATCCCAACCATGGAACTCTGCCTGCGTGAGTTTCCTCCGGGTACTGCGCTACATAAAACTTACAGCATTATACAAGTACCTGAAATAAAAAAAAATACCTGGGCTTAAAGTGCATCTAAACCCAAAAGAACATGTAATATGTTGGTCTTAGATGTGAGGCTGTATTCGTTTTCTTTTTTAGGCTTCTTTTAATTTTTTCACCTGATTCAGCCAGTAAGTCTGTTGTTTTTCAACTTCCTTTAACAAACTAAGTCATCCAGGGTTGAGACAAACTATTTTACCACTACAATGATCAACTTTTATTTATTCATTTAAAACCTTAATCTCAGCACAGTGGCTAAATGGTTAGCACTTCCGCTAGGGTCGTTGGTTCGAATCCCCACCACAGCACCACCTGCCTGGAGTTTGCATGTTCTCTCTGTGCCTGCGTGGGTTTCCTCCGGGTACTCCAGTTTCCTCCCACACTCCAAAGACATGCTGGTAGGTGAATTGGTTCCTGTCTAAATTGTCCCTAGCATGTGTATGAATGTAAGCTAGGGACCTTAGATTGTACACCCCTTGAGGGTTAGGGACTGATGTGAATGTACAATATATATGTAAAGTGTTGCGTAAAATTGACGGCGCTATATAAGTACCTGAAATAAATAAATAAAAAGAAAAACTGTTGCACAACCTGCCTGGGGTTTGCATGTTCTCCCTGTGCCTGCATGGGTTTCCTCTGGGTCTCCAGTTTCCTCCTACACACCAAAGACATGCTGGTAGGTGAATTGGTTCCTTTCTAAATTGGCTCTAGTAAGTGTATGTATGAATGTGAGTTAGGGACCTTAGATTGTAAGCTCCTTGGGGAGCAGGAACTGATGTGAATGTATAATACATATATACAGTATATAAACAATGCATGAATTGTCAGCGCTATATAAGTACCTGTAATAAATCAAAAATATAAATAATATTACTGTCAGCGTTTGATACCTGCAGACATTCTTGGGGAAAAAAAAAATCATCAGCCAGGTTGGATTTTTCCATCTCTATAATTAAATTAAATGACAAGCCTCATATTAGTAAACACCATTATAAAAATGGGGGAGCCATCATCCCATGTGACTATAGAAAAATTAAAGGGGAACATGCCCCCAATGAGAAAAATGGACCCAAAGGACAACGCAGTCATGAAAGCAATACATTTTTATTGGTATACAAAAAATAGTTTGATCAGACATGTACATGTTCTGAAATCGCAGTAGTCAGGTCACAATCAGAGTACAGTATCACATAGCATTACAATTATTACATGTTACACCGTGGGGGAGACAAGTTGGTTCCTTTGTCTGGTCTATTTCTACTAGCATGAGCTCACATTGGCAAGCAAATTGTCTGAGGATTTTGAGATCTCTGTATGTAACGTAATACTGATAATGCTATGAGATATTGTACTCTGATTGTTATGATTCTGTTTCAGAGTAAGTGTTGACTTTTCCTCCTGAGGAAGCAGATTATCTCCACGAAACGTGTAGTGGAGTCATTATTATCGCCTATAAAGGGTGGAGCTGTAACAACCACAATTTATGTGACCTGTGAGAATTTGCTGTTAAATTGCTGCGATTTCAGAACAGATTTATGTACGTCTGATCAAAAATTTTTTGTATACCAATAAATATTTATTGCTTTTATGACTGTGTTGTCCTTTGAGTGCTGAGTCTCATTGGGGGCATGTTCCCCTTTAATTTTTCCATCTCTATAATTTGATGAGAATCTGCATAACTGAACAATGATATTTTCCTAAAAAGATAGTTCGGCCAAGACCAATGCTTGTGAATCATTAAAGGAAAAGTACAGTCAAAGCTCTTTTGGCTGTACGTCTCCTATGGATCACAGTTAGTTCTGCACTGCACTGCACTGCACTCCTGTGATCCATTTTCAGCTGACAGCGGGCTGAAGTTCACTGTCAGCTGACGTCATTCAGCTGGTCCAGACTGGGGAAAGATCCAAACTTTAAACCCAGTTCCATGGCCCGGCACAGGGGCGGACTGACAACTCATGGGGCCCCCGGGCAACAGAGGATCATGGGGCCCCTGTGTCCTTGCCCAAACTCAAAAAAGCCTATGAAAAAGGTACCAGGGGCATCTCATGGGGCCCCCTACTGACCCCGGGCCCTCGGGCAGTGCCCGAGTTTCCAAATGGTCAGTCCGCCCCTGGACCGGCACCTGGTTCTGCATCTCAGAAATCTGCTGAGAGCCTGTGCCAGCCGCTCCCTCCCTTTCTACAGCCTTGCACTCCAGTGAGTGTGGGAGGAGGTAGAGCTGAGAGTCAGTGACTGACAATCTCTGCTTATAGAGCACTGAGAGATCAGCGGTTTTTGACTGCTCAGTTCTCAGTGTTAGAGCCGATCGGACCAATGCTGCATCCACCTAGGTATGTAAGTATCATTTTAAAAAAAAAGAAAGAAAAAACCTAAACTTCTCTTTTAAACTGTATGCACAATGTGTATCCAAAACTATTTTTGGTCTTGAATACAAAAGTGAAAAATTAAAACCCCTCTCTTGAAAATGGAGGGTCATAGATCACATACATTTAAACCAATAAAAATGTGGGCCACGGCTAAATATACTGTGTATTTGGAGTAAAGACTTTACATGCTAGTAGGCTTCTTAATTGCCATATAATGAAATGCAACAATAAAATAGCAGAATACAATACAGTCAGTGTTTAAGAATTAATAATAAAAGAGCACTAATGATATAGTATAGGCTTCCAATAATTTCACAAAACCAGCAGATACAGGCTACAACATGCTAGTAATAGTATTCAGGATTGAAACAATATGACAGCTCATTTTTAAGTAAAATAAAAAGAGAATGTTGACCTTAAAATGAAACAGTGTATGTGGACTTGGTAATAAGTGAACTGCTTGGTGCCTGTAAAAATATTAGGTTAGTGATTGGGGAATTGGGCGATATTAGAAAGGGGCAAACCTGTAGCCTGGGGGGTCAGCAACCCATAGATCGTGACCAGGTGACTGGTAGATTGCGATCTGGGCTTTCTGACCCGCCATTCCAGAGCATCAAACAAAGTGCAGTGCAGAGGAACTACTTGTAAAGTTGGAGTTGTAGTAGAGAACAAGAGTCGCATAAGCCGATGCCTCCTCTGTAGTGTTGGCTCCTGTCCCATGCGGAGTGATACCAATTGCATTCCACCCCTTCTCCTGGCTAGCATTCTCCAGAGTGGTGCCAGCAGCAGGAAAAAAAGAGACCTTTAGGTCAGTGTGAAGCAATACACTGGGCATAATAGTATAAGCCTGCTTTCACACTGATGTGCTGCGGTTTACCCACACCACTGGTGAAGTGCAGTGTGCCTGCAGTTTTCCTGTGGATTTGCTGCTCTTAGCCATAGACTTATATTATATCCTGCAAATTTTATGCACTTTCAGAAAGCACACCACATCTGCAAGATATAATAGAAGTCTATGGCTAAGTGCAGCCAACCCAAGAAAGTCGCGGATGCACTGCACTGCACCCACGGTAACGGTCAACCACAGCCCCATCAGCGTGAAAGCAGCCTTATAGGGGGCTCAGAACAGTGAGGGTTCATTTAGGTTTGCAATTTGGGGGGTGGTAAAACCACATAGTTAAGACGTGTTTTTACCACCTCGACCACACCCCCTTTAGCTGCAGTGGCCAGGGGTGTACATATGTCACAGCCGCAGCAGGAGATTACGCTTTGTCATGGTTAGTGGGTGCAGCACCTGCCAAGCAAGACCCATTCAAGTGAATGAGGCTGATCTGCAAGTGCCCTGCAACCTTGTTCAGTACAGCAAAGAAGGGGTTAAAGCAGGCAGAATTGTGTAGCTTTTTCACCACCTGATTGAACCCTTTGGACCCCACAGAAGCATGCAGTTGCAGTACTCTTGCAGAGTGACCCCATTTACTTGAATGGGTTGTGATTGGCAGCCACCAAAAGCAACAGGAGATTAATTTCCTGCTGTGGCATGTGTACACCTTTGGCTGCTGCCTCAGCAGCTAAAGGGGATAGGAATTGGGTGGGGTGTAACCTTAACGCTACTGCAGGGTTTTACCACCCCCCCCCCCCCAACTTTATGTGTGAACAAGTCCTAAGGTTGCAGCTGCCAAATGCAACTAAGGGTTCATTCACAAGTGCAGCAGGCACTGCCACTCCTTTGAAAAGTGATTAGAGTGTGTTTGACAGGTGGTGAGGAGCAGGGGCAGACTGACAACTCATGGGGCCCCCGGGCAATAGGGGATCATGGGGCCCCTGTGTCCTTGCCCAAACTCAAAAAGCCTATGAAAAAGGTACCAGGGGCATCTCATGGGGCCCCCTACTGACCCTGGGACCTCAATAGAGGATCATGGGGCCCCTGTGTCCTTGCCCAAACTCACAAAAGCCTATGAAAAAGGTACCAGGGGCATCTCATGGGGCCCCCTACTGACCCCGGGCCCTCGGACAGTGCCCGAGTTTCCAAATGGTCAGTCCGCCCCTGGTGAGGAGGCGTTATGTTGCCTCCTCACCACCTGATTTAAACCCATGATTGCCATGCCATGCGATTGCAATACAGTAATTAGAGGTTTAAATCAGGTGGGAGGAGGCAACACTGAGTGGCACTGTGCACAGTGGTCTTTGGATTCTTCCATGTTGTTCAGGTAGATCTCCACCTCTTCAAGGTTGGTTACCCCTGCTGTAGCCTGTGAAATGTGTTGGCTTTGTGTACTATACTCTTTCCTATTTACATTGAAATACACTTGTATCTGGACTTTCATATCACAGTGTGGCACTTCAAGGTTAACTCATTCCTATTACAACTCAAAGTGACATGGAAATCCTTTAGGGCTCATTCACACCTGTGCAGAGATCTGCGTTTTTCTGTACTAGAAAACAAATATTTCAGTATGCCCTGTTCACACTTAGCCTCTTGGCACCGGCTCCTCCCAGCCAGGGGCGGACAGACCATTTAAAAACTCGGGCACTGCCCGAGGGCCCGGGGTCAGTAGGGGGACCCATTAGATGCCCCTGGTACCTTTTTCATAGGCTTTTTTGAGTTTGGGCAAGGACACAGGGGCCCCATGATCCCATATTGCCCGGGGGCCCCATGAGTTGTCAGTCCGCCCCTGCTCCCAGCCCTTTAAGAGTTTCAGAAGCCGAGAGGCGGGGTGGGGTTTTAGGGTCATTCGCCGTCATGGCGGTCACATGATCGGAAAAGGTCCCGATTGAAAGGGGAGATCGGGACCTTTCTGGGAGTGGCGGACATATGTGCTGGGACCGCGAAGGGCGCGCACTCTAAGCACATATGTATTTTTTAATTGCACGCAAATATGTAGCTGCTCGGCGTCAAGGCCCAGATGCCGAGAGGCCTCATATTTGTGTGCGATCGGCGTCAAGGGGTTAAACATAGCTTACAGGTGAGCTGTGGTGCAGAAATCTAGAACATCTCATAATTTTTCCTGTCGGGACACCAAAGTTCACCTGCAAGTGTACAGTGCACCTTACCAGGGGAGGACTGACCATTTGGAAACTCGGGCACTGCCCGAGGGCCCTGGGTCAGTAGGGGGCCCCATGAGATGCCCCTGGTACCTTTTTCATAGGCTTTTTTGAGTTTGGGCAAGGACACAAGGGCCCCATGATTACCTATTGCCTGGGGGCCCCATGAGTTGTCAGTCCGCCACTGCTCTTTACTTTAATATGGGCAGCACAGTGGCTAAATGGTTAGCACTTTCACCTGACAGTACTCGGGTCGTTGGTTCAAATCCCAGCCATGGCACCACCTGCCTGGAGTTTGCATGTTCTCCCTGTGCCTGTGTGGGTTTCCTCCGGGTACTCCGGTTTCCTCCCACACTCCAAAGACATGCTGGTAGGTTAATTGGCTCCTGTCTAAATTGTCCCTAGTATATGTATATATGAATGTAAGTTTAGGGACCTTAGATTGTACGCCCCTTGAGGGTTAGGGACTGATGTGAATGTACAATATATATGTAAAGTGCTGCATAAATTGATGGCGCTATATAAGTACCTGAAATAAATAAAAGCCCAAGTCATCACCAGCAGGAATGCAGACACGAACCAGACCAAAGTGAGTAGAATCCACCAGCTGAACATTCAGCCTGGGTTCACATATATGCAGTGCGATATATCATATGTGATTCGCACAGGAACCGCAGCGCATTCCTGTGCAAATCACATGCGATTTGTGTGTGGTGCGATTGGAGCCATACATTTTTTATGGCTCTAATCGCACCGCACCCACACCAAAAACACGCAGGACCCTTTTTTTGGTCCACACTAAAATCAGATCACATGGGTATTCACACCTGTGTGATCCAATTCTGCACATTCAAATCTGATTCTGCATATCATTAACTTATCATACACACCCGCAGTGGTTCACATGAACAGGGTGCGATTCTGATGCAGTGCAGAATTCACACAGAAAACGCTGCAAATTCTGCACCGCATCAGTGTGAACCAGGGCTCAGACACCCTATACCAACACCACCTCCATAATACTAGACGGTATAAATAATTAACAATATTTTCAGGGTTCCAGCACTACCTATGAATTCTCTCAAGTTTTTTTTTTTTGGCTGTTTGAATTGAAGATTTTTCTTCCTGCCCTGGAAATAAAACAGGAATTGAAGGAAATCAGTAAGAGTAATTTAAATTTTTATTTTTTAGGGGGAGAAACAAGTACAGATTTCAAATATGTCATGACCAGTATCAGTCGCTCCTTTATCCATCCATCACTGAAGCATAGTAAACTGTGTTTACTATGCTTTAGTTTGTAAAACAAACCAGCAAGCCTCAGATAACTTCCTATTCATTCTTCTCCAGTGCAGCTGTAGCTGCAGAGAAAGGGATTGTGGAATCTCTGTCTCAAATATTCTGTTTAGATCCATTGTATTTCCCCCAACAGGTCAGTTAAAAACATGTTAAAATACATTTTTAAAAAAAGTCTAACCAAAAATTTCAATTTAAAAAAATAATTTAAAAATATTAAGGACTCATTCACATGTGCTCTATGCTCTATAATTTCTGCCATGGCTGTGAAGCATAACACTGTGGCCGTTGCTTGTATACAGTCCTGGCCACTGCCTCTGTTGATAAAGGGGGTAGTGGTTGGTGGGCAATAAAAGCGCATCTAAGTCATGGGGTTTTTATCTCCCCAACCTCAACTGTGAATGAGCCCTAAGGACTCATTCAAAGAGATATTCTGGCCGTCTGAATGAGTGGCTTGTTCATGCAGCTTGAGCCACCTCTTACTATTACGTCACCGGTCACACCACTGCAATTTAAAATCGGGCAATTTATGTGAAATTTCTGTGCAATTTTATTGCTACTCGTGAAGATTTTCAATGATTTCTTGCAGTTTGCAGTGCGATTTCCATTATAGTCTATGTATGTGAAATCGCAAGAAAACTGCAGAAAAAGTAATGCAAGAACTGCTTTAGAAATCAAGCTGCAGCAAATCACAAATGTTAAGACATTCACATTCACATTCATTAGATGCAGTGTCAAGTTCGATTACAATACCCAAATCGCACCTGAAATTGTACCGGTATGACCAGGCACTAAGGCACTTGTCACACCGCTGTGGTTTAAAATTGTGCGATTTGTGTGCAATTTCAGATTGATTTCTGAACACTTTATTGCTACTTGTGAAGATTTTCAACGATTTCTTGCAATTTACAATGCGATTTTTATTATATTCTATGTATGTGAAATTGCAACAAAACTGCAGAAAAGGAAATGCAAGAACTACTTTAAGATAAATGTTAAAACACTGACATTCATATTCATTAGATGCGATTTCAGGTGTGATTAGTCCTCATGCACTCGGGACGTTTTGATAATGCTGGTAACATTAGCTGTGTAAAGTCACTTTAAAAATGTGAGTTTTTCAGCTTTTTTAAGCATGTTTGCATTGGCATTTAGCGGCTTTTTCCTGCGTTTGCATTTTTAGCACTTTCTTACCCCCCCCCCCCCCCCCCAATTTTTTGGGGGTAAAAAATTTTTTCCAAAAATGCCGGTTTGCGGTGTTTTACCACGTTTTTGGTTCTGAAAAAAAAAATTCTACTTAAAAAAAAAAACACAAAACGCAGTAAAAACACGTTAAAAACCATCAAAAATGCATGTAGAAAATGCAAAATGAACTGGAAAAAGCACTGCAAAATGGACAAAAAGCACACTGCATAGGTGTGAACGGACCTGGAGAAGGATTTATGATTATGTACCAGCTTGATAAGGAACATTGCTAATCAGGGGCGGACTCACAACTCATGGGGCCCCCAGGCAATAGGGGATCATGGGGCCCCTGTGTCCTTGCCCATACTCAAAAAAGCCTACGAAAAAGGTACCAGGGGCATCTCATGGGGCCCCCTACTGACCACGGGCCCTCGGGCAGTGCCTGAGTTTCCAAATGGTCAGTCCACCCCTGTTGCTAATGAACACATGCCAGCCTGCTGAATGAAGAATGCTGGAGCAACTGTGGACTGGTGAAGATATCTAATTGCCATTGGTCCATGGGGTTGATTTACTAAAACTGGAGGGTGCAAAATTTGGTGCAGCTGTACATGGTAGCCAATCCGCTTCTAATTTCAGCTTGTTCAGTTAAGCTTGGACAATAAGGCCTGGAAGCTGATTGGTTTCTATGCAGAGCTGCACCAGATTTTTCATTCTCTAGTTTTAGTAAATCAACCCCCATATATTCTGTCTTCATTTCAGCATGTTTATTTTCAGTACATGTGCACTGCAGTTGAGCATGAATGGCTCCTAGTGCTGGCTCTCCTTTTCACTGTTAGGCTAGGTTCACAACTATGCATGTTGTGTTTGAGCCGCTTCTGCATTGCGTTTTGTGGTTTTTCACGTACGTTTTTGACTCATTCGCCGCGCTTTTGATGCGTTTTGCATTTTTTGAGGGTTTTTTTTTTATTTCAAATTTTTCTAGGCAGATTTGAAACCCAAAATGCATAAAAAAACTCAGCAAAAGCTAAATACATATTTTCCTGCACCATTTCCATTGAAGTCTATAGAACCAAAAATGCAACTTTTTGCATTCAAAAAAGTCCCTGACCCTTTCCAAAAAACACACCAGGTGAAAACGCAGAGATGTGAACATATCCCATAGGAAACCATGTTAAATGGACTGTACTGCGTTTCTGCAAAACGCTGCGGAAAAGGCTTAGGTGTGAACCTAAGGTAAGAGTTCAGCTGGATAGGGGGAAACATGATGCTTTAGGGCCAGTTTACACTACATGAACTTCAGTGTGCTTTTTTCTGCTTCCAAAATGCACAGAAAGTAGGTTATATGGTTGTCAATGTCATAGTTCACATCAGTGCTTGCAGTTCCAGTGCGTTCCAGTTGCAGAACAAAAAGTGGAACATGCTGCATTTTTCCTGCACAGAACTGTACTGGATTGTGGTAAAACACATTAAAAATGTACTGGAATGCACTGGAACACACCAAAATGCACTAGAACATACATGTCTCTATTTTTAAATTGAAGAAAAGAGGGGAAAAAATTAACTGGAACAAAATGTTACTGGTATGCTTCAAAAATGCATCAAAAACGCACTGGAATGCGCCAAAAACGAGTCACAAATGCCCATGCAGAAACACATCTGGAACGCATCTGGGCTCCTGCCCTTACTCAAGACAAAGTCAGGTTATTACACTAGTTACATTTAAAAATACTTGATTTTTTATTGTTATACAACTGAATCAATTTTTTTCTTTATCTATGTTTATATCTGAAGCTTCAGCTTGAGTGACTGAGCCTGGTTTACAGATTTGTTCTGGTTAGTGGTTATCTCTAAAAAAAATGTACCTTTTCTTATTTATATATGGAATATATATGGAATATATGGAATATAGTTATGGAATATATTATGCTTGGCATAATATATTCCATAACTTCAAAGGTGTACATAAATGAAGGACAGACCCACATGCACATTCCAGGTCTGAAAGTGCTTATTTGCAGCAACAGGAGTTCATCTCTACTGTGGTCAGTAGGCAGGCAATTGGGATTCGGAAACATAAGGGGCTCAGAGAAAATAGCAGAATTACAGTCTTGCCATTTGCACATACATTTAGTGCTTAGAAAAACATTTGCATTCATTTAGACCTGCAATATTGTCTTCACAGAGGCTACATGAATGTGCTACTACAGCCTTATATGCTCTATGACCTCTCTGCCTGTTCTGTTCTAGGTCCCTGGCTCAGGGGTCATGGGCTTTCCTCCCCTCTCTCTCTATACAGCAGGATACTCAGCTCTCTGCAGGGGCAGTGCATGCTGTTGCGTAGACCAATGAAAATCCTTCCAGTCACACCCTGTAGCTTTCCACTTTTGATGTCACTTCCCTCTGCTCTCAATCCCTCCCACAAGCAGCAGAAAGAAAGGAAGAGACATATCAAGGTGGTAAGCGGCAGTTTCAAAACACAATATAATGTAAAGTACAAAGCAAATGCATTTGTTTAAAAGATTGGCAAGTTGCAACAACATTATCCATTGATACATTTTTTAACATACAAGTACACTATGTTGCCAAAAGTATTGGGCCAGCCCTCCAAATCATTGCATTCAGATGTTCAAATCACCTCCATGGTCACAGGTGTATAAAATTACGTGCCTAGGCATGCAGGATGCTTCTACAAACATTTGTGAAAGAATGGATCGCTCTCAGGAGCTCAGTGAATTCAAGTGTGGTACCATGATAGGTTGCCACCTGTGCAAGTTCATCCGTGACATTTCCTTGCTACTAAATATTCCTCGGTCAACTGTTGCCCCTGGCTCACATCTGTGTGGGTGGTGCCGCTACGGGACCCGCACAAATACCTGCAGCCGAAGCCACCCACACAGAGGAATGCGGGACCCACAAACATGTGCCATTGATTTTAATGGCACGCCGCCCGCACTGGAAATCACAACTGTACTGGGAACCTCAGTTCCCATGCGGTCTGCGATTTCCAAAATAGTGCAGGGACTTCTTCCCTGCATGTCCTGGGGCACGGGAGTCCATTCAAATGAATGGGCTCTTGTGCCCACGCAAATTGTGGCCCGCACGACCACACAGATGTGAACCAGGGGTTAGTGGTATTTTAACAAAGTGGAAGCAAATGGGAACAACAGCAAATCAACCACGAAGTGATAGGCCACGTAAAATGACAGAGCGGGGTCAGCACACGCTGAAGCGCACAGTGCGCAGAAGTCACCAACTGTCTGCAGAGTCAATAGTTAAAGACCTCCAAACTTTGTGTTGCCAGATTAGCACAGCAAAAATGTGTAGAGAGCTTCATGGAATGGGTTTCCATGGGCGAGCAGCTGCATCCAAGCCTTACATCACCAAGTGCAATGCAAAGCGTAGGATGCAGTGGTGTAAAGCACGCTGCCACTGGAGCAGTGAAGACATGTTCTCTGGAGTGATCAATCACGCTTCTCTGTCTGGTAATCTGATGGGTGTGTCTGGGTTTGGCAGTTGCCAGGAGAATGGTACTTGCCTGACTGCATTGTGCTAAGTGTAAGGTTTGGTGGAGGGGGGATTATGGTGTGGGGTTGTTTTTCAAGGGTTTGGCTTGACCCCTTAGTTCCAGTGAAAGGATCTCTTAAGGCATCAGCATACCAAGACATTTTGGACAATTTCATGCCCACAACTTTGTCGGAACAGTTTGGGGATGGCCCCTTCCTGTTCCAACAGAACTACGCACCAGTGCACAAAGCAAGGTCCATAAACACATGGATGAGTGAGTTTGGAGTGGAGGAATGTGACTGGCCTGCATGAAGAACACCATCAGGATGGATTAGGGCAGAGACTGCATGCCATGCTCTCTCATCTGGTATCAGTGCCTGACCTCACAAATTAACTTCTGGAAGAATGGTCAAACATTCCCATAGACACACTCCTAAACCTTGTGGACAGCCTTCCCAGAAAAGTTGAAGCTGTAAAAGCTGCAAAGGGTGGGCCAACTCAATATGGAACCCTACGGACTAAGACTGGGATGCCATTAAAGTTCATGTGCATGTAAAGGCAGGTGTCTCAATAATTTTGGCAATATAGTGTATGTATTAATTCTCATTTGTTTTGCTTAGCAATAAATGCATATATTAATGTAAGGTAAAAGTCCTACTTTAAAGATTTCCCCATGGACTTTACCATGCCACTTTGGTCATTTAGGGGCAAAGTGACAGTCTTATAAGAATAACTCCACACTCACTGAAACATTCCTTATGTCAGAAGATGGTGTTGGAGCTTACATAGGGTTAACTTTTTCCTGCTCATGTGACACGTTGGAGTCTAGCATTCATCCTGGGAGGCACAAACACTGCATCCTGGGAGGTATTCACATGCTCCTTCATACCTGGAAGTACTGGGTATTTACAGAGGGCTCCAACAGCACAATGGAATGGGTTATGGGGGTACAGCAAAAGTATCATTGGGGGAATTGTTCTCACAAGAGAACTATTCTGGGCAAGGTGACAGATTCTCTTTAATGTCTCCAGTGGCTGCAGCTGTTTACTCATCCAATGAGGAGGCAGAGACCCAGGACAGCCGAGGATCTTGTGCACATCTCTGGATCACGAAGGGGGCTTAGGTAAGTATTAGGGGGACTGGGGGGCTGCTGCATACAGAATGTTTTTACCTTCATGCATAAAAAACCTTCAGCCTTTACAACCACTTTAACTAGGGCTGATTAGAGTAAACTAAGGGTTAATAAGGGGATAAACAGAGGAACCTTTTATTTTTTTTAAAAAAGGTTGCTTTCCCTGACATTATCTGCTGATAGAAGTTAATCTCTTTGATCTGCAGATGAATGAACAGAATGATACGCAAGTAACAATATTACATTGTATCTTTTTGTAGCATCTGAGCAAGTGTTATTTCTGAACACTGTCACACTGCTTTTTTGATAGATGAAGCTGCTGACCTTCTCTGTCTACACAACAATGCACAATCAAAGCCAACAATTGTTTACTGGAGGGGGAAGGGGGAACCCTGGCAATCAGGCAAATAGACTGAGAGCGCTACACACGTCTTGTGTACAATGATAACCTTTTTCGGGCCTGTGTAGCGTTTTATATAGTTTAACAGTAAAGCCCTCCATGACTTCTCTAACTGCACTAAATTGGCATTATAAACTACTGACTTCTGCACTCTGCAGTACTTACCCCTGACCCCTGCACTTCATTACTCCTGTTACGTGCTAACCTCTGGACTGCATTACAAACCGAGCACTTAAAGCGATTCTAAAGGTTCATTTTTTTTTTTAAATAACAAACATGTCTATACTTACCTGCTGTGTGCAGTGGTTTTGCACAGAGCAGCCTGATCCTGCTCTTCTCGGGTCCCCCGCAAGCTCTCATGGCCCCACCTGTCTGTTGGGTGCCCCCATAGCAAGCAGCTTGCTATAGGGGTACCTGCTGCTCTGTGTGTCCATTCATACACGGAGCCGTGGCTTGAGCCCACCCCCTCCTCATTTGGCTGACTGGCTGTGATTGACAGCAGCGGGAGCCAATGAGGAGGCAGAGACCCGGGACAGCTGAGGCTGTCATTCACATTGCTGGATCGTGATGAGGCTCAGTTGAGTATTGAGGGGGCTGGGGGGAGGGGGGGTGGCGCTGCACACAGAAAGTTTTTTGCCTTCATGCATTGAATACATGAAGATAAAAAACCTTCAGCCTTTACATCCACTGTAACTCTGTATTACAAACTACTGACCTCTGCACTCTGTTACCTACTCCTAACCCCTGCACTCCAGGTTACTTACTAACCTCTGGACTGGACTGTGCATTACAAAAAACTGTCCACTAAACTCTGCATTACAAAATACTGTCCTACATCCAGGCTGGTCACTAGCTCTGAGGAAAGGGAATCGTCCTCGAAACGCATCAGAGGGCCGACCATACTTACAGTCAGAAACCCCGCCTTTGTTATGGCCATCTCTACCTACTAAGCTTTACATACATGCTATGTTTGTATGTTTTCATCTTTTTTACTTAAAAGAAACCTTGGCTAATGCACTAGGGGTTTGCGCCTCCTGTTTTCTCTTTTACAAAATACTGTCCATTGAACTCTGTGTTACAAAAACTGCTACAGAAAGCTATTTACGGTTGTGGACCAGGAGCTCTTTGTCTGCCAGAAGAGGGTGGTTGTGTACATTATCTCTGGCTTAGGTTTCTGCTGATGGTAAGAAACATTTTAATTTTTTACAATTTAGACTCTGGTGCCCCGAGCATTTGCATAATTGTAACGTGTTACTTCATTGAAAAAAGGTTAAGAAACATTGGTATAGAGCAGGGGTCCTCAAACTTTGTAAACAAAGGGCCAGTTAACTGTCCTTAGGTGGCTAGGCTGTGGCCAGAGGGAGTAGAAAATTCCCCAGCATCAATGGCCAGTTGGAGTAAACAATTTCTTGCCTGGTGGCAAGTGGGAGTAGAAAATGACCTAGAGCCTGTGATCAAGGGGAGGAGGACTAATGGCCTTTACAACCTTAGCTCCTGTGAGCGAGTGAGATAAAAGATAGAATTTGTTTTTTAGTTCAGGCTTTTATAAATAAGGCCTCAAAGAGTTGTTTCTAACTTTGCAGATACGGATCGTATATACCCTTTGGTAGACTGTAGTCCATAACAGCTTTATTATAGGATTTTCTGTCCCTAACTGCATGTAATTGCTCCATGTGCAATTACATCTGAACACCCAGGAAAGCTGTCAGCCTGTCATTGCTTTGTACAAACTAAGTGGCTGGAACTAGCCTTCCAGCCTGTCAATCCAGTCACAGAAACCCAGAGGATCCTTTGGTAGACTGTAGTCCATAACAGCATTATTATAGGATTTTCTGTCCCTAACTGCATGTAATTGCTCCATGTGCGATTACATCTGAACACCCAGGAAAGCTGTCAGCCTGTCATTGCTTTGTACAAACTAAGCAGCTGGAACTAGCCTTCCAGCCTGTCAATCCAGTCACAGGAACCCAGAGGATTCTTGTCACAGCTTGTAATAAAATCTTGTGTGAATGAGACTAAAGCTATGCCTGTATGGTTTTATAGAGTGAATCTAACTAGGCCACATGAACAGCATAAAAGTATTTTTTAACACATGGAACACAAAGTCCTCCCAGTGATTTTGGCAGTTAAAGCACAGTTCTCGCCATCCTAGGGCTTCGTGCATAAATGGTATAATTTGTGGCTGTAGCTCAACGCGTGGGGGGGTATACACACTGGAAGAACATAAAAACAAGAATTCTACAACCAAAGCACTAACAGCTGTAAATTTTTAAACCCTGAGCTTTTTGTTTTTTTTAAACACTATAGGCTTCTTGAATTTCTCAAGTTTGAGGCATTTTTTTATATAGAATAATGTAGAGAAGGATTAGTTCCCCTGTCAAGTTTTCATTGCTACCTGTGTAAAATTAGCATTAGTGTGTATTAAGGCATCAGATGTGAATCCAACACTTAAAGAGACTCTGTCACCAACTAAAAAAACAGCAGGTTAAAAACACAGAAAAATGGAATATTTAAAAAATATGTTCTTGTAGTGTTTTTCCTTTCCATAAATGATGTGTCCCTGAAATTGCTAGCACATTTGCCTACTCCTGCACAAGTCAATTCTCCCTCCCTCCTTGGACAGTGCGTGGCCATCCTTGCTAAACAGATGTTGATGGTTTAATAGACATCTGTCAAGGGGACACTGTTGAACATGTTTTCTTGATTGGCGGGTCCAACTGTCAGATTACAATATACCAGTAGGAAGGATGTCATGTGTATGGCCAGCTTAAAGTGGTTCTCCAGTCACCTGTGTAAAAATGAAATGTCAGCAGCAGCTGCAAAAACTGTAGCTTTTTTATAAACATGCACTCGCCTGTCTAGGGATCCAGCGCTATCCTCACCCGAGCCAGTTTCATCATCGGTCTTCAGTTCCCGGTTTTGGCATCTTAACTGTGGACAGCCAACTCTGATTACTTGCGACTTCAGAGCCAGCTGCCCAGTGCTCATGCGTGAGCCACACTGCACTTTGTGAATGGTCCTGAAATCTTCTGGGACCTGTGAGATATCCCAGAAAGCTGCGGGCAGGGAGGGGAGAAGAACATCTGCTTGGATCGCCTAGGCGATCTGAGCAGAAGTGGAAGCGGGTACCTTCCCCCCCCAAAAAAAACACATGACAAATATGACAGGAGGGGGGGAGGAGGAGGAACAGTGGAACTCCCCTTTTGGGTGAAGTTCCACTTTAATTACTCTTCTGTCCCAGCGCCCGCACTCCTCCCTTCACCTCTCTACATAAGCTTTTATGTAGCTTGCGTGGGATGAGTAAAGGGGCACTTGAGTGACCTGTAGGTAGGTGTAGTTGTTGTCTCCACTGCAGGTGGCATTCACAGCTGTCCTTCGACAGCTCTTTGGTCTTCACCATAGTGGAGTTTGGAGTGTGACTGTTTGAGGTTGTGGACAGGTGTCTTTTATACTGATAACAAGTTCAAACAGGTGCCATTGATACAGGTAATGAGTGCAGGACAGAGGAGCCTCTTAAAGAAGAAGGTACAGGTCTGTGAGAGCCAGAAATCTTGCTTGTTTGTAGGTGACCAAATACTTATTTTCCACCATAATTTGCAAATAAATTCTTTCCAAATTAGCCAATGTGATTGTCTGGATTTTTTTTCTCATTTTGTCTCTCATAGTTGAGGTCTACCTACGATGCCAATTACAGGCCTCTCTCAACTTTTTAAATGGGAGAACTTGCACAATTGGTGGCTGACTAAATACTTTTTTGCCCCACTGTAAGTCCCTGTCCCTGGGTTTTGGTGTGCTTCTGGCTTGTGGCTAGTGTAGGGAGAGAGACCCAGCATGTTAGGGAAAGTAACTAGCAATGGGGAAAGGTTCTTGGTAAGGGGGAAAAGATTAGGGACTCGCTATCCAGGAAAGGAGCTTCCCTCTTGTTGTTGGCACCTCTCCTCCTACACTTCTGGCTCCATTGAACTGTGAGTCATTTCCCTCGTGGTGTTCTCCTGCCAGGGTGTCTGGATGTTTTCATTCTGTTGAGTACAAGTTTTAGGTTTTGTTGCAACTGGACTGTGCGTATTTACTGCCCACACCATGCTGCACCTACCCACATACAGCTCTGTCTCTGTTGGGGCTGCTGACATCAATCCAAGAAGCTGGTGCTCAGTAGCAGTCTCGGGCTTTTGAATTTCTACACAAGAGAGGCTTCGATGGTTAAAAAACATGCAGTAAATATGGTACATCAAATATACGTATGATCTTATGGGAAAAGTTTGGTTGAAATGAATGGTCTGATAACATGGTCTCTTTAAACCACTAAGTCCACTTATAAAACAAAAGGTGTCTAGAATAATACATTTCAGCACACATGATGGAGAGTTGTTAACTGGCAATTGCCTTCTTAGTTTGATCAATCATGTATGCACATCTGCCCGGTGCATTTGGGGTCCCAGGCTGATTATCTCACATCTGTTGATGCGTTTCATCTAAGTTCAGCCTTTATCAGGTCTACACTTTGCTAATATGGAGCATGCTATGCATTTATATATTATACAGATAAATGCATACTTTTCAACATCTTCATTCCAGTCCCCTCGGACATTGTCACTCCTGTTAATGGCCCATACTTGATACACCCACCTTCTGGGCAGTCCCGCATAGATCACAACAACTTTCTGGGTGGTCCCACCAAAATAATACCCACTTTCTGGGTGTTATCACTCTAATTATTCAGACATTTGCTACTCAGAGTCACCATTCCCTCAGTACCCTTTTTTAAATTATTCTGTAAAAACTCGAATGGGGTGATGATGTGATCCCAGACCACAACCTAAAACATAGCATCATAGGGACATAGGACAGAGATGTGGCATCCTTCAGGTAAACCTGGTATACTGTAACTGATATCTATGTAAATGAAGCCTTTTTTTGAAGTATTTGGATATCTGCTCAGCCAGTCATGTAAACCAGGTACACCCCATCATGACATACTGCAGGCTCTAATCTAATGGTCTGAATTTAAAACTGGGCTGTTAGATGCAGGCCACAGTATGCTTGCCTTTGGGTTGTGGAAACTAGTGGAAAAGAAATCCTTTCATGTTGTCCTTAGTAACTATGCACCCCACAAATTCAACTTCCAGCTCACCTTCTTTAACCAACTTTGTAACTCAACCTTCACATAGGGCATAGTATGGCATACTCTTATAGCCTTTTTTAGGGTATTATTCTATAAGAAGTAGGCTCAATTAAGTCTGGAAGTAGGATAATGGAGAAGGATGTCAGCCATTAGGCCCTTACTGTAACAATTCTCTAGCTGTCAAACCTCAATCCTGATATGGAAGCTGCTTGGCTAACCCTTCAAACTACCTTTATATTACTACTACTACTACTACTACTACTACTACTACTACTACTACTATTATTATATATATTTACAGAAAGCACATGGTGAACAGTTTTTTCAAAAGCATACATACTGAATTGAACAGGAATGCAGGGGCATACTTCTTGCCCAAACAGTTCACTCTAAGAAGGAAAAACAATGGTAGGGGCTATGAGTGCTGCTGAAGAGTCAATGGTTAAGGATTCCTTGACTGTCCTGGAGGCCTTTGGTGATTTATGTCTAAGGTTAACTTTACCCAGATAAGATGAAAGCCTACTTGTGTAGCTTTGATCTTCCACAATTGAACCTGACAGACCAGGGCGGACTGACAACTCATGGGGCCCCCGGGCAATAGGGGATCATGGGGCCCCTGTGTCCTTGCCCAAACTCAAAAAAACCTATGATAAAGGTACCAGGGGCATCTCATGGGGCCCCCTACTGACCTCGGGCCCTCGGGCAGTGCCCGAGTTTCCAAATGGTCAGTCCGCCCCTGTGACAGACCGTGATTCACTAGACTCTTCTCTAATGTTATATGAGCTGGGCAAAGCTTTTGCAACGCATAAATTAGGATGTCATAGTTGTACTGTTGAACAAAAATACAAATCACCTACTGCCTGGCTCATATAGGCCAATCTCCCTGTTAAACATTGATGTTAAAATTACAGCTAAGGTGCTGGCACATCACTTTCACCTTTTTTAAAATGCTGTAAATACCTGTCATGTGTCCTCCCTCCATTCTCCTTCCCAATCTAAGGTGTACAGATATATACAAGCTAGCAGAGGAGGACACGTGACCACACAGCGGTGCAGAAAACAGAGGGAATAAAAGTTATATATATATATAACTTTTCATAATTTATTCATAGCGTGCCTTTTGTCAGATATTTTTATGGATTCTAACTTTTTATAATGTTGAAAACGCTAAGCAAAATTCAAAATGGATTGATTTGTTTAGTATTTCACATTAATGTTGTTTTTATTAAATAGAGTTTTAATTAGCTGCATTATAGAAAGTATGTTCCATTGCCCAGTAGTGGTATGGCTTCCCAGCTCTTCCCTGTATATACAACTCACTGTCTTCATTGCTTAAAGTGTGTCAGTCATGTGGTACCAATGGTAGATATCTTGTGGGCAGAGCCATGGTTGCCTAGTAGAAACACTTGCATTTTTTAGTGTCTTTAGTTTTCTTTCTTTAGTTTATTTGTTCCAGAAAAATTCATAGCTGGCTTTGTCTTTAACAAGCTTCTTCCATTTGTGTACATTTGAACAGATACTGATATCTCAGTTAAAGGTTAAATATTATGGGTCACGTGACAGTATTAAAGATTTTGGAGCCTGCAGCATTAATGATGCAAATTTTGTCCCCATTTCCCCATTTGCATTATTTGTAATATAACTCTATTAACTCTAAATCTTTTTTATACTGTTTCCCCTCCACAGTACTTTTTTCATTCACACGTTGTCCTGAATCTTCTGGTTTGAATAATGCCATTCAACCTGAAAGACTGAGGGTATCCTGTGGTTGCAGTGCATCATAAGCACAGCCACTGAGGGGGCATCACCAAGCCACCTTGGACTCATAGTGTAAAGATGCAGAGAGGGTTGCTACCATCAATAGTGTTGTCTGCATCATCCTGGATTTTCTGTATTGTCTCCCTTTATATTGTAAAGCGCTGAGTAAATTGTTGGCACTATATAAATCCTGTATAATAATAATAATTATATATATATATATATATATATATATATATATATATATATATACAGTTGTGTTCAAAATAATAGCAGTGTGTTGAAAAAGGTGAATAAAGCTCAAAATCCTTCTAATAGCTTTTATTTCCATACACACAAATACATTGGGAACACTACACATTCTATTCCAAATCAAAACATGAAGAAAAATATATCAAATTTGTGTTGTTCCTCTAAAAAAATTGAAGAAAAGTGAATATTAGACTGTTCAAAAAAATAGCAGTGTTTGTATTCTTCTTTACAAACTCAAACATTCACTATATAAACTGAAAAATGTTTGAAGATTTTGCTTTCCTTTGAATCACTTAATGAATATTTAGTTGTAGTCGCACTGTTTCTGAGAACTGCTGTACATCTGTGTTGCATGGAGTCACCCAACTTCTGGCACCTGTGAACAGGTATTCCAGCCGAGGATGATTGGACTACATTCCACAGTTCTTCTCTATTTCTTGGTTTTGCCTCAGAAACTGCATTTTTGATGTTACCCCACAAGTTTTCTATTGGATTAAGATCCAGGGATTGGGCTGACCACTCCATAACGTCAATCTTGTTAGTCTGGAACCAAGATGTTGCACGTTTACTGGTGTGTTTGGGGTCGTTGTCTTGTTGGAACACCCATTTCAAGGGCATTTCCTCTTCAGCATAAGGCAGCATGACCTCTTCAAGTATTCTGATGTATTCAAACTGATCCATGATCCCTGGTATACGATAAATAGGCCCAACTCCGTAGTATGAGAAACATCCCCATATCATGATGCTTGCGCAACCATGCTTCACTGTCTTCACAGTGTACTGTGGCTTGAATTCAGTGTTTGGGGGTCGTCTGACAAACTGTCTCTGGCCACTAGACCCAAAAATAATGGTTGCCATTTAAAGCATTTGCAATCATTTTAGCTGAGCAGCCTATCATTTTCTGCACTTCTTTATATGTTTTCCCCTCTCCAATCAACTTTTTAATCAAGGTACGCTGTTCTTCTGAACAATGTCTGGAACGACCCATTTTCCTCAGAATTTCAGAGAGAAATACATTGTAACCAGCATGTACAACATTTGCTGCCTTCCTTCCTTAAATAAGGGCAATAATTGCCACCTGTTTTTCAAAGAATGAATGACCTCACTGATAAAACTCCACACTGCTATTATTTTGAACATGCCCCTTTCAATTAGTGTTTCAATTACACAGAATCAGCAGCATGCATGTCATGACTGTTGGGTCTGTTGGATTTCTATTACTCTACTACACCTGATAGTAAATTATTTGCCATGTAGAAATATCATTTCTACCAAAAACAGTGATTGATCAGGTTAGTGATGTCTGACTGCTATTATTTTGAACACAACTGTATATATATATATATAGTCACAGGGAAATAGTGGTGGGGGGGGCAAGGAGGAGATTGGCTTACAACACTGACTACAGAAATGACCGGCAGGGGTTCTGAACACATAGCGGGATAATGGAAGGATGTACACTGACCACTCTATCATGGATCAGCAGCCATGATTAGTGTGGTCAGTACACACAGGGGAATACAGGAAAAGGCAGGATCAACTATTTTAGGATGAATGACACTGCAAAAGCACTGTTTGATTTATCATGCTTTAACCACCTTCCGCCCACCCTATAGTACAATGACGGGCGCAAGGTGGTTCTCTCGTTCTGATAGGACGTCATATGACGTCCTACCATTCTCACTGCGCATGCGCGGCTCAGGAAGCGCGCAGCGATCGCCGGTGCGCTGTGTCCCTTGGACGCAGCGGATCACGGAAAGAGCCGAAGATGTCGGCTCGGTCATGTGATCAGCTTTGTCCAATCACAGCTGATCACATGTAAACACGGAAATGCCGGTTATCGGCATTTCTCTCCTCTCGAGCTGTCACGCTGACAGCTTGAGAGGAGAGGAGAGCCGGTAATCGGCTTTCCACGGAGGGGACATGTACACTGATCATCAGGGCACTGATGATTAGTGTGCCCTGATGATCAGTGTGGCCCCAGAAGTGCCACCTGTCAGTGCTCATCAGTGCCACATGCCAGTGCCTATCAGTGCCACGTGCCAGTGCCCATCAGTGCCACATCAATGCCACATATCAGTGTATACCAGTGCACATCAATGCCACATATCAGTGCTCATCTGAGCTGCCTTTCAATGTCGCCCATCAGTGCCAGTCAGTGCCACCTATCAATGCCAATCAGTGCCACCTATCAGTGCTGCCAATCAGTGCCACCTATCAGTGCACATCAGTGCCAGTCAGTGCCATCAGTCAGTGACGCCTAACAGTGCCAGTCAGTGCCGCCTATCAATGCCAGTCAGTGCCGCCTATCAGTGCTGCCAATCAGTGCCACCTATCAGTGCGCATCAGTGCCAGTCAGTGCCGCCTAACAGTGCCAGTCAGTGCCGCCTATCAGTGCAACCTATCAGTGTCATGTATCAGTGTCATGTATCAGTGCTGCCTTTCAGTGCCCATCAGTGATGCCTGTCGAGGCCCATCAGTGCAACTTACCAGTGTCTCCTCATCAGTGACCATCAGTGCCACCTATCAGTGTCCATCAGTGCAGCCTATCATTGCCCATCACTGCAGCCTCATTAGCGCACATCAGTGAAGGAGAAAAATCACTTATTTACAAAATTGTATAACAAAAACTAAGAAAAAACTTTTTTTTTTTCAAAATTTTCAGTGGTTTTTGGTTTGTTTAAGAAAAAATAAAAAACCCAGAGGTGATTAAATACCACCAAAAGAAAGCTCTGTCTCAAAAAAATGATAAAAATTTCATATGGGTACAGTGTTGCATGACTGCACAATTGTCATTCAAAGTGTGACAGCGCTGAAAGCTGGAAATTGGCCTGGGCAGGGAGGGGGTATAAGTGCCCTGTAGGCTAGTGGTTAAAGAAACAGGAGCATTTTTTTCTTTAGGTTTACAACCACTTTAACCTTATGATCCGGCAGTCCCCTAAAGATTAGGGAGGCCTCACAGCTCCCCTGGATGGGCTGGGAGGGGGTCAACTGTTCTCATACTCCAGGGCTAGCATACACTACTATGCCTGGAAACAAATAGCTATAGTATGCCAAGGCACATGCCAGCTGCCCCACCATGTATCTTATGGGGAATATGTGGAATGCTGCCAAGCTCCTACTCAGTGTTAGAAACCTCTCCAAATATACCCTTTTGTGGCTAAATGAATCCCCCCAAGGTATCCAAGCTCAGAAATGTGTCACAGTGGTAAGGGGTTAAGATCACAACAGTGTCTGTACAATATGACAAGGGTGTTCTGAAATCATTTTACCCACTACAGATTGAGTTTGGTCTCAACAAGAAATCCTTGTACTAATATTTGCAACTCTGGCATGCTCTACATGCCCAGAATAATGCCAGCCATACATGGTTAGAAAATAATTTGAAAAAAATTATTGAATTTATAAAGCTCTGTTGAATATGCATGCAGTAACGCCATCGTTGTATCAATATTCAACCCCCAATTATTGACATATTATCGATCGATACCAACAAAAATAGTAACGTTTTGTCGTTCAATTACACTTATGGTGTTACATTTTAACATGTGCATGCACTGTAGATTTTTTCAAACAGTTTTCGATTGATTCCACTACTAATGTTTAGAAAATCGATCATTTAGGCTTCAAAAGCTGAAATGATGGTTCGTTCTTTTGCCAGAAAACTTTGCATTTCGATAATCGAAAATTAACCCACTAAAGTTTTGAATGTTAAAAGATCTAGTGTACGTGTCACATACAGGCCCGTGGGCCGAATCTGGCCCTCCAGACCATTTCATGTGGCTCTTGCACCTCTTCTGCAGGTACCCCCTTGTCTCTGCCCCCACCCTGTCTCAGCAGTCGGCAGCAGAAAGAGTAGAACTCCTCTGCCAAATCCTGCACCTCTCAAGGCAGCTGCAGCACCCCCTCATTTCTGCCTCCCCTGGTCTCCACATTCAGCAGACTCTGGTAACTGACTCCATTCCTCCTCTGGTCCTCCTCCAGACCCTGCACTTTCTGCTTTCCAGCTCTGCTGCCAAAGGGGTGCATGCTTATGTTAGGGAGGGCGTGGGATTCTTGGGGGGTGGGGTGTTCTGGAAATCTAGTCTTACAGATACAACCGGCCCTTTGAGGGCAACCATAATGCTGATATGTCCCACGATTAAATGGAGTTTGACCCCCCTGATCTAGTGTATTGAATGTGTTTAACAATTTTCTAACTGTGTATGACCAGCTTTAACTGCAAAGATAAGCATTGTCCCCACTCCAGTGCTTTACACAGTAGTTTAGGCAGGCACTACCGGTGGTCTAAACTCTCATCTTTATCCTAGGTTCACACCTAAGTGTGTTCCGCAGCATTTTGTGTTTTGCAGAAACATACTACAGTCCATTTAGCATGATTTCGTATGGGACACATTCACATCTCCGCGTTTTCACCTGATGTGAAAATAGAAATGCAAGGCAAAACATTTGTGTAAAAAATATATTACAAAATTATAAATAATTTTTTTATCCTTTTTTTATAAGAGATCACACGATCTCTGTTCTCAGCTGCATAAAGGGGCTTAGAGAGGTGGGAGTGGAGACTGTAGGAGGCGTGTCAACATGTAGACAGAGAAACAGTAGCACACTGATCTTCCCAGAGATGAGCTGGGAAATGTCTGACCACTGCATTACAGGCAGATTGTGCTCCCAATTAGAATGCAAAGAGGAAAATTGGCCACGCTGTGATGGATGTGATTCCATGTCTGGTGTGGTCAGTTTGAAATAGAAAAGCAAGGGGACTGGCAGGATTACAAGGTATTTCACACAAAGGAAGCAATGCAAAGAGAATAGGACACTTTTTCATACAAGTACATGGTAAGACAGACACATATCAGGAATATGAATTTGGGTTGGGTAACATACACTTTTAAGGCTATGTTTACTCTTGTGGTTGGGGGGTAAAAACACATGGATGGTGCATTATGTTATCACTCCCCAACTGCTCCCCCTTAGGCAGCAAAGGCACAGGATGTACAGATGCAAAGATGCACACATGTGGCAGAAATGTTCCCCCCAATGTGTTGGCAGACAGTATTGTCTGCTGAGCGCAACTTATTCAAGTGAATGGGGCCATGCCGAAATTGGCTGTGGTATGGTGCTGAGGGGTTTTAAGAGTAAACAGGTGGTGAGGAGGCAACATAACGCTTCCTTACTGCCTGTCAAATGCCCTTTAAAACGTGATCTGCTATGGATCACTTTTCAGAGGGCAAAGCCCTAAGTTAGTAACATATTAAATTGTTTTGTGCCCGTTAATGCTTATGGTTTCCTGTGAATTGCAATGTCTGCCCACCAGTTCTCTAGATTCAGCGAAGACCTGGTGTTGCGTAATCTAAACAGTCGTTACAGCTTGAAATATGTGGAATATGTCTATGAAATGTTGAGAGGCACTCAGTATGCGGAACAAGAAAACAAACAGTATGACAGTAAATGTATTCCATGCCAAAAATGCAGTGGATAATTTATTTTACTCAGTTTACAATCCCTATATTTTTTTATTAAAGCTTCCTACTGCAGTGATGTGGATTACAGACGAACCCATGGTGTGTAGAACAAGCAAATTCCCAATTTACACAAATAATGTGGATCCTTGGAATAGTGTGTGTGGGTAGATGATGAAAAGATTAGTGAGGAGTGATCAGGATGATTTGTAGTGGGTGTGAAACACTTAGGAATCAACAAATGATTTGAAATTGGCTTCAGATGGGAAACAAATCTACGTGAGTAAATGCACATGTTGTAAACTTGTTACTAAAGCTCAAACACAAGTAACCACAAGCTCCCCAAGAAAACCTTGTCAGTCTGTCCTTAAAGGGAAACTGTAATAGCTTTGGGTTATAATTTGTATATTCATAATTGTTATTTTAAAGGTTTTTAACATATATCTCAAATATGTTTTTATATAGAAAAAATAATTTTACAAGTAAACGGTGCCCCCATGATACAGGATTGAAAGAGTTCTATTGATTATTTAAAATGAGAGCAGAAAATGGCCCAAAGCTTGCGTCCACTCTTCCACCAGTCTTTTCATACCCCAGGTGACCTCTGCCCGGGGCTCTTTAAATTGGCTCAAGAGATTTCAACTTTCTTCCTATTGTAAATCTTTCCATTTCACTGATCATATACATAGACCCTTCACTACACTTGAGGGGCTGTGCGCTCTCTCAGAGGTGCCCCACCATACTCTATCTACCATGCATAAATGAATCCAAATTAAATCTCATGGGACCTTACCCACATTCACCAGAGAGTGGTGTAGGGACTTGGGACACAAGATCACCCCTGAGGACTGGCATACAGCTTTTACGATTACTCATGAATTGTCTATCTCTGGTTATGCTCAGGAAAAAAATTATAAAGTAGGTGGTATAGAAACCCAGTCTTGAATTTTTAGTGTGTCATTGCATGTGTAGTAGGAATGCGGCAAGCTTTCCCCCTTTTGGTGCAGTTTTCACAATCTATAACGAAATCTATGGTGAGTCCTTGGCTCCGGTGCCAGACATAGCTTCATTATCTATCTTGCCAGGATCATATCAATCTTAAAATTCAAGTTTGCTGGGATATTTTCTTTTTGCTGCCCGTCAGTTGCTCTCCTCCTGCTGGAAGTCCTCTTCCATTCCTTCCATTGCTTAATGGGTCGACATCATCAATGATATTATGCAGATGGAGGAGCTTTTGGCATGGGAGACTGACTCATGGGAAAAATGTAAGACCATTTGGCTGGAGAGGGACTATTATTTCTCCTCTGAAGAAGCTAGTCTTCTTAGAGTCCTAGCCAGTCTACTTTTTGTGAAATGTCATTTGAGCACCTTGTCATTCTGTTACCTCTGTTTCTTTGACTTTGATTTGTACAAATTTACACTTGTTTTTCTTTTGCGTATATAAAACGAGAGAAGAAGCTGTTTGTCTTCAGGCTACCTACCTATTATTGTAAATTTATAAGGGGCCATCTGTATACATTTAGAAGAAGAGGGAGGTAGGAGGATGAAACACCGGTCTGCTTCATACAGTTGTGTGTGTAAATTAGACTTGAGCTACTGAGTTATGTAATTAACAGTACTTTTTTTTAGCAAAGTGGGTAAAATTAGTTTGTCCATCACTTGCTAAAATTACCAAATATTGCTTGTTAGTTAAATCACATACCTAACTAAATAGCCCCCAGCAGGAGTTTAAAAAAAGTAACTCTGGCTGCAATACTTACCTCTTCTCTTCTCCTGTGCTGCCCCCTACAGTTCCGTTATGACACTAGATGTCCTCAGTTGAATGACACTGAGCGTCATTCATCCTGGAAGACTGAGGTAATACTGTGAGTGCAAGGCATCATGAATCCATTCCAAAAAAGGGAGAATTGCAACAGCAACCTGTACTCACACTGTAATGATGCAGGAAGTGGGTTATCATGCTGGTGAAGCTCTCTACACCGAGGAATTGTTGGGTAGGCTCTGAAGATAAATAGAACCCTGTGCGTTATATGACCAGTAAAAATGTAAAAAATACAGCGGGAAGAAGGAGCACTAGGGGGCACAGCCCAAATTGGGCTTTAATATATACCTGACTAAACAAAATTTGTGTTTTAATTTATTTTTATTTTTTAGTTGTAATGTTCATAAGATAGAATACATATAATAAACAGGTTATATGAGGTGTTACTAAAGCCAGGTTAAAGCCATTTATAAAAGCCAGAATAAGTGTTATGTTACTGGGGGCATTTGTGCTTTCATACCTTGGCTAGAAGGATGACAATACAAAAATCAGATGTATGATGGTGACAGAAGGCTGTCATATGGATTTTACGAACTATTTACTGATAACATTTCTACACAAACATATACATATACACAGTATACAATATACACTCAACGGCCACTTTATTAGGTACACCTGTTCAATTGCTTGCTAACACAAACTGCTAAGCAGCCATCACATGGCAGCAACTCAGTGCATTTAGACATCTAGACGTGCTGAAGATAACTTGCTGACGTTCAAACCAAACATCATAATGGGGAAGAAAGGGGATTTAAGTGACTTTGAACATGGCATTGTTGTTAGTGCCAGACAGGCAGGTCTGAGTATTTCAAAAACTGCTGATCTACTGGGATTTTCATGCACAACCATCTCTGGGGTATACAGAGAATAGTCCAAAAAAGCAAAATATCCAGTGAGCGGCAGTTGTGTGGACGAAAATGCCTTGTTGATTTCAGAGGTCAGAGGAGAATGGACAGACTGGTTCCAGATGATAGAAAGGCAACAGTAACTCATGTCAATATGGAACAAAATCACCGAGGAATGTTCTCAACACTTTGTTGAATTGATGCCATATAGAATTAAGGCAGTTCTGAAGGTAAAAGAGGGTCACCCAATAAAGTGGCCAGTGAGTGTATAGTATATAAAGGATAGACAGGTCAGGCATTTGGATGGTGTCTAGTGTCCCTAAGACCCTTCATTCTTCTAGTAAGTAAAGTTCCCCCCCAATTGGCTATTAGCCTTAACCCTTTGAGGACCAAGGGACGTATTTGTCCCATGTTTGTAATTACGTGTATCATCTGATTAGGAACTTAAAACTCTTTTTTTTTTTTTTTGGTTTGAGTCAAAATATTAGTTCTCATCAACAAACAACAAATGGATCTAACTTTTTGCCAATTATTTCATGAAATGGCTTAGTTACAGCAACTGAAGTGTACAAACTTTAAAAACAAAAAAATTGATTCTTTTGGCGTTCCACAACCTTACGGTCCTCAAAGGGTTAAAAGATGAGGAAGAACAGCTTATAATTGCACCGGAATATAGCCATTATGCATGATGGCAACAATAAGCCTGGTGTGAACTGAATCCAGGACTCCATTGATGCAAGTCAAGATGAAGAACTATGGAACCACTGTGCTGCCATCACACTCTATGGTTGCATATACAATAGACAAAAACATCTGCCTGATCTATGAAAAGAGACTACCTACTGTATACTAACTGTATAATACATATATGACATTGCTCACCAAACCTGTTGGATTTTAAGAAAAATATTTTACAAACCGTAATGTTCTTGTACACTGGAAAGATTTTACTTGTCAAATACACAAACCAGAGTACCTGATAATACTGAAATGATCCTGGTACAAAAAAATCTACATATGTATTATGTATCATAGTTTTACTGTCTTGAGATAGACATGTACTGACCAATTTTCTGATCATGTCCATTTACAAAAGATGTTTGGAACAAATAATTTTTCCTTAATCTATTTGAGACAAAAATATTCAATTTAAGACTACCTTTTTCTTTATACCAGCCTTAGAATGTAACTGAACACAGATCAACTCATTTACAAGGCTGGTTGCACAAGATTGCTGATTATCAGGATGCCAGACGCTGATAATCAGAATATTTACATTACAGTGTCTTCTAAGAGCATGTGTACGCCCTGTCACTCACGCCACTGTGGAGGTCAGTGTACGTGATGAAGGTCTCTAATCTCTGCTGATCCATAATCCTCTCTAAAAACCTCTGACAGGTGCACACAGGGACAGAGGGTGGCAGGAAACTCTGCCTGCCCACAGGGCTCAGCTCGGGGATCCTCAAGCAATACACCTGGAACTTTGCCACTCTTATCTCTCCACTGGTTCTCGTCCTGGTAGCCATGCAGTAATTTCCTCACTCATCCTGTGCCATGCCGGTGATGCTCCTGGCAGAATGTGTACCACGATTATGGTGATCAGTACGCTTGCTCTGCTACTGCGACGGCATTTCTTCAACAAGGTGCAGCCGTACGTATTCTGAGAAACTGGCACCCAGCATTCTATACTGGCAGCAAGCTAGCTTCTAAATCATCCTATAGGTACCCTGCTGTGCTGAATATTTGCAAACCTTCTGGGTGCCTTACCTTCTGTATCAGTGCTCCTTCAGTATTGCATCTTTTGCAATGCAATAAATCAAACTATATCTAAAGCCATTTTTGGATAGAGTTGAGTTGGGTTAGTTTTTTGCCCTCTGTGTCTCATTAGGGATATTCCCCTCTACTTCCTGTCCTAGAGAGTCAACAGGAGGCAAAGATATCTTTCTAATGTGAAGGATATTCAGTTTTCATAGAACAGGTGTCCCACTGGAAGATTTTCCAAATATGCCTATTTTGTGGCAACTCAAGATTTACCCTCTTTTACTTTCTTGGTGAGACTGTTGATGGAGAGAGTTAGAGAGAGTAAATCTCCCTAAAGGGGACAGCAATTAAAACTTGAACAGAGTTATAACCCCTCACCACTCTATCCAAATTTTAAAAAGTTTTTCCTTAGTTATACTTTAAGTACCCCATGTACCAACTATCTGTGATTATCTGACAAAGGTGGACACATGTTGCTCTTTTAAGTCATAAACATCTTCTCTTGGCATCTTGATAACATTTTGGGCCTTTTTCACACTTTTTGTTTTTAAACTAAGCTTGTGCTATGGGTATTTGAGATTAATTTATTGGTATTTTTTAGACTTGCTGAAGTAGCTGATGATAACCCAACTCGAGGGCCGCATGTGGCATCAGCATCACCAGGCGGGTGAGTTAAACCACATAATTTGGCTGGCATTTTATAATAATTTCCAAAAACACATGGCTACTATATTGATGTATCTGAAACTAGCCATAGGTAGGCTTGTATATCTACTGTTAAATAGACATCTTACACATATGTATATGACAGTCAATATTTCTCTATTTCAAAGTTGTTCAACCCCCTCATAGTCTAGAGTCCTTGGTATTAATAATTCCAAAAAAAATGCAGAAAAATCCCTGCAGTCAATATTTCTCTATTTGAAAGTTGTTGAACCCCCTCATAGTCTAGAGTACTTAAAAAAAATGCAGACAAACCCTGTCTTTCAGACTTCTAAAGACCATACTTAAATACTAGATAGCATCATTATCATATACAACAATACCATGCTATATGATTTAAATTGTGTACTAAAACAGACCTTCTATAGGGTTCCAAGTTCAATTTTATTATTATTATATTATATGATAATGATGATATCTAGTATTGTGTATGGTCTTTAGAGGTCCATAAAGCAGGGTTTTTTCAGAGTTTCATGACTGAGAATGTACAGACTATCTAATTTTACCCAATTTGACTCATTTTCTTTGTTTAAGTGTGCTGTCTTATCAGTTACACACATAATACTGCTGTTAGGAGTGTTTTTTAACCTAGTATGCATGGAGGCACAAGGTACACAATCTACAGCAAGTGGAAGTATACCATAGCTGTTGCATTTATTAGAAGCCCATCTCCACACAATACTTTCTTGTTTTGGATAGAGTAGAGGAGGGTTTTGCTGTCTTGAAGGACAGAAAGTAAATGGAAATCTCTCCAATGGGAACAGAGCCATCACTTTTTGTAGCAATGTTGAGAATGGTTAGAATTCCTGTAACGGTTTCATTGCTTTGTGTCCTGCTGTCATAAGGATAAAGTTGAGACAAAATCTCCCCAACCGGCAAGAAGACCAACAGACAATCTAAGCCTTCCTTTGTCTAAATTAAGAAAACATTTTTTATTTTTTTTCACATACATAACTGAGGTGTGCCCATAGGCTTGCAATTTGAAAATCATAATTGGATGAGGAGTGTTAGCAAGAAAACAGTTGAAGAGAAGAAAATTCTGAGTGGAGCGAGAGCAGATAAAAACCACCCTTAGTTCTAATATCCTGACTTTCCTCTAGCTGTTCTTGCTTATTGTTTATTCCTGCAGGAGGCATCTCAAGGGTCTCCAGAGATGCTTACTTTAATATAGTTCTCTGTACAGTGTTCTGTGACCATTATCAGACACTAAATCCAAACTACTAGATCTTCTAGGAGAGCTCTCAGAAGCATTGAATATCAGTAAAGAGGTGATAGTCCTAAAAATGTTTATTTGCCTGGGTTTTTAAGTGGATTTAAAAACACGAAAGTGGATTTAAAGACATGCCTTCAAACCAGTAGGAGGAACGTTCAAAACTATGTTTAGAAAGTATTACTTTACCAAAAGACAATAGATAGATAGATAGATAGATAGATAGATAGATAGATAGATAGATAGATAGATAGTCAGGATCTGAGGAGTAAACAGGCTTTGTCATCAGATTCAGCTCAAGTAAGACAGGTAAATCTTCCCATCAGTACAGCACAGTGTTATATGAATAACTTTCAGCGTTCCAACCACAGCACACATAGTATTTCAAAGTCACTGTTAGAGGCAAGCTCACCTAGCAGGTCAAGTCAGGCTATGGAGACTTCCAGGCTGCATCCAGATCTCCTCACAGCAAACAGCAAAACTGACCTCAACCAGCCTCTCTGATCTGAGGGAAACTACCTGCCCTCTACAAATAACCCCCTCTTAAACCTGCCCCAGGCTTACTCCCCACTATATATATATATATATATATATATATATATATAATGGGATGATGGGGCAGACTCAAAGGACCACTTGGTCTTTTTTCTGCTCTGTCTCACTTCTAGAAACCTTAAATTGTTAAAATCGTAAAGCTTACCAGAGCTTAGATGTGGTAGCTGTATATTAGTTTTCTTTTTTTAAGTTTTGTATCCTTTACTGTCACCTGAGGATCCTGTCAGTAACTTATTCAAGTCCTTGCAATACAACGCTTAGTGTTGTCATCCTAAGTGGGACATATTACCCGAATACAGAAAGTACCTATGTACAGCCACTCATTACCAGGTCCAGGTCAAGTTAATCCAGGGAATATCCGATTGCCTCTCAGGGGATCAGGAAGGAATTTTTTTCCCCTGCACAAGCAAATTAGATCATACTTTGCTGGGTTTTTTTTTTTTTGCCTTCCTCTGGATCAACTGTGGGTGTAGGATTATAACTTTTTTTTTTCTTTTTAATGGTTGAACTGGATGGACTTTTGCCTTTTTTCAGCCAGACTAACTATATAACAGCCATTCATCAGCACCTGGGCTCTGTGGGCACTCAAAACAGACAGTCTTATGTTGTATGCCCCTAGTGTGCGTGAAGCCCTACATTTCTGTATCAGCACAACAGAAACAAAGCAGGACTACAAAACTCTGCCCCTCTTCTATTGCCCATAACATAGGGAGGCATGGTTCTGTAGTCCTCAGATTTAGCTGAGAACAACAGAACTGGTAACAGCACAGGCAAAGGGAACATGAAGTTACCAGATTAAAAGATTTTTAGCAAAATCAACAGGATATTTTTGCACTTATGAAACAGATATAATAAAATGCTTTCAATTGTATATTTAACAGACCAAATGGGAGACATTCATTGTTAGGGGTCACATACCCTTTACGTATGTAGCAAGAGCTTAGTGAAAACCAAAATGGGAGGGTACAACGTTTGAGAGACCTGCTGTGCTTCAGCTTGACATATGAAGTGATGTAACATGTGTACTGTGTTGTATGCAGGGTTACAGGGCGACACTGATTGGAAGATATGCTCTTCTCAGGAAGCTGTAAAGGTAGGAACCATGTGAGAAAAATGACTTTAAAGATTATATAAAAAGAACCAGCAGATAATGAAAAAAATTCCAATGAGAACGTGCATGTTTTATCATAGTCTGTTTGTAGGTAGGCTGACACTGGCTGTACATGTAATAGTAAATATACAGTATGATCAATTTAAAATTGTAAATTATAAATTGTTCGAATAACATAGATAAAGATTGATTTGTTTGAATTAAGTTGGAATTTCCACCAGTACTGATTTTCCCTTTTCAATTGAGATGATGCTTTACTGATCAAATTGCCCATTTTAAGAAGAAGTTTTTGTTTAAAGAGTTGACTCTATTATTGAAATTATATAAATATAAATCAGCACACATAAATAAAAAAAATCCTCAACAATCCCTTAAAGTCATATCAATATCCTTCCCCTGAAGTACCAATAATTAATAAATTAATAGACTTAAACTCAAAATTCACAATTACAGTGCAAAATCAAGTCCCAAAGTAATTTCCCAAAAAATTATGCAAAAATAAAATAATCTAAAAATATAAATACATCAATCAAATAAAATGAAATAAAATAAAGTCCCAAAACACAAAGTGTCCAAATAATGAGTCCAAACTAGGATCAAATCTTGATAGGAAGACGCTTCCTACTCCACTGAAGAAGATGCAAATCAATCACAGGTGCTCTTCAAATCCCTCAAAAAAAACAAAATCTAGACATAGTATATTACCTTTTAAATAATATACCCCAAAGTGCCACACGTGTATCATGCACAGAGAACACTCCAGTGTCACAGCACTCATGTGAAAAGTATATTACTAAATAAATGTCACTGCACACCTTATACCAAGTGCATAATTACCCTCAGTCAGAAAATTTCAGCTTGTAAACAACCACATGTATACAGAGTGTCCATAGATTGGTATCCTCTTGTTCCTTAGGACCTCATAAACAGACCAGGAATCAGTATATGAATCTCAGTAATATAAAAAATTTATTGTAGCCACTTACATATAAGACCAATAAAATCAGCAAATCAGCATCCAGCTCCTAACGATTCCCTTTCCATGTGTAGAAGGTCTCCCGATAACCAGGACATTCCCCCTTACCACTCCTGTCCAACACTCACACTCTCTGCTCAGGGGGACACCTGAAGTGTACCGTTTCTTGTTGACAAAGTCCGGAAGTGACGAAACGCGTCCAGAGCACGTGACATATTGACGTTCCCGGAAGTGCCGCGGCAGCCATTTTAGATTCTGGAGCCCCTGTGTGTCGGAGGTTTGGAGAGGAACGGTACACTTCAGGTGTCCCCCTGAGCAGAGAGTGTGAGTGTTGGACAGGAGTGGTAAGGGGGAATGTCTTGGGTTTAAGTCTATTAATTTATTAACTATTATTGAAATTATTGTCATAGTAAAGCGGAACTAAACCATTGATTTAGCAGTTTCCAAAAATAGTTACATTCCAAACATGTCACATGTGCAGCACCATGGCAGTTGCAGATCAAAAAGAGGCTAATGGCTCATGTACACTGCAGCTCCTAAACTGACATTCAGGAGCTGTTCAGCATTTTTTTCAGCAGCCCCTGAACTCTCCTTTATGTTTTCCTATGTGTCCATGTACACATAATCCTTTACAGACAGTTGAGTTTACAGTCTTTTTTTTTAATGCCCCAAACTTGTGAATGGGAGTAGATTTTACTGGCGTTTCAAATGCCAAATGCTTGTAAACGCGTGTAAACGCTTGTAAATGCAGTTAACTGTGTTTATAAGCGTTTGTGTTTAGAAGCTTTTTTTAACTGTTCCATGTCCAGATGCTGTCCAGAGCCTTTTTTCATCAGTAATGCATGCAAAGCATTTTCCATGTATTCAAATGGACCCAGTACACCAGTGCAGTCAGTTCCAGGTTTCGCGTGAAGGAAAAAATGGTAGAACGTGCCACATTATGCTCATGATGGGATCCATAGTGAATACAACCAGAAAAGATAGGTAATCTCAACACATACTGCTCTCTCTATTCCTCTCAAAATGTCTGAAATAGTTGATTTGTTACTATTTTTCAGTGCATTTTGGGCATTTGAGAAGATATCCTGAGGTTATCTTTTAAAAACGCTTCTAAACGCAAACGCACATAAACGTACATAAACACGGTATGCTAGCGTGGCTAAACTGATGTTTTTTACCTACGTTTTCCAGCAGTCACTTTCAATCGTTCAGAAGAGTTTTCCAAATGCCCCGTGTACAGGAGCCCTAAGATGGCAGCTTTCGTGGCTGAAAAGGATAGGAGGGTTTAGTTCCGAATTACACTGTCACATTGTGTTATGTGTATGGCCATTATTCATAAATAAACATGGGCATTTGAGTTTTTCTGCAAAGTTGCATTAATTGTTGCTTTGTTATGCATCTCCATAGTTTTCAAGCATGATCCAAAAGGATCCCACATGCAAGAATAAAAGCCCTTTTTTCTTGGAAGCACATGAAATCCTCTGAGTTGTTTCTGAGCCATGTAGAGTTACCCCTTTTAACACACAAATAAGAGCAATAAAGAAAAGTAATCCATAGCGACAAATCAGAAATCAGCTGTTATTAGCCTGCCCAGTCTAGACTGTTGTAACCTGGATTTTGGTTGGCTGCTGCAAAGTTCTTTGCTGTGTACTTTGAAAATATTTACTTTTTTTTTTTAAGCAACACTGTACAGTTTATACATTCCCAGCTACATATAATGTGCTTACAGATTACAATAAATAACTGCACATACAATATCTTTTAGCAGACCTTTCAGTAACTTTACAAATCTACTCACTAAAAATTAGTAAAAAAAAAAAAGGCTTGAGAAAATCATTCAATGAGGATACCTGCTCCAATGTCAAATATCTAATAAGAAATTTCTCTTTATTTTGGAGAAATTTCTACTCATTTCCTGCTGTGTCTACAGGACAGGAAGTGAAAGGAAATTCTAGAATGGAACACATGCCAAAAAACACCGATTTTTTTTAATCGCTTCTTACTGTAAAGTGGTAAAGAGTTTTACCTTAATGCATTGCTTGCATGAAGATAAAAACCTTTCAGTAATTGTTCCCTCCCCCCACCTTTCCTGATCCAGCACTGTGCCTGTCTGCAGCAGCACTGCTCTTTCTCCTGGGTTTCAGGTTGATAGCAGCAGGAGCCACTGGTTCTTGCTGCTGTCAATCAAATGTAGTGAGGAGGGAGTGGAGGGCGGGCTCGAGCTGCGCTGTGAGTGACAATGAACATACACAGCTTGGCTTGGGAGGGAGCCCACAGTCGCTTGCAAAATAAGCAGACAGAAAAGAGGGGGAGCAGAAAGCACTGGCGGGGGGCCTCGGAAGAGGAGGTTCAGGGACCACTCTGTGCAATACCAGTGCACAGAACAGGTGGGTATAAAGCTCTTTTTTATTTTAGGTTAAAAAAGGAGGCTTTAGAATCACTTTAAAATGTCTAAAAAGAAATTTTGGCTTTAGATACCCGTATGCCAGCTTCACATCAATACTCCATAAGTCAACATGATGATAATTTAATGTTTGACCACTTCTCGACCCATTTATAATAAAATGATGACTGAGTGGGGGTGCTGCCATCCTGCGTGGACGTCATATGATATCCTCCCAGGATCATGCCTCATGCATGCCCCATAAACCTCACTGCAGCATGATCTGTGATTCTGTGTCCACCAAACACTGTGGAAGATAGATCAGTGTGCCTGCCTTTGGTACAGACAGGGTCAATCAAAGCCCATCTGTACCATATAAATATCTGTGGCCAATCACAGCTAATCACAACAGTAGGCACCAGAAAAATGGATGAATGATTGATTATCACTGTTATAATCGATCATAATGTGTAAAAAAAAACCATCCTGATCACCTCCCCAGAGTAGTAGAGTGTCACTGTGTTAACACTGTACTGCCCTGGTCACAGTATTTAAAAAAATCAATAAAAAGTTAATCTATTGTAAAGCGCTGAGCAAACTGTTGGCGCTATATAAATCCTGTATAATAATAATAGTAATAATCAAATCATCAAAAAAATATGTAATAAATAGATAAAAAGATTATTACTTTTTTTATTTTACATACTGTCACCAGTCAGTGTTCCTGGTCACCGCCAGACCAGGTATGTGATGATGCTGTACTGCACTGGTGACAGTATGGGAAAAAAACTATTTTTATGTATTTCTTTTTTTTCCCCAAAAATTGTGACATAAAATGACAACTTAAAAAACTCACTATGCCTCTTACTAAATACCCTGGACTGTGTACTTTCCAAAAAGCGGTCATCTGGGGGTTATTTGTGCTATCCTGGCATTTTTTTTTCGGGCCTCGAGAAATGATGTTAGTACATCAGGATTGATATACACATACAGTTCCCAAGTTGTTGGTCGATCTGATCTCCACTGAGCTTCTGGAGGCTTCACCTCCAGAAAGTTTTGAAATCAGTCCTTGCTACAGACAGGACAACCTATTCCCCATACTAGACAGTGTTGAGTGAGTCATTCGTAACTACGCTGTCTTTCCGAAAAGTCAAGAAACTTTCTTTCAGTTTACCACTTCTGACTTTCCCCTTTTTGCTTACCGTAAAATCTTTTTCTTGATGTCCATTGAGGGACACAGGTCCCACCCCTCTTTATTATTGACCTTATGTACTGCTCACAAATGTAGACATGACATTTAGAGGTGGGGCTTTATGGGGGCTGGCTTATAGCATTTTTGTTTGCCAGTGTCCCACCTCCTGAATGTGGCAGTGTAACCCAACTGTTTAAGAACTTTTACAATTCCTGTGCCCCTCAATGAAAACTTCAAGAAAATGATTTTATAGTAAGTACAAAAATCTAATTTTATAAATTTTACATCACTTTTACACCAAGCAGATCAAGCCTGATCTATGCATATTTTTGTGTGTAAGCCCCTGGTCACATCGGGTGCGATTTGGCATGCGATTTGTATGCCCTGCGACTTGAAAATCGTATGCCAAGTCTCACCCTATTGTCCGCTATCAGAGCGGTCATATCAGTGCGGTTCTGACTTGATCAGAGCCGCACTGATTTCCAGAAGTAGTGCATGCATTACTTTTGGTGCGATTTGCACAGACATGTCTATGCAAATCGCAATGAAATTGGCAGGTTACCCAATTTTGAAATTGTGCGACTTCACTGTAAGTTGCGCAATTTCAAAATCGGCTTTGATGTGTCCAGGGGGTAAGTCGTGAAATCTGCTTTACGTAACTTACAAACACTGTATGTATGTATGAATCAACAAAAATACTTATGTGTATTAAGGATGTGTATGCATGGGCTAGCCTTAGCATTTTATTAGAAAACATTTTCTGTGCAGTATGGTGACAATGAATGAAACATACACAATCAAAACCTGACCAGACTGAAAAGACTGTACAAGGCTTTTTTCCTTACAAATACTCAGTAGGGTGTGCCTAACCTAACATAGATCTGAGGGACTGCACAGTGAAATGCCATAAAAGCACGAGATCTAATGTATCAAACTAAAAATATATATCTGTATCTACCCATAGTAATCAATCAGGTTCCAGAAGCTGAAACATTGCCCTTGGAAAATTGATTGCTGCAATTGCATTGGTGGTTAAACCAATTCAGACATTTCTTTTCAGATGGGGTTGACACATTAGATACACTATAATAAAACAGAGGTTGAAAAAGATGTAAACCCAAACGCTAAAATCTTATGCAAGCTTAAATATATTAAACTCATTTTCTTTTTAAATCTTCAGCTTTCATAAAATAATACATGAAATTATCTTTTTAGACACTTCCTGTTACAGGGTGACAACACTCTGTCATTGCCTCCCAATTGTTCCATGTGTTGTCTCCCTGTTGCACACCATGACAATGCAGACTGTAAGCTGTGATGCCAATGCACATTGCATAGGTGGACTACTGTTGTCAGGATCAGAAAACCTGTCCTGAGAAATGCCATATAGCAGTGGTCTCCAAACTGTGGCCCTTTGTTCGCTTTTAACTGGCCCTTGGGGCACTATTTCATTTTCCTCCCAATGACACCAATGATGGACTATAGTTCCTCCCAATGACGCCGACAATGGGGCACAGTTCCTCCCAATGACACAAACAATGGGGCCCAATGGCAGTAATGATGGGGTACAATTCCTACTAATGATGGGGCACAATTCCTTCCAATGACACCAGTGATGGAGCACAATTCCTCCAAATGATACCAATGATGAGGCACAGTTCCTCCCAAGGACAACAACAATGAGGCCCAATGACACCAATGGTGGGGCACAATTCCTCCCAATGAAGCCAGTGATGGGGCACAATTCCTCCCAATTACATCAACGATGGGGCACAATTCCTCCCATTTATATCAATGATGGGGCACTTTTCCTCCCATTTACATCAACGATGGGGCACTATTCCTCCCAATGACACCAATGATGGGACACTAATCCTACCAATCATGCCAGTGATGGGGCACTATTCCTACCAATCACACCAATGATGGGACACTATTCCTACCAATCACACCAATGATGGGACACTATTCCTACCAATGAAACTAATGATGGGGCACTATTCCTACCAATGACACCAATGATGGGGCACTATTCCTACCAATGACACTAGTGATGGGGCACTATTCCTACCAATGACACCAATTATGGGGCACTATTCCTACCAATGACACCAATGATGGAGCACTATTCCTACCAAGGACACTAGTGATGGGGCACTATTCCTACCAATGACACCAATGATGGGGCACTATTCCTACCAATGACACTAGTGATGAGGCACTATTCCTACCAATGACACTAGTGATGAGGCACTATTCCTACCAATGACACTAGTGATGGGGCACTATTCTTACCAATGACACCAATGATGGGGCACTATTCCTACCAATGACACTAGTGATGGGGCACTATTCCTACCAATGACACCAACAATGGGGCCCAATTACACCAATGAAGGGGCACAATTCCTCCCAATGACACCAAGGATGGGGCATTGTTTATGCCAACTGATGCTGGGACATTTTCTACTCCCGATGGTCACCGTGCGGCCCCTCTAAAGTCTTAAGGACAGTAAACTGGCCCTTTGTTTAAAAAGTTTGGAGACCCCTACCATCCCAAAATGAATGGCACTTACTTTGCTGCAGCATTGTGTATCGTAAACAACTGACATTTTTATAAAATAATATACACTGTTGTCACCTTGTTTCATCCATGTTACCACCTCATCACTACAACCCGAACACATATTCATTTTTCAGGTTCTGAGGCAAATTTAATGCAGATAAGGCACTGAGTTTATTCACCACCTTAATCAGCCCCAGAACCTGTGTAATTATTATGTGTTCAGTTGTAAAGGGATGAGGTGACAACTCTATTCGCAGAGGCCTATGCATGGAGACAGGAAGTGGCTTCAAAGAGCCTGCAGCAGATCAGTTGTACTGATATACAACATGGATGAAACAAGGTGACAACAGTGTGTTTTAATCGATTAAAATGTCAGTTGTTTACGATACACAGTGCTGCAGCAAAGTAAGTGCCATTCAGTTGGGATTTACAAGACAGAGCTTGTATGTGGCCATGTAGGAGCCTCTATGAGGACTGCTCTTCATGCAGTTTAGCTGCAAGCTACAACAGGCAGTGCAACAGAAAGGCCCTTTTGTGAGCAATTAATATTTCTACAACCATAACGAATAGCTAACAGATGAAAATATTGGGCAGCTCAAGTTGCGGCCTGCAAATGTCAGCGAAGCATCACGTCATAGACTGGTGAAGCCTGCCTCTGTCATTACAGAACAGCTATTGAGAGACGCGGGGTGAGATTACAGCGATTCTGTGGATGTCCCCAGGATTCTCAGACTGCTTCCTGGATAATGTGCCATATTTCAGTTACTGAACTGCAACTTTTATTGACAGAAATTGTGTGCCATTGTCAGCTGTGTACATCAGGTGTATGACAGGAGTGGGACGAAAGGCCCCCTCCTCCCCCTCTGCACAACAAAGCCTTGCAGGGGGAGGTGTGGAGATGGGGAAGGGAACTCTGCAGTCCAGTCACGCTGAGGCTGAGCTCCAGAGCGCATTGCCTGTGGAGGCAGAGCATGCTGGGAGATGGGGAGCAGCAGGGAGCTGTGTGCTACAGCAGATTACAAATACACAGCATAAATCTTCACTGCAAAGAGGAGGGGGGTGGCTGTGTGTCCAGAGATTTACCTCAGATGTGCACACACACGCACACACGTTAGGGTTGACACCTCATCCCTTAAAAACGGAACACATATCAATGACACAGGTTCTGGGGCTGATTAAGGTGCTAATTAAACTTTAAATGACAATTGCACGGTCATGCAACGCTGCACCCAAATGAAATTTACATACTTTTTTCCCACAAATAGAGCTTTCTTTGGTTGGATCACCTGTAAGAAAAAAAAAGACTGACCATTTTGAGAAAAAACAATATTTTTGGCTTTTTGCTATTAAACATATCCAGTAAAAAAAAATTCAAAAATCAATTTTCGTCATAAATTTAGGCCAAAATGTATTCTGCTCCATGTCTTTGCTAAAAAAAATCCCAATACGTGTAAATTAATTGGTTTATGGGAACGTTATAGCGTTTACAAATGGCAGTATAGATACTGGGATTTTTTATATTTTGTTTGATATTTTTACTAGTAATGGCTGCGACTTATAGCAGGACTGCAACAGGCATTCTAACACTGGGGGAAACTGACTTGGTGTCACTGACATCCCCAGTGACACCAATACAGTGATCAGTGCTTTGATCATGTGGGGCGATCAAAGGGTTAACCGTGTGCTGTCCGTGTGCTTCACTGTGGAGCTGTGTGTGTGCTTCACTGTAAGTACACTGCTGTGGATGGCTGTGCTGTGCACAGCCATCCAAAGCAGTGTGCAGGAGCTGACAGGGAGGTGGACTGTTTTGTTTACTAACAGTTCTCCTCCCCGTCGGAGATGCTTGGCAATCACCGGGCACTGATGAGTAATTGTTGGCCGAGACCCGGTAATTGATAGCTGCGGCCGCGAATGGTGGCGCGGGTAGGGCACGCACCCGCCTAGCATGTACCCTCTACCCGGAAATGCAAAATCAAGTGTATATATATATATGTGATTTTGCACACACGTCCCTCCCTGTAGCAGTACTTCTGCTATAGGGTGGACTGGAAGTGGTTAAATTAGCCTCAGAAGCTGTGTAATTAATATGTGTTCGGGTTTAAAGGGATGAGGTGGCAACCCTAAGGCTAGCCATACACTATACAATGTTCTGTCCAATTTCTGCCCCATTTCCTTTAGATTTATCTTCAAGCATGTAGTGCAAGAGCCTGCCTAATTGGATACAATTGGAATTGTTAGGTTTGACCTCACATTATATGATTTTTGGTAAATCTAAACTAAGAATCTCAAGAAAATTGTATAAGGTATGGCCAGCCTAACACATTATTATTATTATTATTATTTTACAGGATTTATGTAGCTCAAACAGTTTGCTCAGCGCTATACATTATAATGGGAGACAGTACACAAGACAGCACAGTAACAATACAATACAATACACGAGGGGTTTGAGGGCCCTGCTCCTTGGAGCTTACAATCTAGGAGGGAGGGGATAGTGGTACAGGAGGAAATAGCTGTGGGGGATGGAGTGGTAGGAAGAGTGGAGGAGATCGGCAATTAGCTGAGGGCGGGGTAGGCTTCTCTGAAGAGATGGGTTTTCAGGGTGCGCCTAAAGGTGAGGAGGGTAGATGACAGTCTGATGGATTGGGGTAGTGAGTTCCAGAGGATGGGGGAAGCCCTGGAGAAGTCCTGGAGATGGGCATGGGAGGAGGAGACCAGGGAACTAGAGAGAAGGAGGTCTTGTGTGGAGCGGAGAGAGCGTTTTGGGTGGTAGATGGATATCAGGTCGGTGATGTAGTTTGGGGCAGTTAACACATGTCTATATGTGTGGGGGTATATCCTGTATATGGTCACCCGCACTATATTCTATATACTATATTCTATATATATACTCTAGTTCCCTGGTCTCCTCCTCCCATACCCGCCTCCAGGAATTCTCCAGGGTGTCACCCATCCTCTGGAACTCCCTGCCCCAACCCATCAGATTATCACCTACTCTCCTCTCCTTTAGGCGCACCATGAAAACCCATCTCTTCAGGGAAGCCTACCCCACCCCCTGCTAACTTGCCGACCTCCTCCACTCTTCCTACCACTCCATCCCCCACAGCTATCTCCTCCTGTACCACTATCCCCTCCCTCCTAGATTGTAAGCTCGAAAGAGCAGGGCCCTCGATCCCCTCATGTTTTGCATTGTATTGGTATTGTTCTGTCACATGTTCTGCCCCCTTTGTAATGTACAGCGCTGAGCGAACTATTGGCGCTTTATAAATACTGTATAATAATAATAATAAATAATATACAAATTCACATATGAACTGGAACCACACACTTTTGATGTCTTACAAGGAATGACAACTGTTTCCTTTCATACACATATAGTCATATCGGTATAAACAGACACAAGGCTTCTTCACTGTACAGCTGCTCTACAACATATCTTAAATGGATGGGCCCCATTAATCAACAAAATGCTGTTAACAATGTGTCTGTGTGTATATGTATAGGAACAAGAAAAAAAATGTTTAGACCCAATTTATGTTTATAAATGTTTATTGTGCCCATGCAGCATCCTGTTTTGTTAAATTCCTCTTGAAAAAAAATGTCTTGGTATGTGAGTGAGCCTAGGCACCCTGTGTGTACAGTTTCTTAGCTGTATGTTTCCAATGTGAGAACAAGGCGCTGCTGCCCCTTACTGTTAGTCACCACTTATCACTGAGTGTCACTTCTGAGATGCTCATTGTTCTCCTTGCTGGGGGCTCTGAAATGTGGAAGTAAAGCCCTGCCTCTACCAAGATGGCTGCCTCCACATACACTGGGGTAGATTCACTAAAACTGGAGAGTTCAAAATCTGGTGCAGCTGTGCATGGTAGCCAATCAGCTTCTAGGGCTGGCCATACATTATATAATTTTCTTGAGATTTTTGGTTTAGATTAACCAAAAACCATATAATAGGAGGTCAAAACTAATAACACTTTCAATTGTATCCAATTAGGCAGGCTCTTGCCCTACATAGTTGAAGGTAAATCTAAAAGAAATTGGGCAGAAATTGGACAGAAAATTGTATAGTGTATGGCCAGCCCAACTTCAGACAAAACTGGAAGCTGATTGTTTTTTATGCAGACTGACTTACCATGGCTTGTTCCACCTTGTGGAGCTGATTTACCAAAACTGGAAAGTGCAAAATCTGGTGCAGTACCAGAGTTTTGTATAAATTACTTACCAGAACAAGCCATTATAGGTGAGTGATGGGAAAAAGATCAGCTGCAGGGAGAGCACAGGCAACACTGGTGACTAGTCTTGTGCCCTCTGCTTGCCTTATTTAGGACCCTTTCACACAATTGGGTTCATTTGTCTGTTTTACAGCTGAATCCTTCATTCTCCTCTATGAAGTGGCGGATGTAAACGGACTTGTGTACATTTACACCTGAAAAAAGGGTGCACCCCAGACAATTCAATATGTGAATAAATGTGTTAAAAAATATATATTCTGAAACAATATTGAAACAATTAGTGAACTGCTGCTACTCTTTCCCTGAACACCAGAAAATACAAAACATATAAAAAAATGAATGCGCTGTACACTAAATAATCATAAACACTAATCAGTCAAATAAATACTGCTACATAAAAATGTGCATACATTAATTGAAATTCTATAAATCCACATTCATATATTATATAATTAAAAGTCCCAAAATCCAATAACACAGTGCTGTGTGCTAAAGAAATCCTCCAATGTAAAGTGCATACGTGTCCACAAATGCTTGACACAAAACAATAAATCAGCCTCTTACCAGACACTTTGATCTCCAATCAAGAGATCAAATGAGCAGATGGTGTTCAGATCCCACACTGACACCCTAGTTAGCCGTATCAAGGAGATGAATAGGAGATGAATGGACAACTGCAGGTTCACTTGAACGAATCCATCACATCGGAGAGCTCTCCACCTCATGCAAGGAAAGGTTTAAAACAGAAGAAGAAACCTTCATATTGTGACCCCATAAACCAGCAAAGAATTTATTAAAGTATTGCACTTACATAGATAAGGTGCATAAAGGCAGTGTAAACATTTAAAATTCCCGCAGTGTCAGACCACTGGCCGGAACGAAGTGACGTCACAGAATGCTCCACCCGACGCGCGTTTCTCCAAAAATGGCTTCCTCTGGGATTAAATTTGCCTACCTCCAATCCCATCCAATCCACTGAAAAAAAAAATGAAGGGGACTAGTTCCCCTCCATCTGGGTGGGTTGGAGAGCAATTGGGTGTAAATGGACACATGGTACATTTACATCTGACCCACATAGAGCAGTGTGGGCTGTGTCCATGTTCACTCTGCATGGGCGGAGCAGACACAGACCTGTCATCCATCCTCTCCACTCTGCTTAGACCCTGCAGATTCCATGTGTTGCAGCGTGCAACCATTAAAAATACTAATCTGCATCTACTAAGGTATCCATTAATAGCCCATTCCTAAAATACAGGCCAGTGAGGAGCCTACAGCATCTGACACAGTTCTCTTTGCTTTAGACTAGGTTCACATTGCTGCGGCTCTGTGAGACGTGTTTTGCTCGGTCACAATAGGCTAATTATTTGAATGGGCTGCCATGCCTCCCGAAATGCAGGGAAAAGGTCCCTTAACCATTTCTGGAACCACAGCCAACATAGGAACCACAAGTGCAGTGGGGTTCCCAGTATAGGAGTGTATTCCAGTGTTTGTAAAGAAAAAATCCTCCTGCACTTCAATGGATAATCCCTAACCTAAGCTGCTCACACCCACCTTTTATACCAAAAAGTGAACACAAATAAATAACTAAATGGTGTATCGCTAATAAATAACTAATACGAGTGCATAACACAAACATATAAATTCCGAGAAGTAAATAAAAAAATAATATATTAATAATAAATCACACGTGACACACAACAAGTGAATAATGCCACAAACCTGTAAAGTGAATGCACAGGCAAAACCCCCCTTATCCCCAACTGGGGGATCAAATCACAAATATAATGTCAGTGAATAAAGTGACTCCCTCCTCTGGGGAACACAATACACATATAAGTTAAAGATGCACCCCTATTGGGGAAACAATTCAATACAATACAAACTGATGTGTGTTACAACACTTAATCACAGCACAACAAACAATAGGTGATACATAAATATTGTTCAGTCTATAAAAAGTCCACTCTGACAAACTCTTGTGAACAGGAATGAAACAGCAAATCGTGAAAGTGAAACTTGTGCCAACAATCATGATGATAATCCTTAAGTGGCATGAGTGCCCCCTCACCTCCTTACAGTGACCACACGGGCCAGCTCGCTTAATGGATCAACCACGTTCCGCACAGGAACTACCACGTCATTAGAAAGATGACCGCACTGGATACCTCAGTAGAGCCAATATTCCTCCAACCACTGGATAATCTTGTAATGCCGCTCACATCAAAGGATCATAATAGAAACAAAAAAGATCCTCCATAGTGTAAATCAGTAATTTAGTAAAGCAAAAAACGCCAGAGAATGCCCACTCACATAATAAAGGATTCTAATCAGCCTTTCACCTCATATAATGGGTGTACTGTATGGTTTCCTGGTGTCCCAATATGGCGCCTGCGCCGGAAGTGACGTCACCGCACACCGGAAGTCCTGTCACGGCGTACAGGACTGGTTCGGTGAATGTCTTTTTGTTTGAATTTGGGCCACTTTACCATAACCCGTCCAGTTATACATTCTAGTTTTATTGATGCCAAATGCTCTGCAAACACAAGATAAGGAACAAAAGAAAATACATATGGTTTTGCTTAATTTTAGTGCATTGGTAATGATGACCATATAAATTCCTATTCAACCTGAAAAGATGCCACCTGGAATTAACTGGATGGAGAGTAGGGACAGGATATGGTCATTGCTGTAACTCCAAGCATTGATTATGCCACTTGGGGCTAATTATAAAACTCTAGAAATTGCAGGAACATTTGGGTGCCTAAATTTAGATCATAGTTACCTGATTTCCAACATTCCTGGAAAAACACTGTTCTTTAATAAGAAAAAGGGGCAGTTCATGTCATGTTATGTCATTTAATATAAGCAATTCTTACATTTGCTTCCTAGCTTTAAATAGTACAGCAAATAATTTATAATCCAGCACCATCTACTATAGCATGCCTGCGCTGTTACACTTGTGTGAAAATATAACACAATGCATAGTCATGGTCAATGTTCATATTACTGTGAATTGAGGATTTATATAGTTAAAGCATAGTTCCACCCAAAAGTGGAATCTCTGCTTGCTTGCCTCTATACAGTTGTGGCCAAAATTATTCAACCCCCAATGCTGTAAAGGGGTTTAGGGACTATAGTGTACATTTGGAATTGTATTCAGAATCAAATCCTACAAGGACGTTGTAACTACCCAAATGCAACTAAAATGACATCAATTGTTTATGTAATACAGTAGTAAATGGTTCTTATGTGGTTTCTTCATTGCCACAATTATTCAACCCCTTAAAGACTACCACTCTGAAGAACAGAGGTTCATACAGGTGCTTTCCATCAGGTATTGAAAACACCTGTGGATGTCACCGAGCAGCAATCAAGCATAATAAGCACCAATTAGGCAGCTTTAAAATGACTGTGATACTCAGCTCCTTCTAGACATTTACTGGTGTGGTTACAAACATGGTGAAGGCAAGAGAATGGTCCAGGAAGACAAGAGAAGAGGTGATTTCTCTTCACAGGAAGGGCAATGGCTATAAGAAGATTGCAAAGATGTTAAACATACCAAGAGACACCTTAGGAAGCATCATTCGCAAATTCAAGGCAAAGGGCACTGTTGAAACGCTACCTGGTCGTGGCAGAAAGAAGATGCTGACTTCGACTGCTGTGCGCTACCTGAAGCGTAGAGTGGAGAGAAGTCCCCGTGTGACTGCTGAGGAACTGAGAAAAGATTTGTCAGATGTGGGTACAGAAGTTTCAGCCCAGACAATAAGACGCACACTGCGTAATGAAGGCCTCCGTGCCAGAACTCCCAGGCGTACCCCCTTGCTGTCTCCAAAGAATAAGAAGAGTCGACTGCAGTATGCCAAAAGCCATGTGGACAAACCACAAAAGTTGTGGGATAGTGTTCTGTGGACTGATGAAACAAAATTAGAACTGTTTGGGCCCATGGATCAACGCTATGTTTGGAGGAGGAAGAACAAGGCCTATGATGAAAAGAACACCTTGCCTACTGTGAAGCATGGTGGAGGGTCAATCATGCTTTGGGGCTGTTTTGCTTCTGCAGGTACAGGGAAGCTTCAGCGTGTGCAAGGTACCATGAATTCTCTTCAGTACCAGGAGATATTGGATGGAAACGTGATGCAGTCCGTCACACACCTGAGGCTTGGGAGACGTTGGACCTTTCAACAGGACAATGATCCCAAGCATACCTCCAAGTCCACTAGAGCATGGTTGCAGAGGAAAGGCTGGAACATTTTGGAGTGGCCATCGCAGTCACCAGACTTAAATCCGATTGAGAACCTCTGGTGGGACTTAAAGAAAGCAGTTGCAGTGCGCAAGCCTAAGAATGTGACTGAACTGGAGGCCTTTGCCCATGAAGAATGGGCGAAGATACCCGTAGATCGCTGCAAGACACTTGTGTCAAGCTATGCTTCACGTTTAAAAGCTGTTATAACTGTAAAAGGATGCTGTACTAAGTACTAAGATTGAATGTCACTTGGGGGTTGAATAAAACTGATAATGCTGTGAGCACAGAAAAGACATTTGTGGTTATTTCATTATAACTGTTATGTTATATTTGTCTGACCTACAAGTGCCTCTTTAATGTAAATGTAAGCAAGATGACTGAATGATCAAAAGCAATGTCAAACTGGCCAAAACACTCAATTTCAGTGGGGGTTGAATAATTTTGGCCACAACTGTATTTGGGAAGCACAGTGGTTCAATGGTTAGCACTTCTGCCTAGCAATACCAGGGTTACAGGTTCAAATCCCAACCATGGCACCACCTGCCTGGAGTTTGCATGTTCTTCCTGCGTCTACATGGGTTTACTCTAGTTTCCTTCCACAATCCAAAGATATGCTGGTAGGTGAATTGGCTCCTGTCTAAAATCAGTCCTAGTATGTGTAGGTATGCATGTAAGTTAGGGGCCTTAGATTGTATGCCCCTTGAGGGTTAAGGACTGATGTGAATGTACAATATATGTGTAAATTGATGGTGCTATATAAATACCTGTAATAAATGTGGCACTTTTTGAGGGGGAGGGGAAAGTAGATACCTGGTTTTTACAGGTACCCGCTCCCACTTCCAGCTCAGTCTGCAGTGCCTGTATCTGCTTAAACAAGCCAGCCATAGAGGTCTCCGCAAGGGATAAGTCACTAATACAACGTTGGAGTCAGAATGGTGCCTCTTCTACCCAATAAGTACATTCTACCAACTGACAGCACAGCATACACAGAGAAGATATTGCATGCATCTACATTTTCTTCTTACTCATTCTGTTCTCTATAGGTGCCTAAAGCAGGCATGGCATAATAGTGATTTATAGGCCACATGCGATTGTTTTATTCCCTTTTGTGGCCATCAAGATGAGAGGAACTGAAGTTACCAGTGTTAACTTATTTTATATGCTGAGACTAAACACAACATATATATATATATATATATATATATACATATATATATAATATTGGCAAAGGTTTGAGGACAAGTGACCATTGCACCTACAATACATGGCCAAAAATACTGTATGTAGACACCCCTACAAATTATTATGTTCAGTTTTCCAGTGAAGGATACTGTTAATGCTACATCATATTGGGACATTTTAGACAGTTTTGTGTTTCCAACCTTGGGGTACCAGTTTGGGGAAGACCAGATGTATAAAGCTATTGTTTGAAGAGTTTGATATGGAGGATCTTGAGTGGCCTGCACAGAGCCCTAACCTCAACCAAACTTAATATATTTTGGGATAAATTGGTATACAAACAAAACGAGTAAAGTGTACAGACAGTGTAGTGAGAGTGTGAACATTTATAAAAAGGAAGACAATTAGCAACACACATAAAGAAAGATGAATTATGCTTATTATGGTTCTCAAAAGGATTCCCAGCTGGGGAGGACATCAAGGAAACTGCCACAATAGATACATTGGATACGGTCTGGATGGCACCTTTAATAGCTAAGAGATACAGCAAGGGGGCGCCAATCTAAGTGCAGCAAGGTGAAGAGGTGGACACAGCACACAATAATTGGCAACTCACATTGTGTGGATGATCTCATGCATTACAGTCATTGGTTCATCTGCAGTTGGGAGGAGGAGGCATCCAGAATCCCAAGATGGAGCTGCTGTTGCAAAGGGTGGATTGTGGTAGCAGGGGTAACCAGGCAGCCCCAGGGCAGAAAGCAGGAAGCAATAGAAGTGATCAATGGAGCATAGGCAAGGACAGGAAGTGTTGAAACAGGAAGTTATGTCAGTGGGCGTGGCAAGGCCGACAACTCTTTTTCATGCCAGCAGGGATAAATTGGTATGCCAATTTTATTTCAGGTTTTCTCATCCAATATCAGTACCTGGTCTCACAAATGCTCTTTTGGCTGAAAGAGCAGAGATTCCGACAGACACACTTCTAAACCTTTGGAAGACCTTCCTAGAAGAGTAATGGTTGATATAGCCATAAAGGGAAGATGGGGACGACACTCCATTAATACCCACAGATTTAGTGTGGGAGGACTAAAAACTAATATAGGTATGATGGCCAGGTGTCCCCAAACATTTGGACATATAGTGCACCAAGAAGCTGCATTTTCATTCCAAAACTCACTAGTTGGTCCAGACTCTTTCAGTTCCTCTGATGTGAATCTAGATGCCGCTATAGAATGGTGAGACCAATTGGTGTTGTAGCAAGTGAGTACTAAAGCACTCTGTCCATAGCACCATGAGCGTTACTTAGGTTCCATGTCAGGGGTTGTTTGTTCAGCTGTGCAGGTGTGCCAGCAATGGGCAAGCCCTAACATTTCTGGGTAGGTAATCGAGAAGAAAAGATGGCAAATGGAAAGCAAAGGAACAAAGTTCAGTGTGGGTCTTGTAGCTCTCATTTTAGCTACATTGCAGAGACATGTGGCATTTCTTCTATATCTGTGAAGCAATCCAGTGTGAAACTTTGCAGCTGTGTGGCAGCTTCCTGTAATAAAGACCAGTTACTGCTGCTCCCTCTTCATGTACAAGGTGCCTGGTCTTGTATCCGCCCCTCCTGTAGTTCTCTGCAGGGAACCTGTAGTGGGCGGGGTCTGCTGAATCTTATGCTTTTTTTTTTAGAAGATAATCATATACTGCCTTAAGTATGCCATTTGTGTTTTTTCAAAATAGATAAAAACATATGTTAGTTGATGTTTTCTTTTAAATATCCTATGAGATGCTGCTTTTGTTTGGGTATTCAGACAAATGCAGGTGCTGCTACTGTCTGAATACAACAGCTGGCAGGGGAGATTCCTCCATCCATTCTGTTTTAGCCTGGATGTAGGAATCTATTAGACTTCTGTTGTTCAGCTTGCGTGCTGAACAAGAAAAATCTATGTGCGTATTGCCAGCTTAAAGCAGAACTTAACTGTATCTGAGCTCCACAAAGTGAAAATGCTATTCAATTCATTTTTAATATTCAATGCACACTCACCCATCCATCCATGTCTTCATGCTTTATTTTGTTGAGAAATCACTTTGAAAACCACCCCTGGCATTTCTAACTGTGGCCATCTTAAATAAGGGCAGCTGATGAATGTAGCATTTACGTACTGGAATCGATCTGCCCCTAGTTCAAACATGCAGGCAGAAGGGTGTGCTTAGCTGAGAAAGCTCCTCCTTCCCTCCACTAGATGAAGGAAAAAAAAACAACCCATGAAGACTCCTGGAATGTATGATATAATTTTGGCCTAGGCCAGAAACCAGGAAGCAACTGAAGACATATAAATATCAGGGGCGGACTGACAACTCATTGGGCCATGAAAAAGGTACCAGGGGCATCTCATGGGGCCCCCTACTGACCCCGGGCCCTCGGGCAGTGCCCGAGTTTCCAAATGGTCAGTCCGCCCCTGATAAATATGATATACCTTTCTATCTATTTACTAAGACCAGGAGCATAAAGAATAAAAACAGGTAATGTTGATTGAGAGAGTCTAGTTCTGCTTTCACCACTTGCTCTCCGGAGAATTTACCCCCCTTCCTGACCAGGCCATTTTTTGCGATAAGGCGCTGCTTTAGTTTAACTGACAATTGCATGGTCATGCAATGCTGTACATAAATGAAAATTTATGTCCTTTATTTCCCACAAATAGAGCTTTCTTTCAGTGATATTTGAGCACCTCTGCGGTTTTTATTTTTTGCGCTATAGACAAAAAACGGCTGACAATTTTGGGGAAAAAAACTATATTTTTGACTTTTTGCTATAAAACATATCCAGTAAAAAGTGTAAAAATCTAATTTCTTCATAAATTTAGGTCAAAATGTATTCTGCTACATGTTTTTGTGAAAAAAAAATCACAATAAGTGTATATTAATTGGTTTAAATGAAAGTTATAGCGTTTACAAATGGTGGTATATATACACTAGAATTTTTTTTTTTATACTAGTAATGGCAGCAATCAGCGATTTATAGTGGGGCTGTGGGACTACGGGACTGCGGTGGGCATTCTGACACTGGGTCGGAACTAACTAACTGCCACTGACACCCTAATGGCATTAATACAGTGATCAGTGCTAATAAAAAGCACTGACACTGTACTAATGACACTGGGCAGGAAGGGGTTAACATTTGGGGCAATCAACCATCTGTCTGTTGTGTGCTGTTTTACATAAAGTGCTGTGTGTGTTTTACTAGGGAGATATGCTGCTTTGTATTTCTCTGCTGGGAAGAGAAATACAAAGCAGCATGTTCTTGCTGGCAGGAGAGAGACCTGTGTTGTTTACACACCGGTCTCTCCCCTGTCAGCTTTACACAACGAATGCCAGGTGCTGGCGGGGAATCTTTGGTCAGGATCTGGTGATTGACACCCGTAGCTGCCAATGGAGCCCACCTACCTGGAAATGCAAAGGATCTGGTGATTGACATCCATAGCCGCCAATGGCGCCCACCTACCTGGAAATGCAAATCACGTATATATAGGTGATTTTGCGTAGTCCTGCCGCCCTGTAGCAGTAGTTCTACTATAGGGCAGCAGGCAAGCGGTTAGAGGATATCCCCTAACTTTGGAGAGATCTTGTCTTACTTCCTGCTGTGTCTATGGCAAGGAAGTGAAGGAATATCTCCAAAACAACAAAAACACAGCACTAAAAAATATCTCCACTGTATCCAAAACTAAAGAAAAAATGTTGGCTTTAGAAGCTTTTTATACGCCCCTAGAGGTCTATTTAGACATGTTTTTTCCAAGATTTACATAAATTTCCTCCAAGATTCACATATTTTTCTGATTGGATTTAATTGGAAAATGTATAAATCCTTGGTGAAAACTGTGTGATACGTGGGTGAAAACATTTATAAATAGACTTCAAAATGTAATATCATGTTTATCAATTTTCATACATAATGTGTGATGCTCACTAATATTTGAAGCTCCATCACAGTGTATCACAAAAATAGGCTAGCATGCTAGCAAGTACTCCTGCCTGTTAAATTATAATAAATTTTAAATCACAGTAGAATATTTGGATAGTTATCAAATAAAAAAAAGATCAAAGGTCTGTAAAGCTGGGCTGAAATAAAAAAAAATCATTGTACTGTCTAGGTTGAATGCTACAAAAATAAACATATCTTACAATAGAATTGTAAGAAAAATAATTAAAAGAAGGGGTTTTATTTTGCAAAGCCACCTTTAATATATACATAAATATTATAGAGAATCCTCTGATTAATTCAATCACAGTTTCTTACAAGTTTACATGGGTTTTGATAAAAGCACATTAAACAGAAGTATCATTAATTTTTTTTCACTATTCTGTCCCAAATGGAACCAAGTACATGTACAACTCGTAATTTGCTTCCTAAGGCTAGGTTCACAACTATGCAGTTTGTGTTTGATTCGTTTCTTCAGTGCTTTTTGCGGTTTGTTTTGTGTTTTTACACATGCATTTTTGTTGCATTTTTGCCGCATTTTGCATTCTTTTTTCCAACTTGTTGTTGGGCAGATTAAAATGCAAAACACATCAAAAATGCATCACAAATGTATGAAAAATGCACTACATGCTTTTCTGCAGCATCTTAATTGAAGTCTATACAACCAAAAATGCAATGTTTTGCATTTAAAAAAGTTCCTGGCCCTTTCCAAAAAATGCAGCGGGTGGAGATGTGAACCTGTCCCATAGGAAATCATGTTAAATGGACTGCTGTGCATTTCTGCAAAATACAATGGAAAATGTGTAGGTGTGAACCTAGACTAAACGTAGCTGTGAGGACGGACTGGGTACCCCCACCCCATTATGGCAATGTGGGTAGTAAGGAGATGGCATCTCTATAATGGTTCCTTGTCTTATTTCTTGGCACTTTCCCGAGACAAGCTACAGCAAGAGAAGGAAAGAGGGTCCGGGTCAGACTCCCATCCCTCTGCATTCCACTGAATGTTGTTTGTCTCGGAAAGTGCTTGGAATCAGGACAAGCGGCTATTAGAAAAGTAGCCGTCTCCTTCCTAGCTATGTTGTTGGACTGGCTAGGAATATGTAGGGGTGGGGGAGCAGGAGGCCCAGGCAGACCTCAACTACACTGTGGAAGCATCTACCACCATGACACAAACAAATACATGTATTTTGTCCCATAGGGGACAGAATAGTGAAAAACATTTTTACTGATACTTCTTCTTTATGGACCGGTTCACACCAGATGCAGTCCAGTGTGTTTTTTTTCTGCTTCAAAAATGCATGCACAGTGTTTTCCATATATTCCAAATGCACTAGTTCACAACAGTGCAGTCAGTTCCAGTTAGTCTCTAGAGCAGAAAAAAGTAGAACATGCTGCATTTTTTCTGCTCACAACCATAATGGAACACACCAAAATACATAAAAAATGCACTGGAATGGAGTGTGGTGTGAACTGTAAGTAAAAATACATCTGGAATGTATCCAGAGTGCATTTTTGGGGTGTGAACGGTCCCTTAACCTCTTCACGCCGGCCGCACGCAAATGTGCGGCCTCCCAGCGTCTGGGCCTTAACGCCATTTGAGTGCAATTAAGAAGAACATATGTGCTGAGAGCGTGCGCCCTGCGCGCTCCCAGCACACATGTCCAGTACTTACGGAAAGGTCCCGATCTCTTCTTTCGACCGGGACCTTTCCTGATCATGTGACCGCCGTGATGGCGAATCACGGTGGTCACATGACCCTAAACTCCCGCCTCCTGGCTTCTGAAACCCTTAAAGGGCTTGGAGGCACCGGCGCCAAGGGGTTAAGGATGAGTGGTGGAAAACTGAAATGCAGGACTTCTTCTTGTATTTCCAAATGTCTTATTAAATGCATCAGTAGTTTTTTCACTGGAGTGTCCCTTTAAAGTCAATACTGTATATCAGCATTCTCAACCAGAGTTACTCCAGAGGTTGTTAGGGGTTCCTTGAGCTGTAACTGATTGACCTCCTATTTCATAGTGCCTACATAGATCCGGGACCAATGCAACTTGGCAAAGCCAGCAGCATGACACCAGTGCTCATTCTAGTTGTCTTTAAGGGTGGCATTCTGATCACCAATGTAAGTGGGGGGATTCTCCCTACCGACCACCAATGTAAGGGGCATTTTGCCCATTCACACCCAACCAATTTGTTTTAGTAAGGGTTTCCTAAGAATTGGACTTATTTTAGGGATTCCTTTTATGTACAGTAAATAGGTTTCAAAAGGCTGCTGTATATAGTCTTTTCAATGTTTTTTAGATATGCAGAAGTGCATTTTGCAATTGTGCGTATACAGAGGAACAAGTATATTACAGAGGAACAAATATATTTGTTTTATACATGTGGCTCTGCTTTCTGCTTTGCAGTTCTGCATGATGGTTGTGCTTTACTGCTCCTTCTCACAATTCAAGTCTGTTAGTTGGCTGACTCACTAAAAACAATGCACTCCATTTGTGGCTGATATCTTAGCTCAAAAAATCAGAGAGGTTGGTGAATTTTTGCAGTTGCAAATTTGCCCTTCCTCTAAAAAATAATCTACAATTATCTACATTTAATACAATAACAAAAATAGAAGAGAGAAAATAATAAAAAATGTGAATGTTGTATCAAAAATTACTTTAAAGCTGAACTTGCAATCAATGGTACAGTCTGTAAAGCAGAGCCCAGAGAGTGTGAGAGAGAAGCAGCACAAAGAACCAGTTGGGTGTACTACATTACATGGAGCCTTGCTTAAAGGAGGGGAGAACAGAGTGACAGAGGGATGAGCTTATCAGGCTGCTGCTTTTCTTTTTACTGTCCAGTCACAAGCTGGGAATGGAGAGGTCACTTGTAATTCAAAATGCAACAGAGAAAGATCAGGTCTACTCCCTGCTATACAGGGCTGTGCTGTGGGGCAGAGCTATGTAAATCTCAAGACAGGATGGATGTAAATACAAATCCTTTGACAGGTAAAACAGTTATTTACCTTGAGTTCAGCTTTAAAACCCAACTGAAATTTTAGCTTAAACCCCAGTATCCAGTAATTGTTGGCTTTACTGTATACTCAGAGAAGGTGTTGGCAGCTGTAGCTGTCAAAACGGCAGTCGGACTCCATTTTTATAAATAACAATTGCTCAGATGTGAATATAGAGAGATACAATGTAGCATAATGTTACTTTTGTATCTTTTTCTTCATTCATCAGCAGATCAAATAGATGACCATAGATCTGCTAATAATCACAGTTAAAGCAACCTGACAAGTAAAAGAAAGGTTTAAATGTTCCTCTATTCAACCCCTAATATTAGTATACTCTAAGCAGCCCTAATTAACTCCTTAGTCTCATTCTCTCTTCAACTATTGGTTTCTTACTGACTTTTTTTTGTTTGCTTCTGTTTTATTAACCATTAATATTATTTTTGTTTTTGTTTTGTTTGTTTGTTAATATTTTTACACATTTAACATAAATTTAAATTTGTGAATAATTTGTACCAGAATTATAATGTTAGTGTCGCTTTAAACAGGACAACTTACAGAATACAATGTGCACTTTTTATCTGCAGTAACACTATTTATTTTAAAACTAACACTGCTCAACAAAAAAAGAAAAAGTGTGTTTTGTTTAGTTTTGTTGCATTTTATTGTCTAAGGCTCAGTTCACACTAGCTTTGTAAGTAGACTTTATGCAGGCGTTTGAGGGGTGTTTTTCCGCACTTACACATTGGCATCAATCATTGCTGGGAATACAGGCTGAGCTACATATGCACAGCTCAAATTACATTCAATAGAAATCTGCAAGCACTCAAGTAGGTATGTGTTATGGCAAAAGGGACACAGCATGTCTGGATGGATCCCCTGCTGAAGAAATTATTCAAGAAGAGTTTACTATCACTTTATTCTAAACTCTGCAGTAGCAGCTCAGTAATATGTGTTCACTGAAAATACAGTAGATTTCCCCTTCTTGTAGTGAAAACTTAGATATTACTTTGTAATTTTTTTTTCAGGAATGTACTTGGATCTACCAAAAAATCACTCATATATTTACACATTGCTTTGTGTTTCTGCAGGTCTTGTCATTAGGTGTTTGTACCCCATGTTCAGTATGAGTAGTGAATTGGTAAGTTTGATATATGCCTAATAACTGAAGGTTTTTTGGAGATCATAGTTTATTAAAATGTGTTTTGGAATAACAACTTACACTTGGATACAGCTATTATATGCAGAAAACAAGACCAGTAGTGACTTCTCTATCTTCTTAAAAAGGCCCTCAAACAATTGGGCAGCACAGTGGCTCAATTGTTAGCACTTCTGCCTGGCAGTACTAGGGTTGCTGGTTTGAATTCCAACCATGGCACCACTTGCCTGGAGTTTGCATGTCCTCCTTGTGACTGCGTGGGTTTCCTCCGGGTTCTCTGGTTTCCTTCCACACTCCAAAAACATGCTGGTAGGTTAATTGATTAGCACTTCCACCTGGCAGTACTAGGGTCACTGGTTCAAATCCCAACCACAGCACCACCTGCCTGGAGTTTGTATGTTCTGTGACTGCATGGGTTTCCTCCAGGTACTTTGGTTTCCTCACACACTCCAAAGACATGCTGGTAGGTTAATTGGTTCCTGTCTAAATTGGTCCTAGTATGTGTATGTATGAATGTGAGTTAGGGACTTTAGATTGTACACCCCTTGAGGGTCGGGGACTGATGTGAATGTACAATATATGTATGTAAAGCACTGCATAAATTGATGGTGCTATAGAAGTACCTGTAATAAGACAGGTTAACCTTTTGGAGCATGTTATACATTGCACCCATATATAGGGTATACCAGGGGCGGACTGACCATTTGGAAACTCGGGCACTGCCCAAGAGCCTGGGGTCAATAGGGGACCCCATGAGATGCCCCTGGTTCCTTTTTCATAGGTTTTTTTGTGTTTGGGCAAGGACAGAGGGGCTCCATGATCCCCTATTGCCCGGGGGGCCCCATGAGTTGTCAGTCTGCCCCTGGGGTATACTGTGTAATATGCTCAAGGTCTGCCCACCCAGCCACATCATTCATTCACAGCATTTCATGAATGAATGAACTACAAGGCTCTTGTAGATCTCAATGAACTGTGAGGGTGCTGATGAGCGCTCTTGAAGTTCATTGGCAAATCCTCCAGCTTTGTAAATGGAGGTGTGGGCAGGCACGATGGAGGCAAAGCAAAGCATTATGGCAGTGGCATATGTACACCCCCATTTGTAATATTAGAATTTAGGTAGGTGGTTGGAGGGCAGTAAAATTGTTGTGCAACCACCTGTTTTTGCCACACCCTGGCCAACCATGTGAAAAAGCCCTTATGGTTTGCATACACAATGGTTTTCTTTTCACTATTCTGGTCCCCATAGTCTGCAGAATACCAAAATGATTACTATGTGTCTTCAAATGATTGCTTTGAGCACAAGTTTAATAAATAAAGCTTAAATTTTTTTTTTATTTTCCATTTTATGAATGGTACAATAGGAAATATGTGCAGCTTAAATCTTAATTGCTGAGGTTTTACACATATGGCATTTTATTACAGAGGTTCTCCAGGAACAGGGCCGGACTGACAACTTATGGGGCCCCTGGGCAGTAGGGGATCATGGGGCCCCTGTGTCCTTGCCCAAACTCAAAAAAGCCTATGAAAAAGGTACCAGGGACATCTCATGGGGCCCCCTACTGACCCCGGGCCGGGCAGTGCACGAGTTTCCAAATGGTCAGTCCGCCCCTTTCCAGGAAACAAATATAGACCATTGAAGAGTTAAATGTTTACTTTTTTTGTAAGCCAAAGCATTTTTAAAGGATAAGTTTACCTTTAGGGACATGTTACATGCTTCACCCATTTCTTAGGGTGGAACATGTAATATGTTACATGTTCCACCCTAAGAAATGAGTGGAGCATGTAACATGTCCCTAAAGGTAAACTTATCCTTTAAAAATTCTTTGGCTGACAAAAAATGTAAACATTCCGCACATACACATGGGCATCAGTCAGTGCTGGGAATACATGCTGAGCTGCATATGCACAGCTTGAAGTACATTCAATAGAAAACGCAGGTAGGTATGTGTATTGCGAAAGGGACACTCCCTGTGCATTTATTATTTTTGGTCAAAAGGTGAACTTACTTTTAATTCAGAAAATCAATCTTATGATTTACACATGTCAGTCTCCATGCAGCTAACACACTTTGGTTCAGCAATGCAGCTTCCTATGACACCTCTCCACCTGCAGCCTTCTCACTAAACAATACATCAGCATCATGGGCTTTAACACCACACTGACACCATTCAATATGGTTAGAAGTTTCTAACTTGTCTTTTTCAGCTTCATCAGCAGTAACTGTGTGAATATATGCCAGGAAAAATGGTTGCTCCATCTAGCACCCGAACTTTCCTGGAATTGTTTTTTTTATTAAAAAACAATATTGTCACTTCACAAGGGGTAGATATTTACATAAATATGAATGCACATTTTAATGTGCGCCTGCTCCAATTTATGAATGTTAATAAGTGATTGGAATGGTGTCAATTCAGGCCTTTAAAACTGATAGCATGGCTCAGCTAATCTTTTTCAAAGTATTAACAAGTCCATTAATTATTGACAAGTAAATTCGATATATACTGAAATGTAAAGTTGTAAAATGTTGCCCTAGAAGCTGTAAACTCAGTTCAGTGTGTAACCTTAAATTCCTTTCTACAGTGCAATGACCTGGACTGTAACCTATACACCAACTGAAGGCTCATTTCTGACAGTCCTGAAGCCCATCCTGATGCAGGACAGAGGGGATCGATGATCAGATCTCAGCATGACACTGCACAATCTTTGTTGCAAACAGGCATACAAGAGGCGCCAAGGACAAAGGTCCCTCACCCTGGTGACAAGTAGCAGATGGCTTTGTCTGCAGAGAGATTAAAGGATTTTGCATGCACTAAAACTGCTTGTGTGGATTTCTTGATTAATCAGGTGAGGAGACCTACTCATGTGACTACCTTATCAGTGGTATGTAAACAGCATTATAACAAATGGAAAACTATTTCAGCAAGTGTCCATACACAAATGGACAGATATGTTATCATGAAGGTACTACAACACCAACCCAGCACTAAGGCAGGGCATAGACAATGTGATTTTCTTTCTTGCAATCACAGGTTCCAGGAAAGAAAATTGCTCGATCCCCCCATCAACACATTCAGTGTTGATGGGGGAATCTCTCCCGTGGAGCCATTGTGTTTTCCCAGCAGGAGTGGAGGGGGCTGGGCATCCCTGCTGGGTGAATACAGTAATTGTTGCTAGCAGCTATAGTATGGCAATAATCGCATGAAACATCTGACATACTGGTTGTACAACCATTGTACAACAATCAGCCTGCCCATAGATGGTTAAAATATCGACCGGTCCCTGCTGAACTGGCCGAGATTCGAACCATATATGGCCGACATTAGTTTATACGAGTAAACAAAGATACCTGTTACAAGTGATGTAATATATGCATTATTTAAATTGATTTCTATAGTCTTTCAAAGAATTTGATATTCCAAAATATAAACTTTGGTGTTTTGACCAGTTTCATCAAATCTTTCCCTCCAGAGGTGAAATCTTAAAGTAGTATTAAATGCTCCACTTACAAAAACCCATTCCCATTGACCAGGGCAACATTTCTCTGTACAATTTTGTTTTCATAATTGGTGCCCAAAAGTCTTTCATTTTTCATGGTTCACGGGCACAGGTTCCAGATCTTGAATTTACGGTTGGAGAGCACACTCACTGTGTAATATATTGTAAGGGACAGTGTAGTCTCCTGCAGTTGTCTATCAATTAGCTTTGAGGAGGTGGGAGTAGGAGAGTAACTTATTGTTCTTGTATTTATGGTCATGCCAATATTGCCATCGCACACGTTCCTGGGTCAGGATCAGAAGCAGCGTGTGCTGCAGCAACATCCAGCTGGAAACTGGAACCATCAAAGATCAATGTTCATATATGCCAGCACACCACTGATCACCAATGTCGTCCAAAAGGCTATTTTTATTGCAGAATGCTCACATCACAAAGAAAAGGTGCAACCTTGTGTCTTTTCTTTGTGATGTGAGCATTCTGCAATAAAAATAGCCTTTCGGATGACATTGGGGATTCGTGGTGTGCTGGCATATATGAACGTTGATCTTGTATTTATGGTGACGCACACAGTGAAGGAGATATGGCTCTAGTTCTGGATAGAAATACACATGCAAGTGTAATTCCATAGGACCCTGCAAGGGAAAGAAGCCACCCTGAAACCAGAAAGAGGGGCACGTGCTGAGTAGACTTGCTGAATCAAGAAGAAAGAGAAACGTGTAATTATCAAGATGCAGCATGTAAAGTCTTAGCAGATGACATTTAGAAAAAGAAGTAAAGCTTTAGTATTACATTAAAGTGTACTTTTTTTACATGAGCAATAAACTGGCCAAAAGCAATATGTCTATAAAAAGAGACCTGTATATAAGAGAGAAGTGATACATATGAAGTGGTAGAGAGTTAGATTTATAGCTTTTCTAATAGTCCATTTGGGGAGAATGCAAAGGTTAAAAAAGCAAATCTAGTATTTTGCAAAATCAAATTTCATGTTTTTTTGGAATCTTTGATCTCCCTTTAATCCTTTCATGCAGACACAACAGGATGTCAGAGGGAACCTCTCCAAAGTGAGGGAAATCCCACCTTAGATAGTTGTTGCTAAACCATTTGTCTCCATTGTATGATTTTCCCTCTGTTCCTGTACTGATGACAGCTCAAATGTATGATTTTTTCTCTCTCTCAGTCTCCGTGACAATGATCACCAATACAAATAAAGAATGGATTTCCCCAGCAGGGACGCAGGCAGTATTTGACAGAGCGTCTAACCTTTCCCTTCTCTGTACAAAAACGAGAAAAAAAATTGGCTTTAGATACACTTTACTGCTACCTTCCATTGAAAAGAATATTAATTAAATGTCAACCCTTTAGTTGAGGATGGAAGGCAATGGGCCTTTATTTTCATTCCTGTAAAACTGCTGTCTCTACATCTAAGGCCCCATGTACCCTGGGCTTTTAGCTGCAGGTAGAAGGTACAGATACACTGACAGTCCCACTGCCAGCAGGCTGTCAATCTCTGAGGAATGCTGACAGCTGCTGCGGCTGGACAGTGCACCCAGTGGTACAAGTGTTTAGGGCAATATGAATCTAGGGACACATGCCTGGAAGGCAGAATTCTTGCATTTCGAGCATTCTTTCATGAGAGCATACTGCCCAAAATGTTCCTACCAGCTGTAGCAGTTGTCAGCCTCTCAAATAGTTTGCCAGTCTGCCAGCAGCAGTGCTAAACTGTGCACTTGTGCCCTCCACCCACAGCTAAAGGCCAGAGCCCTATGCACCAGTGTTATACACCAAGTGCACATGCAACTTAAATGGCTGCAAATGACACTCACAGGACTGCAAGATGTATGTGATGCTGTGATCCTCTTGTCCTTAGCTGGAGTAGCTCTATCGAATTTTCTGTGTGGCAGCAGTTGAGAGACACCCTTCTCTGGAAGTGTTCAAAAGAAGTCTCCAACACATCTGCTCAGCCAGGCATTTGGCAGCAATTAAATTCATTTCATCACATTGACAAAATCTACAACTAATTTATGCAATGTAGGGAGCTTTGAATCTATGGCAGGGAAGTACTAAATAAGGATAAATACACAGCATCAAAAGACCACCAATAACAAAGAATAAAACACACACTTGCATGATAAAAGGCTACAGGAGTGTGTATATGGGTTGATCATTGTGGAAGATCAGGCCAATTCATTCATCTCGTGCATGACCCATGTTACCATGTTAGCAACTACGGACTCATCTGAGCTTTCCTTGTGATAATGACTAAAGGATCTATTTATAAATGTTTTCACACAAGATTCCCAAAGCTTTTTCCCATTTTTATAATTGGATTCATTTGGAAAAATGTGAGGATCCTTGGAGAACATTGTGAGAAAGCCTTTATACACAGACCCCAAGGATAATGACAAAACAATAACTATCGTTTCTGAAAAGCTCAATAACCATTGACTGATAATAATTGAAATATAAAAAAAAATTGTAAAGGATAATGGTAAAAAAAAAACAAAAGTAAAATCTGCAAAAAAATAATAGCTAAGGAAAGAAGAGAAAGAAGGCATTTATTAGGAACAATAAAGGGTTAATACGAGGTTAAATAGGCATACACTTTATTAATGTTTTTTTTTTTTCTTAGAAGGGTTCTTTAACAAATCTCAAATGCAGATTCAAGTCACACCTTTGATTTCTGTATGAATAAAATGGTAAATACAATGTAACAATACTTTGTTAAACTGTGTATTTCAATGACATTTGCAGACTATATGCAATTTTACAAAGCTTTGTACAACCCCTGGCAAAAACTATGGAATCCCCACTCTTGGAAAATGTTCATTCAATTGTTTAATTGTGTAGAAAAAAAACAATCACAGACATGCCTCAAAACTATTTTCATTTAACATTCCAACCTTCTGGCTTTAAGAAACACTTAAAAAAATGAAAAAGAACTAAAACTGCAGTCAGTTGCAACTGTTTTTGCAGATCAAGCAGAGGAAACAATATGGGATCATGAAAAACAAACACTACAGTACATCGCTAGTACTTTGTTGCACCACCTCTGGCTTTTCTAACAGCTTGAATTCTCTGAGGCATGGATTTAACTATCGACAAACAATATTCTTCATCAATCCGGCTCCAACTTTCTCTTATTGCAGTTGTCAGATCAGCTTTACAGGTTGAAGCCTTGTCATGGACCATTTTCTTTAATTTCCACCATAGATTTTCAATTGGATTGAGGTCCAGACTATTTGCAGGCCATGCCAGTGACATCAAGGGGTTTATTTACTAAAGCTGGAGAGTGCAAAATCAGACTCCCTTCTGCACAGAAACCAATCAGCTTGCAGGTTTCATTGACAAAGCTTCATTGAACAAGCTGAGGTTAGAAGCTGATTGGTTTCTATGCAGAAGGGAGTCTGATTTTGGACTCTCCAGCTTTAGTAAATAAACCCCCAAATGTCTTTCTTGAAGAAAAGTTTTCACGGCTTTAGCCTTATGGCAAGATGTATTATCATTCTGAAAAATGATGTCATCATCACCAAACATCCTTTCAATTGATGGAATAAGAAAAGTGTCCAAGATCTCAATATAAATGTGTGCATTTATTGAAGATGTAATGACTGTCATCTCCCCTGTACCTTTACCTGACATGCAACCCCATAACATCAATGATTGTGGAAATTTTCATGTTTTCTTTAGGCAGCCGTCTTTATACATGTAATTGGAACGGCACCAAACAAAAGTTCCAGCATCATCACCCTGCCCAATGCAGATTCGTGATTCATCACTGAATATCACTTTCATCCAGTCATCCAATGTCCATGATTGTTTTTCTTTAGCCCACTGTAATCTTGTTTTTTTCTGTTTGGGTATTGATGATGGTTTTCATTTGGCTTTTTTATATGTAAATCTCATTTCTTTTAGATGATGTCTTACAGCTCATTCACAGACATTGACTCCAGTTTCTGCCCATTTGTTCCTCATTTGTTTTGTTGTGCATTTTTTGTTGTTTTCAAGGCATACTGCTTTAAGTTATCTATCTTGATGCTTTGATGTTTTCCTTGGTCAACCAGTGCACTTCCCTTTTACAACCTTCCCATTTGAATTGTACTTGGTCTAGATTTTAGACACAGCTGACTAGTAACAACCAACATCTTTTGCAATCATTCCAACATAGGTGTCCGTTTATGACACAGAGAATAGCTGCGATTCAACAGATCTCAGCTATTCTCTGGTCATTCACAGTTTATGACACTCAGGAGATCATGTCAGCCCTTCTCTGGAGATCTGTGTTCTTCCTCCAGATTCTCCAGCCCAGAGCTGGAGAATCAGAGGGACCGAAAACTAAGCAGAGATAATTTACCTCTGCTTAGTAAACTGATCTTTTACTGTAATCTCGCGAGATTATAGTAAAATGAGCCGTTTTCCAGAGTTTGTAGACCGTTATCCAGCGTTTGGAGACCGTTCTCCCTTCGTTCGGAGAACTGCTTCATAAACTGCATTCACAGAAGAACTGTGTTCTCCGAGAATGCCGGAGAACTGAGCAGCGATCTATTACTGCTGGTTCATGAACGGACACCATAATCTTGAAGAAGTTTCAATCCTCTCCTTTGTTTCAACTGATATCTCTGGTGTTGCAGCCATGATCCATGTCAATCAGCTTGGTGCAACAGCTCACCAAGGTGTGCAAGCACTCTTTTTATTAACTAAAGACTAATTAGCAGATGTAAAGTGATGCAGATGTTTGTTTTAGAACCACAAAGTACATGGTGATTCCATAATATATTCCTCAGAATTGAGTGATTCCATATTTTTTTCCTCTGCTTGACCTGAAAAAAAAAGTTGCAATTGACTACAGTTTTCTTTCTTTTTTTATTTTTTTAAGTGTTTCTTAAAGCCAGAAGGTTGGAATGTAAAATGAAAATAGTTTTGAGACATGTCTGTGATTAGTTTTCTTTCTACACAATTAAACAATTGTATGAACATATTCCAAGAGTGGTGATTCCATACTTTTTGCCAGGGGTTGCATTATGTAGCAATTCCTGACTGTCATTTGGACAGCTGGTAATTGCCAATAATATTGTTGGGAAAGAGGGGCTGAACATATGAGATAAGCCCTAGAAACTTTGTTGAACTTCTTTTACAGCATATCTTGTTTAAAATCTTTCAAATGGCTCTAAAGGCATAATGTTTTTTACCTTAATGCTTTCCCTGAATTAAGGTAAAAAAATGTCCCATTGGACCCCCCCTTATACTTGCTTGAGTCCTATCGCAATCCAGTGGAGTGCCCGAGTGCAGCAGCGCTGCTTTCTCTTCCTCTCCTCACAGGACTCAGTATGAGCAGCGGGAGTAAATATAAACTGCTAAATACCTTTCTTATCAGCAGTATATAGCAGTCATGTGACATCTATCTGTGACCAACCAAGCACTGGTTAAATCTTGTAGGAGTTTTCATTCTGCTCTGACTTTCCTATAAGGCTGCATAACCCCTGACCCTCTGTCTGGACAGCGCTGATTGACCCTGTGCTGATCAAATGCACCCTCCCAAAGAAAATAAAAACTCTCTAGCAATACACACCAAACAGAGCATGTGCAGATTGCCTCCTAGAGCTCTGTACTATCAGCAGATTGATTGGGGACAGTAGAAGAAGGGGAGGATGACAGAAGACAGGATCAAACAGCCTTTTCACACAATGCGGAGGATTAATCCCTTTGGTTCCACAGTGAGTATAACAAGCATGCTTTACTGCATTTACAGACTGATCTTACTGTTGTGGGTTTAGTAACACTTTAAATGGTGAAGGGTGCAATGGTCTTTAAACTACCCTAGACCTGTTTTTGTGCCAAAAACAGCCCATCATTAGCCTAATTTTTTTACCTCTTTTCTGTAAAGTGACAGCACACAAATAAACAAAAACACACAAAAAAAGAAAAAAAACACAACTACAGAAAACACTAAGGGCCTTCAACTTGTTAATGTGCACGTTTCAGCAATGCACCATGAATGCTTTAATACATTGCTAGTGCCATTAATTTTCAAAGGAATCCCAACACACTAAGGCAACGTACCTCTGATGCACATAAGTTGCAGCACATTTAAATACATGGGGGGAGATTTACTAAAACTGGAGCACACAGAATCTGCTGTAGCTTTGCATAGTAACCAATCAGCTTCTAGGTTTTATTGGCAAAGCTTAATCAAACAAGCTGAAGTTAGAGGCTGATTGGTTACTATGCACAGCTGCCCCAGATTCTGTGTGCACCAGTTTTATTACCCCCCCCCCCCCCCCCCCCGGTATTGTACTACATGTTGTTATGTGCTTCATCAGAAAAACATGTTGAATGTGTGTTTTCTTTTGTCAGTTCTGGTGTGTTGGCAACCCACTAATTTATAAAGGCTGGCCTAAAGTATTGCATGTTAATTCACAAAATAATGCACACAGAACATAAAAGTGAAAAAAAGCTTCTTAATGAAATAAAATAAACCATTCTAAATTTAACCCCCACCAACACTCTCCCTAAATAAAGAAAAAAAAATGAGTAGATCATTTTTCTTTCAAGCATATTTTACCTAAGAACCTCAATGAGCAAAAGTGAGAGTTTCCAAAAAATGTTCTGACAGTAAAATAAGTAATTTTGTTGAAATCATCCCAATCATTCCTACTCTTCATCATGTTTATACCACAACCAAGCAGATACAATTTAGACAGAAAATTAAAACATTGTGGATTTCACTAAGATGACCACATCTGTAATTGCCAGTACATTTATTACTCCCATTGACCACTAATCAAGATTCATTTATTACTCTCACAGACACCAGGGCATTTATTATTCCTGCTGACATTGGGGCATTTATTACTACTAGTTTAAATCTTTGGCTATCTAAAATAGTACTTAGCAGAGGCTAGAAAACCAAAGACCTTTAATACAGCCCAATCATGAACAGTAGAGGAATACTCATCTGTCAGGCTGGGGTTAGTGATTTAGGGATACTAATATAAAGATGAGTTCCACAGGGTTACGTTTGATCAATTTCATAATGATTGTTATTAGAGATGAGCGAATTATTCAAAAATTCGATTCGGCTGATTCGCCGAATTTGAGGAAGAAATTCGATTCGATGCGAATTTATTCGCTACGAATTTAACTTATAAAAAGGGTTTCTAGGCTTCAGAGAGCCTTTAAATTAGTGCAGAACACTGTACCTTTAATTTAAATGCCCTTGGAGATGAGGAAGGAGAAGGAGAAGGAGAAGGATGAGAAGAAGGAGAAGGAGAAGGATGAGAAGAAGGAGAAGGAGAAGGATGAGAAGAAGGAGAAGGAGAAGGATGAGAAGTAGGAGAAGGATGAGAAGAAGGAGAAGGAGAAGGAGAAGGATGAGAAGAAGAATGAAAAGAAGAAGAAGAAGAATGAAAAGAAGAATGAGAAGAAGAATGAAAAGAAGAATGAAAAGAAGAATGAGAAGAATGAAAAGAAGAATGAGAAGAATGAAAAGAAGAATGAAAAGAAGAAGAAGAAGAATGAAAAGAAGAAGAATGAAAAGAAGAAGAAGAAGAATGAGAAGAAGCAGAATGAAAAGAAGAATGAAAAGAAGAAGAATGAAAAGAAGAAGAAGAAGAATGAAAAGAAGAATGAAAAGAAGAAGAAGAATGAAAAGAAGAAGAAGAAGAATGAAAAGAAGAATGAAAAGAAGAATGAGAAGAATGAAAAGATTCTTCTTCTTCTTCTTCTTTTCATTCTTCTTTTCATTCTTCTTCTTCTTTTCATTCTTCTTCTTCTTCTTTTCATTCTTCTTTTCATTCTTCTCATTCTTCTTTTCATTCTTCTCATTCTTCTTCTCATTCTTCTTTTCATTCTTCTTCTCATTCTTCTTTTCATTCTTCTTCTTCTTTTCATTCTTCTTTTCATTCTTCTCATTCTTCTTTTCATTCTTCTTGTCATTCTTCTTCTCATTCTTCTTTTCATTCTTCTTCTTCTTTTCATTCTTCTTTTCATTCTTCTTCTCATTCTTCTTTTCATGAAGAAGAAAAGAAGAATGAGAAGAATGAAAAGAAGAATGAAAAGAAGAAGAATGAAAAGAAGAATGAGAATGAAAAGAAGAATGAGAAGAAGAATGAAAAGAAGAATGAAAAGAAGAATGAGAAGAATGAAAAGAAGAATGAAAAGAAGAAGTATTCCAGTACAGCAAAAAGTGTATCTGCAGAGAGCTCCGCTATTTCTGACAGTTCTCTGACAGTTCCTTCACATGTACAGCGGTTGAAACATTGTATCTATTTATTTCCGAATAAAAACATCTGTATCCTAAATGGAAACAAATAGATACAATGTTTCAACCGCTGTACATGTGAAGGAACTGTCAGAGAACTGTCAGAAATAGCGGAGCTCTCTGCAGGGACACTTTTGCCGGCTGATCGGGAAAAATCCGATTCGCGCACCCGAATTATGCAAATATTCGGATTCGACGCGAATCAAATTTTTCCTGAAATTCGAAACGAATTCCACTTCGCCTGGTTCGATTCGCTCATCTCTAATTGTTATGATTGTGCTACATTAATAACAAGGGTTTAAAAATCAGTTTGATAAAAAAAAGTGTATATGTTATAATGTGCGGATGGCAGATTGGTCACATTAAATCTTCTAGGTAATAAAGACATATTTGGTCTTTATCAAGTCATAATTTCATTCTGTTCAGTAATATGTTGGTTGTTGGATTGTAAACCTGTGCCATCTAGAATATGGATATAGATCGAATACTTGGCAATAAGGGAGGGCCTATGGAAGTAATATAAAACACTTCAGCAATCCAATATCACATTCTTCAGCTCTTTTGATTGGGTGGGTTTACTCAGTGACACCTTATGGAGGGTCAACATAAAGCTGCTGCAATTGGCAGCTGAAGTTCTTGATTGCCATCAAAACTCCTGCTGATACTAGAAGAGTAATTTATGAGAGCCAATGACTGATTGAACTTACTCTGCATGAAACCAAAGACCAGGCAAACCTGAACTTTTCACTTTCAATCCCTTTTACTGTTGCTATTGTCCATTTTTGTAATTTTTTTTCTGGAAATATTGTCTTGCACCATTTTTCTTTTAATTAAAACAACTTTTAAAAATCACCCAAAAAACTGATTCTCTAAATGCCCCAATCAGAAATAAAAGAACCCATGTCTCTTTGAAGAAAGCTACCATATTTTAAACTCTGTGTTATTCCTGTCTGGTGTGGCTGCAAGTGTCATAGACATTTCTTAAAGGTTAGAATTGCTATTGTAATATTTTGTGAAAGATGAATGTTTTGGTAAAACATGGTGGTGGCCACTGATTGTGTAACGGGTTAAACGAGGAGTGAACTGAGTGTACAGAGTGAACCCAGTGAAAGGGGAGGATGGGAGTGCAATTGTCACATTCTGATGGCCACAAGAGATATGTGACCTCTGACACAGGTGTATTTATTACTCCCAGTGACAACTGACACAGGAGAACTTTACTCCCACTGACCTCTGACAAAGGTGCATTTATTACTCTCACTGACTACTGGCGCATTTGCATTTATTACTCCCACTTACCATAGGTGCATTTATTACTTCAACTGACCTCTGACACAGGCACATGTATTACTCCCATTGAAACAAATGTGTTTATTACTCCCACTGACCACTGACTTAGAACCATTTATTACCCCCCAACTGACCTCTGCAACAGAAGTATTTACTACTACCACTGAGCCCAGATGCAGGAGTATTTATTACTCCCATTCAAGACGTGGATAAGGGGGTACCACATGTACTTCTGTACAGGGCCCAGGCCAGCAGGAGAGCATAGGAAGCTGGATGAATAGGATCTGGGCAGGGAGGGTTATTGGCAGGGTTGTAGGGGCGATTACTGGAACCGATTCCATGTATGGCTCCCCCTGCAGCAGTTGAAAGCTGGCTTCCTCTCCTCTCACTCCCACTGGCTTTCAGCTGCTGTAGAGAGAGCCATACAGGGGGTTGTTTCCAGTAATCACCCCCTAGCCTCATCCATCACCCTCTCTATGCACAATACAATTCCTCCTGCTGCCCAGGCCCCTCTATGTGCAACTCCCCCCCCCTCCCCGCAGTGCTACTGGCCTCCCTCCTCTTCTTCATACCTGCAGCTGCAGGCACACAATAGGATCCATCAGGATGAAGTGGGGGGGAAGGTTCAGTTAAATATGTTACAAGACCCTTTTTTGCTGAATGAACACGAGTGATCACTACTGATCACTCACTGTGTTCATTTGTAACTGAAGCATTGTAAACCATGTTTTATTTTTTGGGAGCACTGGTGCGCAGTCATGTTGGAACAGGAAGGGGCCATCCCCAAACTGTTCCCACAAAGTTGGGATCATAAAATTGTCCAAAATGTCTTGGTATGCTGATGCTTTAAAGTGTTACTAAACCCAGGACCCTGTATTCACTCTATCTGGTCTCCCACTGTACACAGAACATGGTAGCGCACTTATTTTAGTAAATATAAACTGCTAAATACCTTTTCTCATCAGCAGCTTGAGCAGTCTTGTGAGTTCAGCTAAGCACTGGTTAAAGCTTGCAGGAGGAGTTTTCTCTAGGAGGATTGAAATCCCCTGACCAGACTGATTGGCCCTGTGCTGATCACATGCACTCTCCCAAAAAAATAAAAACCTCTCTAGCAATACACACTAAACTGAGCATGTGCAGAAGGGCATGATTCAGTCTGTTTTATCAGTGTGGGCATTTGAACAAGAGGAGGGGCAGAGAAGAAAAGATCAAACAGCCTTTTTACACAATGCAGAGGATTAACCCTTTAGGTTTCATAGTGAGTATAATAAGCATACTTTACTGCATATAAAGACTGATTTTACTGTTGTGGGTTTAGTAAAAATGTAAGAGTTCCCTTCATTGGAAATAAGGGGCCAAGTCCAACCCCTGAAAAACAACCTCACACCATAATTCCCCCTGCACCAAACTTTTCACTTGGCACAATGCAGTCAGGCAAGTACCGTTCTCCTGGCAATTGCTAAACCCAGACACGTCCATCAGATTTGCAGATAGAGAAGCATGATTTGTCACTCCAGAGAATACATTTCCATTGCTCTAGAGTCCAGTGGTGGCGTGCTTTATATCACTGCATCTAACGCTTTTCATTGCACTTGGTGATGTAAGGCTTGGATGCAGCTGCTCAGCCATGGAAACCCATTCCATGAAGCTCTCTACGCACTGTTGTTGTACTAATCTGAAGGACACATGAAGTTTGGAGCAGGGGCAGACTGACAACTCATAGGGCCCCCGGGCAATAGGGGATCATGGGGCCCCTGTGTCCTTGCCCAAACTCAAAAAAGCCTATGAAAAAGTTACCAGGGGCATCTCTGCAGTGCCTGAGTTTCCAAATGGTCAGTCCGCTCCTGGTTTGGAGGTCTTTAGCCATTGACTCTGCAGACAGTTGGCAACTTCTGCGTACTGTGCGCTTCAGCATGTGCTGACCCCACTCTGTCATTTTACGTGGCCTATCACTTCGTGGCTCAGTTGCTGTTGTTCCCAGTTGTCTCTACTTTGTTATAATACCACTAACAGTTGACTGTGGAATATTAGTAATATTAGTAGCAAGAAAATTTCACGGATGGACTTATTGCACAGATGGTAACCTATCACGGTACCACGCTTAAATTCACTGAGCTCCTCAGAGCGACCCATTCTTTCACAAATGTTTGTAGAAGTAGTCTGCATGCCTAGGTGCTTGGTTTTATACACCTGTGGCCATGGAGGTGATTGGAACACCTGAATCCAATGATTTGGAGGGCTGGACCAATACTTTTAGCAATATAGTGTATTTATAAGCACAGGGGTTGAATGAATACATTTAATAAGATCTGGTCCTTTTGTTTATCTTCATCACATATAGCCTCCAGTAGTTTGGATGATCTCCCTGATTCTGTCGATAGTGTTGCTGCTTTAAGATGGGTCTACGGTGCAGAACTTCATTTAGCATATAGTGTATCTCATACTACGATGATGAGATTTATTTATTTATTTATTTATTTATCGAGTTTATATAGCGCCAAAGGGTTTGCTCAGCGCTGTACAGAGGGGGGACAATACATGAAACAGTACAGTAACATCAAACAGCACACAAGGGGTAAGAGGGCCCTACTCTTTCGAGCTTACAATCTAGGAGGGAGGGGGTAGAGGTACAGGAGGAAATGGCTGTGGGGGATGGAGTGGAAGGAGGAGGGAAGGGCAGCGGCTGTTAGGTGAGGGTGGGGTAGGCTTCCCTGAAGAGGTGGGTTTTCAGGGAGCGCCTGAAGGTGAGGAGGGAAGGTGACAGTCTGATGGGTTGGGGTAGTGAGTTCCAGAGGATGGGGGAGGACCTGGAGAAGTCTTGCAGTCGTGCGTGGGAGGAGGAGACCAGGGAGCAAGATAGAAGGAGGTCCTGTGAAGAGCGAAGGGTACGGGTAGGGTGGTATCTGGGAATCAGGTCGGTGAGGTAGTTAGGGGCAGTGTTGTGAATGGCTTTATAGGTCAGAGTGAGCAGTTTGAATTTAATGCGTTGGGCAATGGGGAGCCAGTGGAGGGAGAGGCAGAGGGGGGTGGCAGAGGTGGAGCGGCTGGTGAGGTGGATGAGTCTGGCAGCTGAGTTCAGGATGGTCTGAAGCGGGGTGAGTTTGCACTGGGGTAGGCCGGTGAGGAGGGAGTTGCAGTAGTCAAGGCGTGAGATAATCAGGGAGTGAACGAGTAGTTTAGTGGTGTCTGGGGTAAGGAAGGAGCGTATCTTGGAGATGTTCCGGAGGTGGAGCCTGCATGAGTTTGTGAGAGATTTGATATGAGGTTGAAAGGAAAGGTTTGAGTCCAGAATGACGCCAAGGACCTTGGCTTGCGGGGCGGGATTGATGGTGGTGTTGTTGGTAGTGATGGAAAGGATGGGGGGGGGGCACGGGAAGGGGGAAAGACGAGAAGCTCGGTTTTGGAGAGGTTGAGTTTGAGGAAATGGAGCGACATCCAGTCAGAGATGTCGTTTAGGAGGTGAGTGATGCGGGCGGAGAATGTGGGGGTGAGGTGAGGGGTGGATAGGTAGATTTGAGTATCATCAGCATAGAGGTGGTAGTTGAAGCCGTGGGAGTGTATGAGTTTGCCAAGGGAGGAGGTGTAGATGGAGAAGAGAAGGGGTCCAAGGACAGAGCCCTGGGGGACCCCAACAGAGAGGGGGAGGGAAGAGGAGGTGGCGCCGTTGTAGCAAACGCTGAAGGAGCGTTGGGATAGGTAGGAGGAGAACCAGGAGAGAGCGGTGTCTCTGATGCCAAGGGAGAGTAGTTTATTAAGGAGGAGGGGGTGGTCGACTGTGTCAAAGGCCGCAGAGAGGTCTAGGAGAAGGAGGACAGAGTAGTCGCCTTTGGCTTTGGCGGTTAGTAGATCGTTGGTGATTTTGAGGAGGGCAGTTTCGGTGGAGTGTAGGGGACGGAAGCCGGACTGTAGTGGGTCAAGGAGGTTGTTGTCAGTTAGGTGGGCGCTTAGGCGATCGTAGACCAAGCGCTCAAGGAGCTTGGACGTGAGTGGCAGTAGGGAAATTGGTCTGAGGTTGTTGAGGTCAGTGGAGTCCAGGGAGGGCTTTTTGAGTATGGGGGTGATGTGCGCATGTTTTAGGGGGGAGGGGAAGACGCCAGTAGCGAGGGAGAGATTGAAGATGTGGGTAAGGGAGCGGATGAGGGAAGAGGGGGGTGACCGGAGGAGTTGAGAGGGGATAGGGTCCAGGGGGCAGGTAGTGAGGCGGGCTTCTGAGAAGACTCTGGTGACTTCCTCAGTGGTAGTAGGGCTGAAGGAGTGCAGTGATGGGGGGGTTACGGTAGGCAGGGCCTTGGGTGTGGTGGGGGGCAGTGCCGTTGCAGATTTACCAGTCTTTATTACTATGACCTTTGCTAAATGCCCTAAAATATATCAGCTGGTATGTATAGCATTAATTTACAGTGTTGATGCGTATCATCATGACAGTGCAACAAAATGGAATGCAATATTTAAGTTCACATAGGAAAAACAAGAGCTTCAATAAATATTTTTGGTAAGTTAAAGTATAAACGACTATACACTTTACTGCCTTTCACTGGAAACATAAAAATAAGTTAAAGGTCGACCCAACCCAAAAGGTTAATGTGAAGGGTGATGAAATAAAGAAAATGTGATTGTAACCTTTATCTTCTTTCATCTGTCAACGAGATCCATCATTTTGACAGTCCATTGCTGGCTATTCTTTCTTTTGCCAAGGTCTTCCTGTACATGAGTGAGATAACATCCTATGACACAATGCCCCACATATACATTAATTGTGTATTGCAATAACATTTAAATAAGAGTTTATTATAAAAGATTTAATGTAACTTGTTTTGCATTTATAATGATGGTCCACCTCAGCCCTTCCACATCTCGCTATGGTAGACATTTTTAGTGAGGTTGTGTTTGTCAGGGCAAAGGCTGGCACCAGCGTCCTGAAGAGACTTACCATGGCACTGTAGTACACAGTTGTTGGCACAACACATGGTCTACTTCACCGCCCACACCCTCCCTGGTATCACCACAGAGTATAAATAGACAGAGATGTTAGAAGGACAGAGTGAGGAAAGTGAATACCCTCCAACATGTCTTAGCAGGTACAAAATACTGCTCCTCTCATCTCTTACCTTTCTGGATACACTCACTGACACTTAGGCCCCTTTCACACAGGGAAGACCCATCACCAGATGCTGCAGAGTGGACACAGACACAGGCGTCCTCTATGGGTGGTCGCCTGTCCATTTCCATCCGACTGCCATCTGATCCAATCTGACGGATGGGATCTCCATCCATCGCTTTTTGGCAGATCGGATCAGATTGCATGTTGGTGGGTGTAAATGGACACGTCTGTTTTCACCCACCGCTCCATAGAGCAGAATAGAGGTTCACTTGGGTCCGCCTGTCCACAGGCAGGTGGACCCGATTGGAACGTCCGTGTGAAAGGGGCCTTAAAGGCTAATTCCACCTTTTGCAATAACTAACTAAATAAATAAATGAATCCATACTGCACAAGCAAAAATGTGTGCTTTAATTTTTTTGCTCTAAAGCCTAAAAGAGGATTGTGGGTGCAATGCTCTGGTTCCTGCAGACTCTTCCTCCACTTCAGCTACATACTGGAGGAGGTATCAATTGACTACAAATGTGGTGACGTCACCGCACTTGTGCTCCATTGAGAATTATTATTCTCACCCAAGCTGACGGATGGAACTTGCAGTTTTCTTATTCACAAATCTGGGTCAGCCTGACAAATCTGGAACCTTTCTAGAAATTGAATGCTGGCGAATCGGAGCTCGTTCCAGTCATGGAGTACTTGCTGGCTCTCAGCATCAGTGCATACTATTGGCAGCAGATCAGTTTGTGATCCTGTACAATGATCACACTGAAAACGGACCTGTAAACAAATAAGTTCAAAGGCATAGGCTAACTTCTGAAAATGATTTATAAATACATCCATATTAAAGTACATCTTTTTTTTTAGTGTTGGATAGAGTGGGGAAGGGTTAGACCCTCATGATTCACCCCTCTATTTGTACTGGTGATCATTGTCACTTTGGGGGGGGTATGGAACACAGCCCTCTTTGGAGGGGTGGGGAGACCCCTGTCTCAGCTCACCATATCCCTATTATTTGTAAGTCACCCTGTGCTTGTTAGGGGTACAGGGTGAAATATTCTAATATTGGTGTGGGGGTTGTTCATTGTTTACTGCTATGTGGTCCCATTGTTCTATTGTGTGGCTTGCTTGGGAGCAAACTATTATGGGATGTACAGTTGCAAGAAAAAGTATGTGAACCCCTTGGGATTACGTGGAGTTTTGCATGGATTGGGCATAAAATGTGCTCTGAACGTCATCTAAGTCACAACAATAGAAGAACACAGTCTGCTGAACATAATACTACACAAACATTAGATGTTGCCATGGTTTAATTGCACATAACATGTAAACATTCACAGCGCAGGGAGGAAAAAGTATGTGAACCTTTGGACTTAATAACTGGTTGACCCTCCTTTGGCAGCAATAACCTCAACCAATTGTTTCCTGTAGTTGCAGATCAGACCTGCACAACGATCTGGAGTAATTTTGGACCACTCCTCTTCACAAAACTGTTTCAGTGTCGCAATATTCTTGGGATGTCTGGTGTGAATCGCTCTCTTAAGGTCATGCCACAGCATTTCAATCGGTTTGAGGTCAGGACTCTGACTGGGCCACTCCAGAAGGCGTATTCTGTGCTGTTGCAGCCATTGTTTTGTTGAATTACTTGTATGCTTTGGGTCATTGTCCTATTGCATCACCCATCCTCTGCGGAGCTTCAGTTGGCGGACAGATGGTCGTATGTTTTCCTGCAAAATGTCTTGTAAACTCTGGAATTCATTTTCCCATCAATGACAACAATCCGTCCAGGCCCTGAGGCAGCAAAGCAGCCCCAAACCATGATGCTCCCTCCGCCATGTTTTACAGTGGGGATGAGGTTTTGATGTTGGTGTGCTGTGCCTTTTTTTCTCCACACATAGTGTTGTGTGTTCTTCCCAAACAACTCAATCTTGGTTTCATCTGTCCACAGTATATTTTGCCAGTAGTGCTGTGCAACATCCAGGTGCTCTTTTGCAAACTTCAAACGTGCTGCAATTTTCTTTTTGGACAGCAATGGCTTCCTCCGTGGTGTCCTCCCATGTACTCCAGTCTTGTTTAATGTTTTCCTTATTGTAGATGTGTCAACAAAAATGTTAGCATGTGCCAGAGATTTCTGTAGGTCTTTAGCTGACACTCTGGGATTCTTCTTTACCTCATGCAGCATTCTGCGCTCTGTTCTTGCAGTCATTTTTACAGGACGACCATGCCTAGGGAGAGTAGCAACAGTGCTAAACTTTCTCCATTTGTAGACAGTCTGTCTTACCGTGGACACATGAACATCAAGGCTTTTGCAGATACTTTCATAACCCTTTCCAGCTTCATGCAAGTCAACAATTCTTGATCGTAGGTCTTCTGAGAGCTCTTTTCTGCGAGGCATGGTTCACATCAGACAGTGCTTCTTGAAACCAGTAAACCCAAAACAGGTGTGTGTTTTTTAAGGGCAGGACAGGTGTCAGCAACACATCCAATATCATCACACTGATTGGAGTCAAGGTTGGCTCACTCCTGGCTCCAATTAGCTCTGGGAGAAGTCATTAAGCTAGGGCCTCACATACTTTTTCCTCCCTGCACTGTGAATGATTACATGTAATGTACAATTAAACCATGGCAACATCTAATGTTTGTGTAGTATTATGTTCAGCAGACTGTGTTCTTCTACTGTTGTGACTTAGATGACGTTCAGAGCACATTTTATGCCCAATTCATGCAAAACTCCACGTAATCCCAAGGGGTTCACATACTTTTTCTTGCAACTGTATGTGTTTTTTTGTATTGGCTTGGTGGGGGGTGTTTCCAGCAGCCCTCCTGATGGGACTGTCTGTTGGTGTGTGTCTCTTGTTGCTAAGTATAGATTGCCCCTCCCTGTGTCATTATGCAGGTAGGGGGGATTTGACCCCTGAGTGTATAAATAGCCAGTTCGAGTTTCAAATAAAGAGTTCCATGTTATACAGACCGGTGTCGTCTAGTCCTGTTTGGTCAGCGGTGGTGTCCGTGGATCTGTGTCTGGACAGGGAAGTGGGAGTCTAACGGAAATACCCTAGTGCAGTCGGGGTCCGGTTCCGTTACAGTCACCAAGAAGAAAGTGAGGGAAAATCAAACATTTTTTAGTTGTCCCCAGAACAAGAGGTAAGGAGAAATCTTCCAGTGGGGACACTTTATATGGAAACATTTCTCTAGGAGCGGAATTTACTGCTTAATGCCACCTGTATACAGACCTCACGAAAGTGGGTCATTATCCAAGAGGTTGCATATATGTGCATCTGTCTTTGTGGTGGGAACGTACCTCACAGTGCTACCAGCAGAGAGACCGAGCTCTCACCAACGTTCAGGATCCAGGACTCCTGATTCCCCATCACCTGATTGCTGTGATGGCCTCTGATTGGCTATCACATTGATCAGTCACTGTGCAGCCTGCCTCTGTATTTTCTTTCTCTTTTGAACGGAGAGAAAGATACATTGTAACTTTCTCTCCATGCAGGGGAGAAAGATGTAAACTAACAAAAGTGGAAAAAATAAATAATAATAAAAAAAAAGAAAAAAATAGCTAGATTAAAGTTTGATCCAGGTCAATGTCAGGGTTAGTGTTAGGGTCAAGGTCAGGGTCAAGGGTCAAGGGTCTGGGTCAGTATATCTTGGGTAGGATTTTTTAAATTAGTATCAGTGTCATTGTCAGTGTCAGTATGTTTTAGGTATAATTAAATAAGCAAAATGTGCATTACTCTTTCTGGGCTCTAAAGATACAAACAGCAAAAACATTCACATATACAGTTTCACTGTGTTTGCCAGGAGCAGGAGAATTCATTTTGGGTTGATCTTTGGTGGTAAGTTATGATAATAGCAAGAAATATACAGCTAAATTAAAAAACAATTTTTACTATTTTGGGCCATATACAGTGGCTTGAAAAAGTATTCATACTCCTTTAAATTTTCCACATTTTGTCATGTTACAACCAAAAACATAAATGTATTTTTTGGGGATTTTATGTGATAGACCAACACAAAGTGGCACATAATTGTGAAGTGGAAGGAAAATGATAACTGGCTTTCAAAATTTTTTACAAATAAATATCTAAAAAGTGTGGTGTGCATTTGTATTACTTTGCAGAACCATCTTTCGCTGCAATTACAGCTGCAAGTCTTTTTTGTGGATGTCTCTACCAGCTTTGCACATCTAGAAAGGGACATTTTTTGCCCATTCTTCTTTGCAATATAGCTCAAACTCTCTCAGATTCGATGGAGAACGTCTGTGCACACTGTCTTTTATTTAAGGTTAGTGATCATATGATGCCATTTATTATGACATAGTTGTTTGGCTCCTTTTTAAATCATACCTGAAATAAATAAATAATGATAACAGAAATCATTCAAATAGCCCTGATCAAAAGTTTACAGACCCTGGAATGTTTGGCCTTGGTACAGACACACAAGGTGACAAATACAGGTAAAAATGGCAATTAAAAGTTAATTTCACACATCTGTGACTTTTTAAATTGCAATTAGTGCCTGTGTATAAATAGAAAAAGAATTTGTTAGCTCTTATATAAGTGCACTGAACAGGCTAGATATTGAGCCATGGGAAGCAAATAAGTATTGCCAAAACACCTGCATAACAAGGTAATGGAACTTTATAAAGATGGAAAAGGATATAAAAAGATGTCCAAAGCCTTGAATATGCCAGCTAGTACTGTTCAATCACTTATTAAGTGTAAAATTCAGGGATATCTTGATACGAAGCCAAGTACAGGTAGACCAAGAAAGATTACAGACACAACTGCCAGAAGAATTGTTCTGGATACAAAGAAAAACCCACAAGAGAATAACAGGCTGCTCTGGAAAAGATGATGTGGTTGCTTCAAGGAGCACAATAGGACGATATTTGAACAAATAATATGCCAAGAAGAAAATGTGCCAATCCTGCGCCACCGAACCTGTAACCTAATCATGTGCTAATGCCCCTAATGAAGGGGAGGGGGTTGCTAGCAAAAAATAAAGTGTTCCCACTAAAAAGATAAGTACTACAATAGGTGCATTAATCATACAAAACTAAATACAAATTGTTATTAAATACTAGTGATTTAAGGTGTGATCATGGATGATATAGTCAACAAGTCCCCATAAGTATCAGATAATTGTTAAATGTAAGGGTGCTCAAAATAAAGTACATAAATCCCTTCTTTACAAACCAAACTTTAAAATCACATAAATCATAAGTAAAAATAAAGTGTATACTGAGGTACTACTGAGGAAGTCATGTGATTGTGACATTACGTGTGTAGGCGAAGCTGGGTGTCAGGAAGCTTGGGATCGGAGGTGACGCAAGAGCGAAAGCTCCACTGTCAGCAATATTTGCAGATTGTTTTTTACGCTTTGTAAGTAGATTTTTAATATACAAAATCGATTTCTTTTGATACTACATCATGGGATACCTTTCTTTGTGTAAGCTTATAGTGCAGACCAAGGATCGCACATTTAAAGGGCCAGACATACAGAAAATTGAAGGATCCATTTGAGTTACGGAGTAAAAGCCATCAGTTGGGAGAGAGATCATTCATGAGAAAAACATTGCTTCAGGACCCTTATTAAAAAGATACACGCAAGCTGACCTGTAAGACGGCAGGTCGCAAAGTGGAGGTGAGAGCCGATTTGATGGTGGAGGATAACGCACACATGCATGGTTTTAAGAGAGCACGTGGATTGCATAAGAAAATATAAGGAAGTTATACAGTTATATGGACTTTTTTTACGTGTCATATGCACTTTATTCTGAGCACTTTATTTTTATTTTAACTTATGATTTATGTGATTTTCAAGTTTGGGTTTTACTTTGTATCCTGAACAATTCTTTTGGCAGTTGTGGCAGCAATCTTTCTTGCTCTAACTGTACTTGGCTTGGTAACTGAACTTTATATGAAGTATACAAAGTGACACTTCATTTATGTCCCTGCACCACAGCACTGTGCACCTGCTGTAACATGCGGTGACCAGGGGTGGACTGACGATTCGGGCACTCGGGCACTGCCCGAGGGCCCGGGGTCAGTAGGGGGCCCCATGAGATGCCCCTGGTACCTTTTATAAGCTTTTTTGGGAGTGCTTTGAGTGTGGAAAAAGACACAGGGGCCCCATGATCCCCTATTGCCCAGGGGCCCCATGAGTTTTCAGTCCGCCCCTGGCGGGGACCATCTAGAGCGGTGTGATATTATACAAACATTGCATAAAACTGCACTACTCTGGAACGCAGTGTAACACTGTATTCCAGTCTGAACATGACACACACAAAACTGTGTTTAGTTTGCATTAAAGAGCTTTAGAAACAGTTCAACACTTTCAGAAAGTAAGATTTATTACAAAAAGGTCAAAAGGGTGCAATAAAAATATTTACAGAAAAAGATGTAGCCAATATATATATATATATATAAATATACAAAGAGCAATAACACAGCAAAGAGATAACAGAAAGAAATTTAGAGAGGTAAAGTACTTGCCAAAAGCCTTGGTTTAAGCAGCGTTCAAGTTTCAGAGCAAAAGGGCCGTCTCCCAAAGTTGGTTCTGATTTTACAAGGGAGAATCTTCAACTAAGATTAGCACAGCTTAACTTTCTGCTCCAAGCACAACAGCTTTTCGAGGAACTCAGCAGGGTGTCTCCTTGAAGCAGAGAACCAATCGCCTCATTTGGGGAGGGTGTTGGGCGGAGACCCCAGCTAGAACCAAAATCCCTCGCGAGTTGATATCATGACCCGTAACTTACCCTTGGTGCATTTAGCAGCCTTGCCACTAGTAGATTAGTATGCAGACACATCTGCTGAACGTCTAGATATGAAATATGACATACCTGCTGGGACGGTTAAGGAGATATCATTTTATGCTCTCCTGTAGATGTCAGCTAGGGGGTGTAATATATCAGGCGACTTGTATTAAAGTGACCGATCTGAATTTATTTTATGTAAGTCTTTCATATTCCAAGATATGAAATCATAGGGGAAAATGGATTTTGAATGTGGTGTCTAGTTTTACGACTATCTGGAATGTCTTTGAAGCTCAGCAAAGGACTGGTTTATGGTTTTACGATCCTTCTCTAAGCAAGAGTCTCACAGACAGACAAGGGCCAGGCTAATTGGGGTTTATAACTATGAGCTCTCCCGCTGGGTCTTGATGCCTTTTTGAACTCAGCATCCAGGGACCACGTGTCACCCAACAGAGAGGGAGAGGGGATTTGGAGGAGTGAGAGAGAGATACAAGATGGAGAATCCTTAGCAAGATGGGTGACCGCGTCCATCTCTGTATGCACAATTGCTACACAGTTATATGTATAACTTGCCCTCCAGAGGATTTACCCCCCTTCCTGACCAGGCCATTTTTTGCGATACGCGCTGCGTTACTTTAACTGAAAATTGCGTGGTCATGCAACGCTGCACCCAAATGAAATTTATGTCCTTTTTTCCCAAAAAAGGAGCTTTCTTTTGGTGGTATTTGATTGCCTGTTCGTTTTTTATTTTTTGTGCTATCAAAAAAGACCGACAATTTTTAAGAAAAAACAATATTTTTGACTTTTTGCTATTAAACATGTCCAGTAACAAAATTTAAAAAATCAAATTTCGTTATAAATGTACGCCAAAATGTATTCTGTTACGTCTTTGCTAAAAAAAACCCTCCCAATACCTGTAAATTAATTGCTTTACATGAAAGTTATAGCAACTACAAATTTTTTATTATACTAGTAATGGCGGCGATCAGAGACTTATAGCAGGACTGTGGGACTGTGGCGGGCATTCCGACACTGGGGGGGAACTGACTAACTGCCACTGACATCCCCAGTGACAATAATACAGTGATCAGTGCTAATAAAAAGCACTGACACTGTACTAATGACACCGGGCAGGAAGAGGTTAATATCTGGTGTGATCAAAGGGTTAACTGTGTGCTGTGTGTTGTACTGTGTGAGCACATTGCTTTGTATGGCTCTGCTATGCAGCACAATAAAAAGCAGGGGAGAGATCTGTATTGTTTATACACAGGTCTCTCCCGTCAGTGATACTCGGAGATCACCGGCGGGGAATCACCTCAGGCCGGGACCTGGTGATCGTCAGCTAAAGCCACCAATGGCGGCGCAGGAAGGGCGTGCATGTGTCCCCTACTTGGGAATGCATAATTACATATATATACGTGATTTTGCGCAGCCGTGCTGCCCTGTAGCAGTATTTCTGCTATAGGGTGGCTGGAAAGTGGTTAAAGTAGTTGTAAACATTGTAAAGCGCTGAGTAAACTGTTTGCGCTATATAAATCCTGTATAATAATAAACATACTATGTTGTAGACGTTTTCCAATACAATTATAACTATATAGATACCATAACTGTTGTGCTTAGTTTCAGAAAATATCTTTCTTACCTTTTTCACAAGTTTATAAAGTTCTGTCATGTGACTATGCATCTCTTCTTCCTGATAGTTGGGGGCGCTGTTACAGGACACTGTGCCTATATATTCCATAGTCTGTTCAGCCTGAGGCAAGATGCCCGTTGTGATTGAGCAAGGGGTGTGTGTCCAAGGCAGGCTGTGATAGGGAGGCGGTGCGTGTGTGTGTCCAAGGCAGGCTGTGATTGCGAAGGGGTGTGTGTGCCAGAGGCAGGCTTTGTTTGGTCAGGTGGCATGGTGGATGAACAAACTACCCAATACAGGCATGCTGTGTGTCTGCATAGTGTCCTATACTCCAGCCAAAAGATGAAAACTGACCACAAAAGGGCAGATTAGTTCCTGTGCTTTGTGTGATCAATTTAGAACAAGGAAGAAAGGAGACAGGATCAACCAGGTACTTAAAGTGGAGTTCCAAAAACTGTAGCTGCTGACTTTTAAACTACACTCACTTACCTGTTCCTCGGTCCAATGATGTCCTCGCCACCGCTGCTTTCACCGGCCATCTCCTCTCCCTGCATCTTCAGTGTGGGCACCCGGCTGTAACAGCTTGTGGCATCACAGCCGGGAGCCCACTGCCTATGCACGAGAAGCGCTGCATTTTGTGAATGGCCCTGTAGTCTTCTGGGACTTGTCACGTGTCCCAGAAGACTACAGGGAGGGAGGACAACTTCCGCTTCCAATCGCCTAGGTGATCACAGCGGAAGTACCCGAATTTGACAGGTCCCTGCTCCCCAAAGGTGCCAATCCTTAATGGGGAGCGGGGGACAAAGACTTAAAGTGGAACTTCCCCTTTTGGGTGGAGCTCTGCTTTAAGATGGAAGAAGTACATGAAAATGATAGAGACTATAATTTATAAAACACACATATGTGAACACGCTCAGAAAATAAATGTAAGTTAATTGCAGTCATGTGTACTGTTCTATGCCCACTACAAATCCCATAGTTCCCAGTCCATCCCAGGAGTGAGCAAAAGAGGGTTATTACATTCCTACATACAGTGGCACCATATAAAATGAATGCAGCCACCCTCTAACTGAAAGTCAGATCACAGCAGAAAAAAAAAGGAATTTTGAGATTTGTAGAAGACTGAGAGCAACAGAAGGTACTTTTTTGAGTTAAAAATACATACCTGAGTAGTATTGTATTTTAAACCAGAGTTTAGTAACGGATTAAAGTTAACATTGTGGTATAGGAAATAAATAGTAAAGTCTTTCATGTTTAACTAAAAAAGAGAAGTTTTCAGAAGGTGACATTTGACACGAATAGAAACCACATACAGCTATATTCCTTATTTTATTTTAGGTTCTTTTTTCTTGCTAAACTGTTAGTCAGATCTATCTTTTTCCTAATTTAGGCACCCTTTGACTGCAATCCATGCATAGTAAAGGCAATCTATCCTGAAAATGTGAAAGATTGCATGGCAATAAATTGCTGAGATTTTCCAACATTTGGGAAACCTAAACTTAGAGAGACCCTGTCAATATCTTCTGCTATGGCAACTAAACACAGGCTGGAACTCTGTTGTGCACTTGCAGACAGGGGCGGACTGACCATTCGAGGACTCGGGCACTGCCCGAGGGCCCAGGGACAGTAGGGGGCCCCATGAAATGCCCCTGGTACTTTTTATAGGCTTTTTTGGATGAGCTTTGAGTGTGAGCTTTGAGTGTGTGCAAGGCCCCATAATCCCCTATTGCCCGGGGGCCCCATGAGTTGTCAGTCCGCCCCTGCTTGCAGATGTGTTGTCTCGTGCAGCAATTTTTAGAGCCCTAAGCAATTTTATCAGCTCCATCATTTTGATTCAGCTCCAAAAGTGTTGATCTTCTGGGAATGCCGGACCCTCAAACTTCCAGGCTATTCACAGGGCTGTCCTCCCTCCTCCCGGCTCCATACATACTCACAGTATTTCTGCTGCAAGTACTCTTTGCTACTAAAAAGCCACTGTCTAATAAGCTTCTTGTCATTGTTTACTAGGCAGCAGGTTTTAGAGCCAATCTTCAAGTTTCTGTTCTTGCTGCAGAAACATGTTAAAAGGAGGGGAGCACTACAACTTGGAAGTTTTAAGCTGGGTTCACACGGGCCGAGAAGTGGCCAAAAATGGTTGGTTTGGCAGGAATCGGCCGACTTTCGGCCCGTGCGTACACAATCTTACAACAGACTTCTGTTGAAAGAGCATGCTGGACAGGGCCAGATCTAGCCAGTCTGATGTGGGGGTGCAGTAAAAAATGTCAGGGGGGCAGAGGATGGGAGATCAGCAGGGAGGAGGATAGAGTCAGCAATTTGTAGGTCAGTGTAGAGAAGCCATTCGGTTGTAGAGCAGTGTACAAGGCTTGGCAGGGAGGACAGGGGTCAGTAGGGTAGAGTTCAGGGGTTAGTACTGAGGCAGAGTTCAGAGGTCAGTGGTAAGTGAGACAAAGATCAGGGGTCAGTAGTAAATGAAGCAGAGTTCAGAGGTCAGTGGTAAGTGAGGCAAAGATCAGGGGTCAGCAGTAGGCAAGACAGAGTTCAGGGGTCAGCAGTAGGCAAGACAGAGTTCAGGGGTCAGCAGTAGGCAAGACAGAGTTCAGGGGTCAGTAGTAAGCGGAGAGATTTTGTCTAACAGTGGGAGAGACTTAAAGGGGGATTAATTAACAGAATCTGTGCCTACTTGCAATATACACTCACTCATATACCGGGATCCTTGTACTCACAAAATACTCCTACTTACTATGTCCCAAGTGACAGTCTCAGAGTTACACTTAAACCGCAGAATGAAGGCTCGTTTTTAAAAATGTAATCATTTCCATCACTGCTTTTCTGCACTCAGGAAGTGATCGCCTTGTCTAACTGAGCCTACCTTAAAGAAGAATTTAATTAAAACCAACAACTGTTGAGAAAATGGACACCTTAGTCAGGACTATGTACAACATAATGTATAGAGTGCAAGAGAATAAGTAACAAACACAACAACATATACAGTGCAGTAGTCAGGATGAGAACCCCATTCACATCAAAGCTCCCCCCTACATCAAAGTCCCCTGAGGTCTCCCCTTACATCAGAGCCCCTCAGCAATCCTCTCTTATGGCAGAGTCTGCAGAGTCCCCCCTTATATCAGAATCCCCTTTAGATTAAATCCCCCAGTGTTCCCCTATACATCAGGGTGCCCGGATTGCCTCCCTTCATCAGGGTTCCTAGAGCCCCCGACACCAGAGCTCCCTTTACATCAGAGTCTATAGAGTTCCCCCTTTATATCAGTTCCCCCACTCCTTCCTTACATCAACATCCCCCCTACATCAGTGTCCTTACTCCACCTTTACATAAGTGTCCCCTCACAGAGTGACTGGCCAACTGAATGTCCCACAGAGTAATTTGCTGATTGACTGCCCCACAGAGATTGCCAGTACTCCCAGAGACTGCCCCCCCTCCCCCGGGCCCCGGGACAAAGAGACAGAGTACTGGATGTAAGCACAGCTACCAGCAGTACCTGGCTGGAGAGAAAAGCACTGCGATAGATAAGGTGGGGGGCTGGACAAGCACAAGCAGGCTTCTACTCCCTCCCTCAATGAGTCCTGGGCATGGCAAAGCAGAGCTCTGCTAATGTCATGGCGACTGGTGGACGTCACCACACAGGTGTGAACCAGGACCTGCTTTGCTCCCTGAGCCAAGGCCTAGGTTGAGCCCAGCAGTTTAAAAGTCATCCTGCTTTGGAACTGTGCATGCACAGTTCAGAGCTGGGAACAAGCCTATTTTTTATGGGCACTTTTCTCCTGTCCATGGACAGTTACAGATACTGTTAATATAAAAAGTCTACACACCCCTGTTAAAATGTCAGATTTCTGTGATGTAAAAAAAAGAGACAAAGATAAATCATTTCAGAACATTTTTTCACCTTTAACGTAACCTATAAACTGTACAACTCAGTTGAAAAACAAACTGAAATCTTTTAGGTGGAGTGAAGTAAAAATAAAAAAGCAAAAACAATGTGGTTGCATAAGTGTGCACACCCTCTTACAACTGGGGATGTAGCTGTGTTCTGAATTAAGTAATCACATTCAAAATCATGTTAAATAGGAGTCAGTGCACACCTGCCAGCATTTAAAGTGCCTCTGTTTAACCCCAAATAAAGTTCAGCTATTTTAGTAGGTCTTTGCTGACATTTTCTTAGTCGCGTTCTACAGCAAAAGCCATGGTCCTCAGAGAGCTTCCAAAGCATCAGAGGGATCCCATTCACACCTAGGTGAGAATAAGTCTTAAGGTTCCCTTGACACTGGTTTGGTGCACTTGTCCCACAGCTCATATGCAGCGCAATGTACCCACATTTTGATGCGGGTTAGCTGTGCTTTACTATACACTTCTTTTATGTCCTGCAGTTTTGGCGTGCTTTTTGAAAGTGCACCAAAACTGTGGTCCATAGTAGGTCCACTTCAGAAAGTGCTGATCTTGTGACAGGACTGCAGTGCTGAATTCTTTATTTAGGAGTCTCAAATTGTTGCAGCAGATGAAGATTCTGTAATTACACATAACATAAGTACAGTTGTGTTCAAAATAATAGCAGTGTGTTGAAAAAACTGAATAAAGCTCAAAATCCTTCTAATAGCTTTTATTTCCATACACACAAATGCATTGGAGACACTAAACATTCTATTCCAAATCAAAACATGAAGACAAATATATCAAATGTGTGTTGTTCCTCTAAAAAAATTGAAGAAAAGTGAATATTAGACTGTTCAAAAAAATAGCAATGTTTGTATTCTTCTTTACAAACTCAAACATTCACTATATAAACTGAAAAACATTTGAAGATTTTGCTTTCCTTTGAATCACTTAATGAATATTTAGTTGTATAAGCACTGTTTCTGAGAACTGCTGTACATCTGTGTTGCATGGAGTCAACCAACTTCTGGCACCTGTGATCAGGTATTCCAGCCCAGGATGATTGGACTACATTCCACAGTTCTTCTCTATTTCTTGGTTTTGCCTCAGAAACTGCATTTTTGATGTCACCCCACAAGTTTTCTATTGGATTAAGATCCGGGGATTGGGCTGGCTACTCCATAACGTCAATCTTGTTGGTCTGGAACCAAGATGTTGCACGTTTACTGGTGTGTTTGGGGTCGTCTTGTTGGAACACCCATTTCAAGGTCATTTCCTCTTCAGCATAAGGCAGCATGACCTCTTCATGTATTCTGATGTATTCAAACTGATCCATGATCCCTGGTATGCGATAAATAGGCCCAACACCGTAGTATGAGAGACATCCCCATATCATGATGCTTGCACAACCATGCTTCACTGTCTTCACAGTGTACTGTGGCTTGAATTCAGTGTTTGGGGGTCGTCTGACAAACTGTCTCCGGCCACTAGACCCAAAAAGAACAATCTTACTTTCATCAGTCCACAAAATGTTGCGCCATTTCTCTTTAGGCCAGTCAATATGCTCTTTGGCAAATTGTAACCTCTTTACCACAGGTCTTTTTTTCAACAGTGGGACTTTGCGGGGGCTTCTTGTAGGTAGCTTGGCTTCACATAGGCGTCTTCTAATTGTAACAGTACTCACAGGGAACTTTACACCTTCTTTGATCTTCCTGGAGCTGATTGTTGGCTGAGTCCTTGCCATTTTGGCTATTCTTCTATCCATCTGAATGGTAGTTTTTCGCTTTCTTCCAAGTCCTTCAGGTTTTGGTTGCCATTTTAAAGCATTTGCGATCATTTTAGCTGAGCAGCCTATCATTTTCTGCACTTCTTTATATGTTTTCCCCTCTCCAATCAACTTTTTAATCAAGGCACGCTGTTCTTCTGAACAATGTCTGGAACGACCCATTTTCCTCAGAATGTCAGAGAGAAATGCACTGTAACCAGCATGTACAACATTTGCTGCCTTCCTTCCTTAAATAAGGGCAATAATTGCCACCTGTTTTTCAAAGAATGAATGACCTCACTAATAGAACTCCACACTGCTATTATTTTGAACATGCCCCTTTCAATTAGTGATTCAATTACACAGAATCAGCAGCATGCATGTCATGACTGTTGGGTTTGTTGGATTTCTATTACTCTACTACACCTGCTAGTAAATTATTTGCCATGTAGAAATATCATTTCTACCAAAAACAGTGATTGATCAGGTTAGTGATCTCTGACTGCTATTATTTTGAACACAACTGTATATTATTAAACAGGATGTACTGTATATAGTGCCAACAGTTTGTTCCCTGCTTTACAAAAATGGAGGGAGACAGTAGCGTTAGAATATTATTATTATTACAAGTACTTATATAGCGCCGTCAATTTACGCAGCGCTTTACATATATTGTACATTCACATCAGTCAAGGGGCGTATAATCTAAGGCCCCTAACTCACATTCATACATACACATACTAGGGCCAATTTAGACAGGATCCAATTAACCTACCATCATGTCTTTGGAATGTGAGTAAAAACTGGAGTACCCAGAGGAAACCCACACAGGCACAACATGCAAACTCCAGGCACGTGGTGCCATGGCTGGGATTCAAACCAATGACCCTAGTACTGTCAGGTGGAAGTGCTAACCATTTAGCCACTGTGCTGTCTTGATACAATTCAATGAGAGCTTACAATCTAACAGGATACAGATTGCCAGCCTGTATGTATTAGTTGTCAGGATAGAACATAGTGACAGGGTCTCTTTATTTTAGACAGGCTCAGCCCCCTCTAAGCAACATGTTGTAACTATTTGCGCAAATCATGTTTTGTTTTTTTAATGCTCAAATATGCTGCTCTTTTTACAATACACATCTGTCTCCCATGCCATTATTTCCATCTCAAGAATTTCCAGTGTTTAAAACTTTATGTCCCCCTATCAGCTTCATGAGTATATTTACCAAAGGCTGAAGTATTTCCAAGACACACCTAACTAAAGAATGTAATTATATCTACGTACATTCCAGAGATTTTTTGTAAGTGTTCCCCATTAAATGTACATGTTGTTACTTCATATTCACATAAACAAATAGCAGGCATCTACAAGATTCAGTGCAGCTGTTAAAATATTTTCTGCACAGTGCAGAAACGTACCACTAGGAACACATTGAAGTAACATGCAGATCAACAGGTCACGTTACTGCACAGAACTAGACTTTTACGTGATAGCAACATCTTTGCTATACTTCTACCATTCCAAGTACTCCCTCTTTCAGCAAAACCAATTAGATATTGGCAGGCCCAGACTGGGTATCACGTACCCGATGATGGAGGCCAATAGAGAGAGGGCTTCCCTTGCGGATAAGTTCCGGACTCCCCTGAGAGTGAGACAGCGGGAGTCTGGCCCAAAGTTGCACAGGTCGCCTGTTAGAGTGCTGGTTGGTGGTCCACTCAGAAGCACAGCTGGTGCACGGAGATAGGTCTGCAGACAGGAGACACCTGTGCGTGGTATGTAAGCCCTTCCAGGATTTAGATGTTTACTGGGTAGTCAGTTCAAGCCAAGGTCAGGACCAGGTGGGAATCAGAGCAGACATAGATAGGATAGCCGAGGTCATACACAGAGGAGTGAGAGAGTGAGTATCCGTAAGCCAAGCCGAGGTCAGATCAGGGGTAAAGCAGAGCAGACAGGTCCAGGTGCAAGCTAAGTCAGTAACAGGAAATCACAGGTCAGAATCACAGGAAACAGGAACAGGGCACAGGGAGCTAGAGATCATCCAGCAACTTGAGGAAGTGATGAGCCTCCTTATAAAGGCCGTCTGGCACCAAACTGAGTCTGATGTGTACTTCTGCAGCCATGCAGAGTACTGGCAGAAATGCCAGATCTTCCAGAACTTCTGTCGTGGACAGGACCCTGACACTGGGACAAAAAATAGGCCCGGGCATTTTAGACTGAGCAGCCAATTTCTGTGGGTGGGGTGTGCAAGGGCATTCACAGGGGCAGTTGGTGACGGAATATTCATGGAGTTGGTCCTCCACACTGTAATATAAAGGGACACTGTGATATAAAGGGGACTGCACTGTAAAGGAGCAATGTATTGATTACAGTGCCCCTTTACAGCGCAGTCCCCTTTATATCACAGTGCCCTTTTACATTACAGTGCCCCTAGAGATCTAATCACAGTGCCCCCTATATATTCAAAGAGATGGCCCAATCCAGCAAAGAGGCATCCCCATATAGCAAAGATGGGATGTTTCATTGCTGGACAGGGATGTCCCTTCTTTAACTTGGCTGTCTCTTTGCTGGATTGGGAAGTCTCTTTGCTGGACAGAGATGTCTCTTTGCTGGATGGGGATGTCACTTCTTGGACTGGGCTGTCTCTTTGCTGGATTGGGATGTCACTTTGCTGGACCCAACTGGGAAAAGAGACAGCCCAGTCCAGCAAAGAGACAGCCTGTCCAGCAGAAACAGCCCATCCAGCAAAGAGACATCTGTCCAGCAAAGAGGCAGCCTGTCCAGCAGAGACAGCCCATCCAGCAAAGAGACAGCTGTCAAGCAAAAAGACAGTGCATCCAGCAAAGAGCCAGCTCATCCAGCAAAGAGACAGTCCATCCAGCAAAGAGACAGCCCTTGCAGCAAAGAGACAGCCCCTCCAGCAAAGAAACAGTTCGTCCAGCAAATAGACAGCCCCTCCAGCAAAGAAACAGCCCATCCAGCAAAGAGACAGCCTTGCAGCAAAGAGACAGCCCCTCCAGTAAAGAAACAGTTCGTCCAGCAAATAGACAGCCCCTCCAGCAAAAAGACAGCCCCTCCAGCAAAGAGATAGCCCTTCCAGCAAAGAGACAGCCCCTCCAGAAAAGAGACAGCTCATCCAGCAAAGAGACAGCCCCTCCAGCAAAGAGACAGCTCCTGCAGAAAATAGACAGCCCCTTCAGCAAAGAGACAGCTCATCCAGCAAAGAGACAACCGTCCAGCAAAGAGACAGCTCATCCAGCAAAGAGACAGCTCATCCAGCAAAAAGACAGCCCCTCCAGCAAAGAGACAGCTCATCCAACAAAGAGACATTCCATCCAGCAAAGAGACAGCTCATCCAGCAAAGAGACAGCCCATCCTGCAAAGAGACAGCCCATCCAGCAAAGACAGCCCCATCCACCGCCGCTACAGACCAGTGGCTATAGGTGAATAACAGAGGCTGCCGTTCTCCCTTCAGTGCAGCGGCCGGCCCAGGAGGTGTCCCTGTGTCAGCGGCACTTCCTGCTTGTCTTCAGGAGATGTCACTGCCTCTCCTCCTGTCTGCCCTGCTATGGGCATAGCTGCACAGCAGGAGGTGAGCGGTGGCCGCGGTCTGTATTTGCCCCTTCCAGATCACGGTTGCCGCTTACCTCCCTCTGTGTGGCCCGGTCATCTTAAGCCTGGCAATCCCGGCCCACCGGGCAAATGCCAGGTGTACCCTGTTGCCAGTCGGGGCCTGGATATGTGGCAGCGTGTAATGATTATTCTGTACCTCAATGGCCTTACTGTGAATTCAGCCACCTCACCTATGGGCTGGTAAGTTGCAGTATTTTACATTTTTATTTTTGGGTTCAGATACACTTTGATGATAAAGGTATACTATAGCCATTTTTCAGAGGCTGCCATTTACAGTCCCTTGATCACTTCTACAGGGCACAGAAAGCCTCCCCAGTGCCACCCAATGCCTTTACTGGGCTCTCCTGTGCTTTTGGGCAGCCTGGTACCGCTACTGCATGGATCCCCGGTGCACTCAGAGAGGAGAAAGGTACAGTGGATATAAAAAGTCAACACACCCCTTTTAAACTGTCAGTTTTCTGTGATGTAAAAAAAATGAGACAGAGATAAATAATTTCATAACTCTTTCCACCTTTATTGTGACCTATAAACTGTACAACTCAATTGAAAAACAAACTGAAATCTTTTAGGGGGGAAGTAAACCTAAAAAACTAAAATAATGAGGTTGCATAAGTGTGCACTTTCCATGAATTTTCTTGGCAATTTTTTTTACAGGGTAGGTTGCCAGGCCTTTCCCCAACCCCTACCACGCAGGAGTCATCGGTGGTAGGAATATTAATAACCTTCAATATGCTGATAATACAACTTTACTGGCAGGAACAGAAGAGGACCTGAAACACCTGGTAGCAAAAACACAGAAGGAGAGTGCAAAAATGGGGCTCCGTCTTAACATCAAAAAAACAAAGATCATGACAACATCTAAAACTCGAACAAGCAAAATATACATTGATGAAGAGGAAATAGAATGTGTTCAGGATTTCTGTTTTCTAGGATCTATGATAAACCAAACAGAAGATTGCACTCCTGAAATTAAAAAACGGATCGCATTAGGTCGAAACGCCATGCTAAGTATGCAAAAATTGTGGAAAAGTAAGGATATCAGCCTCATCAAATGCAAGCTGGTAAACACGATAGTTTTCCCTATAACAATGTACGGGTGTGAAAGCTGGGTTATGAAAAGAACTGATAGAAAGAAGATTGATGCATTTGAATTATGGTGCTGGAGAAGGCTATTGAGGATGCCATGGACAGTAAAGATTACCAACAGAGAGGTTTTAGAGCGAGTTAAACCAGGAATAACTTTAGAAGGAAAGATAGTCAAATTAGAGCTGACTTCTTTTGGGCATGTGAAGCGATCTGATTCCTTACAGAAGGCAACATTACTTGGCATGGTCAGTGGGGGGAGAAAAAGAGGAAGGCCGAAAACGCGCTGGTTGGATGCTATGAAATTGAACACTGGCCTAAGCATGTATCAGCTAATAAGAAAGGTGCAAGATCGGAAAGAGTGGAGAGTGACGGCCGATGCAATCACCAAGAGTCGGACACAACTGAATGGATAGAAAGAGAGATAAGTGTGCACACCCTCATAACTGGGGATGTAGCTGTGTTCAGAATTAAGCAATCACATTCAAAATCACGTTAAATATGAGTCAGTACACACCTGCCATCATTTAAAGTGCTTCTGATTAACCCCAAATAAAGTTCAATATGGTGCAACGGTGACATTACCAAGAACTGGACATCCCTCCAAAATTGATTAGAAGACAAGAAGAAAACTGGTTTGGGCGGCTGCTAAGAGGCCGAAGGGATATTGCTCATTTCTTTTGACAGCAATAAAGGCGATTAAAAAAAGGTTTTAAATAAAATATATAATAATAATAAAAATGTAAGTGCCTTTGTCCTATGCACATATGTAAACAGTTATTGCAACACACATTTGAGGTATTGATATGAACGTCAATGCCAGAATAATAATTCTAGCATGAGACCTCCTGTGCAACTCTAAATTGGTAACCTGTAAAGTCTTTTAAAGCGTCACCTATAGAGATTTTTAGGTGCAGTAGTACAAAATTTTAAAGTGCAACATTATAAGTATCTATTTACTTGCCCTAACATCATCTTTTATATTTTACCAAAAATTGGATATTATATTGTGTTTGAGTGCATTAAAATTCATGAAAGTGTATTCTTCCTAAAAAGTTGCATTTTAAAAATGGCTGCGCAAATACAGTGTGACATAAAAAATTGTAACAATGACCATTTTATTCTCTAGGGTCTCTGCTTTCAAAAAATATATACTGTGTAGAGATGTGCTGGTTGCTTTAAATCTTAAACAGCAGTTGCAAAGCATTTATATTTCTTTTCCCTCGTTATGAGCGACAGACAGGAAAAGCAGGACTGTGCTCTGATTGGTGGTTGCTACAGCTCAGAAGGATCCACCCATAGCAGCACTGTTGCAGCTGGACTTATGATTGGCTGTGGAGGAAAAGGAGAGAGGAAAAAGGAAGAAGAAGCACATGTGGGGAGATAGACATGTTCAGGGGACCGCATGGAGCAAGGGCTCCTGGTGTAAAGTCACAGAGTCTCACTCTCTGTGCTGCTAGAGCCTATGGGCTGGGCTGGGAGTGTGTAGCAGAGAAATTTTTGCAGGAGGACAGTGTGCAAACCAAGGATTGTCCTGCCTGACACTCAGGATTACAGCCACTCAAGTGCATGTGTCTCTCAAAGTCTGGAGCTGCTGAAAGAGAGAGGATTTCTACTGCTGTCTAATGCTATCTAGAGGACAATCCAGAAACAGTGAGTACTCTGTGATGAAAGGGGATTTTGATCTCTGGAGAATGGTCATGAGAAAGCCTGCTCTCTAATTCTCAGAGTGACAAAGATCTTGGAAAGCCCAAGCTGCTCAGAATTAGCTATTCCTGCTGCTGATTGGTGAGGGAACTCTGTCTCTGTGTATTACTGGTTTGTCTCCTCAAGACTTGTGCTGTGGCTGAAGAGTGTGTTTAGTTCCAAGTCCCCACAGAAGTTTGCTGCTCTGAATATACTGAGCAAGTGTCAGTATATCAGGATTTCACCTGTATGGTAAAGATTGGTTGAAGTGTTGTTTTTCTTCTATTGCAATGTTCACTGGAAGATTCTGCTTAAAGGAGACTGTGCTATCCTGCTACCCCTGGATTGCAAATACTCTCCCATGCAGAGGCAGAGAGTGAGCGCTCTTCCATTGATTAAAGGGCCCCAACGTTGAGAGACTTTAGGTTTCATCCCACTGGCCAGTGGTTAGGTAGGACATTTCTGCTCTGGATAGTACTGCTATAGCAAATGTCAATAAGCTGCTAAATCTCATTAACAGTTATTGTTTCATGTGTCAATGTCACTCTAGTCAGTGTGATACTAGTCAGTTTTGGAGCCTTTGGCAAGTGAATTGTGACTTCTTACTGTGTTATGCAATGTGGTATCTGTGTTTTATGTACATTACCTGTGTTAAATCAGCTAGTTCTTTTTCAGGGTTTGTTTCTTCAATAAAACCCATATAAAATATTTCCAGAGTGTCGAAGTGTTCTGGGCATAATCGGAGGTGTCACCAGATTCAGGTGAGAGCTGAACCTATATATCTAGCCAAGTTCCACCCAAGGGTGTGCTACAACTGTTTTGGGGTTCTAAGTAATTTTCTAACAAAAAAATGCTGACCTTTACATGTATTTTAGAAATGTCAGAATTGACCTGGGGGTCAAGTCATTAAAAAGGCTTGTGAAGATAGTGAGGCCTGATTAACCCCAAAAAGTGTAGAGAGAATGTGGAAGTAATACTGAACACAGTTTTCCCCAAAAATCACAAATCAGTAATAGAAATGTTCAGACTAAAATCTCATGTTCATGCTAGTCATGGAAGTAAAGACATTTGACAAAACACAGTCCAAAATGTAGGGATGGCAACAAGCAAGGATCTTCAACTTCTGATGAGGCCCTTTTGCAAATGGTCAAGTCATACATGGTCCTAAGAGCAGTTTCAGGGATACACATCTTTAAGTCTGCAGTATTAACCTCTACCTGAACTCTTAAACACCTCAAACTCAACCTTCTGTCATATTCTAGAACTTCTACTGTAATGAAGTTACTTAAAAAGTAGTTACATCAAGGTAGACATATGTGCAAAAAAAATGCAAAACCAGCTCTAGCAGCTAAAGGGTTAAAATGATCATTGTTCCATTTTACATTGGTGTAGACATATTTTATAAAGATGTCTTAATTAGAGCTGGAGTTATTAGAATTGTGTGTATTTTGAGCACTTGGCTGTTTTATGGCAAACAGATAGCCATACTTAACTGTGTATTTGTCTAAATGGCCTTATCACGGTCAGTTACCACCTGTCTTAAAACCTGTTAAGCTGGGCTAGAGCTTAAATGCTGTTTACAACAGCCATTCGTGCTCTAATTGCCAGACCTCTTCTAAGAGGCTTTCCAGACCTAAATTCTGATATTATACTGCTAAAATGGCTTGTTTAGAAAAATCCTTTGAGCTCAAGTGAAAGGTCTTTGTGCATTTTTTTTGGTGTTTGCTGTGAAGAGCATTTCTGTGTTTAAAGCATATTTCTACTTTTCAGTTAAATAAAAAAAAAAACAAAACACTGTATGTTTGTTATGTGTTCACATTCACGCACTATGTTTGTATCTATTTTTTCATATTTTTTACCTTGCAGATCTTTCATAAGAGGAGGTGTCATGGCTGACTGCAAGGCTTTTTGAATAATGTTAAAGTGAGTCTGTCCCAAGTCTGTCCTCACAATTTTATTGATGCAAACACTAAATCATTGGATAAAATCAAAATTTGCTCAACAGGTACAGCATATATATAGCTGCTATCACATACAAAACATCAGATAGATAGATAGATAGATAGATAGATAGATAGATAGATAGATAGATAGATAGATATAGATAGATAGTTTTAACTTGATATATTGGATTACAGTATTGATGACTTCCTCCGATGCGTTTCATGGGCCCACTTTATCAGGAAGATATGAAGTAACAGAGACTCTGAAATTGTAAAACAGAATATCAACACCAATAATTCAGATGTTAACATAATAAATCTATTGTTTAGGTTTATAACAGTGATCACATCTAATATAGATGAGAGCATAGATCATAAAAACAGTGTACTAGTATAACAATGATTGAGACCCACATAGAGAGAAAAGATCCACAAAGACCTCAAAATGTTCAATACAGTTGCGAAGGATTTTTGAATAGGTCAAGACATCCACTATATTCAGTTGAATATAGCTGAAAACGAAATATATACAGTTAGGTCCATACATATTTGGACACATGAAAAATGTTAGTTTTTTTCAGGTATTTACCAAAAAATATTCAAGCTATAGTTATATAATGGATATTGGATATGGGCTGAAAGTGCACACTCTCAGGTGTAATTTGAGGGTAAGTACATCCAAATTGGAGGAAGGGTTTAAGAATTACGGATCTTGATAGTAGCCACCCCCCCTTTTTCAAGAGACCAAAAGTAATTGAACAACTGAATCAAAAGCTGTTTCATGGCCAAGTTTGGGCTACTCCTTCATTATTTCTTCATCAATTAAGCAGTAAAAGGTCTGGAGTTGATTCGAATTGTGGTGTTTGCATTTGGAATCCATTGCTGTGAACCTATATCATGCATTCAAAGGAGCTGTCCATACAAGTGAAACAGGCCATTGTAAGGCTTCAAAAACAAAACAAATCCATCAGAGAGATATTAGGAGTGGCCAAATCAACAGTTTGGTACATTCGGAGGAGGTGAGTTCAGCAACATAAAAAGGCATGGGCGTCCACAGAAGACAACAGTGGTGGATGATCGCAGGGTAGGATCCTCTCTATGGTAAAGAAAAACCCAGTCGAAGCGTCCAGACAAGCGAAGGAAACTCTCCAGGAGGTGGGCGTATCATTGTCAAAGTCTACAATCAAGAGAAGACTTCACAAGAGCAAATACAGAGGGTTCACCACAAGCTGACACAGGAGATCACCGGGTAAATGCAGTTCCCGGTTATCGGCTGCACTTTCCTCACGCTGTCACAGCAGTGCTGCCAGTCAGTGCCCAGCAGTGCAGCCAGTCAGTGCCCATCAGTGCTACCCATCAGTGCGGCCTATCAGTGCCCATCAGTGCGGCCTATCAGTGCCAATCATTTTGCATATCAGTGCAGCATCATCAGTGCCAGCTCATCAGTGCTGCCCAGGGGCGGACTGACCATTTGGAAACTCGGGCACTGCCCGAGGGTCCGGGTCAGTAGGGGGCCCCATGAGATGCCCCTGGTACCTTTTTCATAGGCTTTTTTGAGTTTGGGCAAGGACACAGGGGCCCCATGATCCCCTATTGCCCGGGGGCCCCATGAGTTGTCAGTCCACCCCTGGTGCTGCCTATTAGTGCAGCCTCATCAATGCACATCAGTGAAGGAGAAAAATTACCTGTTTGCTAAATTTTATAATAGAAACAAAGAAAACCTTTTTTTTGCTCAAAAAATAAATCACCCAGTTACGAGTAAATACCACCAAAAGAAAGCTCTATTTGTGTGAAAAAAAAATTTCTTGTGGGTACAGTGTTGCATGACCGCCCAGTTGTCATTCAAAGGGTACAGCGCTGAAAGCTGAAGATTGGCCTGAGCAGGAAGTGGGTACAAGTGGCCAGTAGACAAGTGGTTAAACTAGGTCCTGGTGGGGGGGGGTGTTGATGGAAGTCTACTCTATTTTCCTGAGCTGACTGATTAATCTGAGAATCTGATGCTGAATGTGAGTTTTGATTAGGGACCCCATTCCTTCGAACCCATGACCATCACATTACCTACTGGATTTTTTGGCATTGCTCCATCATTAAAGTGGACCTGAATGATTTGGTGTTTTTTGGGGACCATCTTGAAATATGAATTATGCCAAAGCAGTTCTGTAAAATAATCACCTTTTGTCTTGAATTCCTTCTGAAAAGTAGCAGTGCAGTCCTGTGACCCAGAATCACCCAGCTTTAGCCCGCTGTTGGCTAACGTCACTGAGCCACTTCAGTCTTTGGATATATCCGGACCATGATGTCTGGACCCATCCAGATGCCTGAGGAGTAGCTGGCTCAGTCTCTGAGCCTGAGCCAGTTACTCCTGCTCCCTCCACAACCGAGCACTCTTGGTTGTGCTCTGCTCTATGCTTAGTTAAAACCCAGAACTGAGCAATCGGTGGTCATGTGCTCGCTCAGTTCTCAGTCTAAGAGCCGCCAGCAGAGGACAGCTGCAGTATTGTACTGATGCTGCAGTCACATGAGTGTAAATGTTTATTTTTTTCATATCCTGCAGCTATTTCTGTAGTGTGAGATCACCTAAGGCACAGTGCCTCTAAACATACACGAAACAACAATTCAATGATTCTTCACAGATTCGAATAATATTATCTGATCTATAAATTTATGAAAAGACACATACTGTGTCACTGACCAGTTTGGAGCATAACCAATCAATTTAATTGAAATTATACTAATTGGTCTGAATGGAAAATTCGATAGTAGGAAAGTAAATAGTTTGTTGTGATTGTTACAGTATGTGCATGACAGAAGTAACAATTTTTTTGATTTCTAGGGAAGTTGAAGAATGTGCTGGTTAGGTGCTGCCCTGGATGGGAGGGTAAGTTGGTTGTGGACAAGGCTCAGCATGTCCCTCCTAATTGCAAATCTGCAGTGGGAATATGTACATTTACATGGGGACCCGAGAGTTACCTGAAGAACAGTTATGGTGCAAGTGTACATGGTCTTACGATTTAATATTCCTCGATGGCCATCTCAGCCTTGCCCCAGGGCATTGGTGAACACTGCACAAAGTCAAGGCACCCCATGTGTATTGAAAGTGATCCTGTTACAGGTGCCTATCATAGCCCAGAAGAACCTACCCCGTGGGTATTCCATCGAGTTAATGGAGAACATGAAGGAAGGTCCACCATTACCCCACCCACACTATACCCCCCTTGCCAACATTTGGCGCCCAACATGGAGCTATGCCTACTGCATACACCTGAAGACCACCACGAAAGAGACCTTGGCATTAGCTAGTTAGTTAGAACTTGTCCAGGCTTACCCGACAATACTTCACATGAACAACAAATGCGGATGCTGGATGAAGAAACCAGCAGTGAGATTGGGCATGACCACCTTTCAAGAAGAGATCCCACTGCCGGAGAGATGTCCATCTCTGAACCTTCAGCAAAGATCATATGGCCTAGCCATGACCAGTTTACAGGGGCCTCCTCAAAGAAGCCGGGGTTGAGCTGCCATCCCACTACACTCCCATTATGACTGCATTCGTGCAGGAAGGACCAAACTGTTCTGTAGAGGTAATCTTTGAGGAGTTCCCTCCTCCATCTTTGCCCATTGGGGACTCCAGTGATGAAGATGAGGGACTGGACAGCTTTGACCTACTGCTGGACTTACTGCCACCAGACTTGGCTATAGCACCGCTGCGGGAAGACAAGCCCCTTCAAAAGACCCCACTTGCTCCTAAATCTACGGTCTTTCAAAGGCAGCCCAGGGGGTATTTTTTGGGAAGGACTTATTTTTGAATTGGACGAGGACCTGCCACCATCCCTAGAACCCGAGGTCCCTCATCCACATCCCCCTTTATAGCAGGCATTTCCAGCTGCTACATCAGCCCTGATAGAGTGTACAGAATATAAGTATTTTCTGCCTCCTGATGCTTATTTAGCCCATTAGCAGAGGACATTTCCTTATGTCCCAGAACAGTTGTTCTTGTAGCTGGAAGAGGAGAGGTAGAGTTGTAGAGTAGATCACCACGGAATCCTCCAATTCAGGGACTCTTTAGATGGATAAATAAACAGGGACAGAATTCCTCCAGGCCAGTGGATGAATAGAAGGCACTCTCCTCCGATGTCACAGCCGCTCATATGCCCATAAATGAGGAGATAAACACAATCCTCATAGTGTATTACCGCTTTATTTGAATATAGGCAACAAACAAAGAGGGAAGGTAATCCACTTACATAACAGACGGCTTGTATGGAGATGCAATGCTGGGTGTACAGCAGGATCAAAAAGGTGCACCAAGATGGCATCCATCTTGGTGCACCTTTTTGATCCTGCTGTACACCCAGCATTGCATCTCCATACAAGCCGTCTGTTATGTAAGTGGATTACCTTCCCTCTTTGTTTGTTGCCTATATTCAAATAAAGCGGTAATACACTATGAGGATTGTGTTTATCTCCTCATTTATGGGCATATGAGCGGCTGTGACATCGGAGGAGAGTGCCTTCTATTCATCCACTGGCCTGGAGGAATTCTGTCCCTGTTTATTTATCCATCTAAAGAGTCCCTGAATTGGAGGATTCCGTGGTGATCTACATTACGCTTTATGGCCCTGTAGGGTCGTAGAGTGGAGGTGAGAGGCCACTGCAGCAAGACTGCCCGGGGTCACGTTCCTTGAAGTGTGCTGTGATTCACTTACACCCCTGTATTTACTATGGACACCTTATCCTGCACTTAACCACTTAACCACTGTTACTAGTCTATTAAGGGCTATTGTTTTCTGTGTATCCCTAGGTGGTTTTGGGTCATGTTATTACTCACTATCTGGTTATATACTGCATTTAGGTTTTAGTCTTTTAGCGCTGCATCAACTTTACATTCTATTCATATTGCCCTTATTTGGTATGGGACAGATGCTGGCTGCTTTTTAGTTCTTTATTCACCACTTACCATAAGAGCGCAGGAGGATTTTTATGTGATTTAGAGTTGTAGAGTAGAGTTGTCTGGGAAAGGATGCTGGTTCCAGAACATATGCGGAGCTCTACATGCACTACAAGTATTATAATAACACTAGATGCCACATGTACATGGACCAGGAGGATATTATGAAACCTGATGGTTGTCTCCCAGTTATGCACTGCATCAGAGGATTCCACCACACCATGGGAGCACCTGTCTTTCTGCCAGACCCCAATTTTTATGTCTAAAATGTTACTGTTTTGAATCCCATGTACATGTTGTGACACTTTATTGGTATTACTGTTGTGCACTTGTTGATAAATCTGTAGGCTGAAATACTTTCTTGACACAGGTGAGAGGGGAGGGGTAGGCAGGCTGAAGAATGTGCTAGTCAGGCAGCACAGCGGCTAAATGGTTAGCACTTTCGCCTGGCAGTACTAAGGTCATTGGTTCAAATCCCAGCCACGACACTTCCTGCCTGGAGTTTGCATGTTCTCCCTGTGACTGTGTGTGTTTCTTCCAGGTACTCCGGTTTCCTCCCGCACTCCAAAAACATGCTGGTAGGTTAATTGGCTCCATCTATCTAAATTGTCCATAGTATGTGTATGTATGAATGTAAGTTAGGGATCTTAGATTGTATGCCCCTTGAGGGTTAGGGACTGATGTGACTGTACAATATATATATGTAAAGTGCTGCATAAACTGACGGTGCTATATAAGTACCTGAAATAAATAAAAATAATTAGGTGCTACCCCAGGCGGGAGGGTAGTGGTTAATGACTTTCACGGTTGTTTGGTTTTGGCGGGTTATCTTTAGATCCGACCCACTAATCCTGTGATATAAAGAGGAATGGAAGAGAGAGCCCCAGGCCTGAGAGGCCCTGAGCAGAGAGGGGAGAGGAGAGAAGAAGAGTGAAAGAGAGAAGATTGAGAAGTCACATTCAGGAATAGTACAAGAATGTCACCTATTGCTGCCATAACATAGAAGTTCTTCTGTACTTGGGGTTCATCCCGAAGACACCAGCTGCTGGGAAATGCCACCGATGGACCTTTTAGTACATGAACCCTATCTTTTGCAGTTATTCCGGGGCAGCACATAGCCTGAATTAGGAGTAGGGACATAGGAATAATCCTGTTTTGCATGTAGGACTTTGAGATGTTCATTTTTCATTTTCTCATGTAAAGCTGTTGTTCCCACCTGGTCTAAAGTTATTCAAAGGTATAATGCAAATAACCAGAACCTATGGTTTAAAGTCTGGGTCATGTAACACACTGGGGTATGAAGACAGCTCCAAAAGAGTTAACACACTGTGAAATGCAAGTCAGTGCTTACAGTTTGACAAACATTCTATCATTAGCATGTACCTATTAGAGGTGGACCAGCCTCTAGCAGCGAGGGAGATGTTGTTGAAGTTACTTTCACCAGCGGTCTTTCTCCCGTAGTATCAGGAGTGGATCTGTATCACAGAGGTCTCCATCCTGTACACAGGTACGAAGTTCAAGAGCAAAGGTAAGTGCATATGTGGACAGCGGTGTATTTACCGTAAGGCAAACAAGGTGTTTAACTAGAGCGGCAATTTTTAGGGGGGTGGCACCGCCACATGGAAAAAGGGACATGCTGAGAAGAGGTGGACTGACCCATGCAGGGCAGCCAACAGTTGGGTACCACCGGTACTCCTGTAGGGGGCCCAGGCACACAGGAAGGCCTGGACAGCAATCAGTGTACTGTGTATCTCTCCTTCCAGCAGCTGAAAGCCAGTTTCTCCCCTCTCTCTCCCACCGGCTTTCTGCTGCTGGAGGGAGAGACAGACCTGGCTGAATCAAGTGGGTGCCTTGTTGTTCCTGAGTGGTCACTGAGCTCCTTCCCTTGCCCCCGCCCCCACCTGCACTCAGAGTCAGGACAAGGGGACAGCCTGGAGCAGAGAAGAAATGGTGGAGAACACTGTTCTGACAGGAGGGAGAGCCCAGAGAGAACAACACAGTGCACCTTCTCCTGTCTCTTTCCTCTCCACCATTTCTGTGAAGTGTAATAGGGATTTTGGGGAGGGGTGGTATTTTCTAGAAGGAGGAATGGGGGGAATATGTGCTAGTAGGAGGATTTGGAGGATTTGAGCTAGGAGAGGGGATTGGGAGGAATGTTTGTGCTAGGAGGGGGGTAGAGGATTTTTGCTAAGAGAGGAGATTGGAGGAAATTTGTGCTGGGGGGGGGGGGGGTAGAATAGGGAGGAAGAATTTGTGCTGGGAAGGTTGATTGGGAGGGGGTTGAGGATTTGTGGAGGGATTGGGGGAATTTGTGCTGGGAGGGAGGTTAGATAGGATTTGTGCTAGGAGGGAGGATTGGTGGGATTTGTGCTGAGAGGGGGGTTGGGTGGGATTTGAGCTAGGAGGAAGGCTTGGGATGGGATTTGTGCTAGGAGAAGGGATTGGGGGATTTGTGCTGAGAGGGAGGTTGGGTGGGATTTGTGCTAGGAGGAGGGAATGGGGTGGGATTTGCCCTGGGAGGAGGGGGTTAGGGGTAATTTGTGCTGGAAGGAGGGTTGGGTTTGTTTGAGCTAGGAGAAGGAATTGGGATGGGATTTGTCCTGGGAGGGGGATGTTAGGGGGCATTTGTGCTGAGAGGGAAGATTTGTGGGGATTTGTGCTGGGAGGGGGGTTTGGGGGGATTTGTGCTGGAAGGGGGGATTGGGGGGATATGTTCTGGGAAGAGGGATTGAGGTGGGATTTGTGCTTGTAGGGAGGTTTGTGTCGGAGAGCGCCGGTAGCGGGGTTGAGGGGGTTAGGCTGGCGGAGAGTGGCGGCGACAGGGACCAGGGGGGCTCCCAATTTTAGTGTTGCCTGGGGCAGCACAACAACTACATACACCACTGTATACGGAGCCTATGCAAGGTGCATGGCGGGGCTCATTCCACTATTTGGCAATGGCAGTGGAATATGCTGGACAGGTCTTTTTAGACAACGCTCAGCATGTCCTTCCTACTCGCAAATCTGCAGTGGGAAGATGTACCTTTCCATGGGGACCCGCGAATGGTACAAGTGTACATAGTGTAGGTTAAGTTCTTTACATTTTAAGTTGTTATTTCGCTCTTCAACAAAACACGTTACAGAACAATGTTGAACAGTCTGCCTATCAGGGTGGATCAATGACAGTCAAAATGTACACAAAAGTAGGAACAAAAGACAAAAACATTGTACATCTAGAACTGCAACACTCCGTTCAGTTCTAGTAGTAGAGGCTGAGTAAGGACGAGTATTCCCCAGCAGCCACCTCAGCCTTTGTCCCAGGGCATTGTTGAAAACAGTAAAGAGACACCTCATGTGTATTGAAAGTGATCCTGTTATAGTTGCCTAGCATAGCCCAGAAGAACCCACCCAGGGTTCTTATGTGACCCCGACTTGGCACCCAATAAGTTAATGGCGAACATAGAGGAAGGTCCACCTTCACCCGACTACACTACACCTTCTCTTTCCAACAGATTGCATTTCCTGTTTGATGGTAAATCTATTGAAAATACGATTATAAACAATATTGCTCTGTGTATGGCAACCATAAGACTTGGAGTGAGATTTGGGGATGTCATGATGGTGCTGCTCACGAATCCCATTGCAGAAGGCAAAGCTGTTCCTGTAGTACAAGGATCTCCCTTTTCCTACTTCCAGTCGCCAGTTACCATTAAGCAGTTCTGACATGAGGAAGCAAAGCCCTGCTCCTATATCAATATTTAACTCCACACAGAGACACAGTGATTCAATACATACACCAGCATCTACACAGACCTAAATATCCATTTAGTGTGGGTATTACCCCTTAAAGCAATTATATGAGCCAATTTTACCTACTATGGTTGCCAGTAAGAGGCTGGATGATGTCATGGACAGGAGTCTAAATCCACTTAGACATGAGAGTCTGGGTGACTACAGGAATGTACCTGTGGGTAGAGAGACAGCAGAGGGAACTGTCGGTAAAGCAGAGCAAGCCAGACAACTGTGTGGAGACACAGGTGTCACAGAGCCCACTAGGAGTCACTGGATGACAATGGAGGCACTATGGGAAATTAAATGATACAGGAATGTCTAAGGTGCATTAGAATCCTAAAACATGTAGGGGTGCACTGGAAGCTTAGGGTGCACAGGGGCACACTGGAGTCATGAGAAGACAATGGATGTTCTAGGATACACTAGAGCAGTTGTCTCTTTGCCCTTTGCTTGCTTTTATTCGGCCCTTGGGGCATTATTCCTCCTACTGAAACCAACAACAGGGCATCATTTTAGAATGGAATAATTTTTGTCCAATTTAAAATATATCAGCTTTATTATAACCACATAAAAATTGTTGTACAAAAATTATTCCATTCTACAATTCCATATTATCAGACCTTGTCTAATCACAATGATACAATACATATAGTTATTTACAAACAGGTTACAAATGCAGGGATCACGTAGAGTGCCCGGCGCATTTCAGAGACATATGACTCCTTCTTCAGGGTAGATCTGCAAACAATACAGTGTGATCTGAAGTGGAATCAAAATCATAACTTTAGAAGGTACGTAATAGCACCATACAATGATTACAGAATCCAGAGTATGTCATACTCACAAGACATTTACCAAATAATGAAAAATGTATACTTAGAAAACCAGAAAAAAATTGCCACCATTCCTAAAAAAATATTTTTGTACAACAATTTTTATATAGTTATAATAAAGCTGATATATTTCAAAGGATTTTTTTGTGCCGATAAAGTCCTATTGAATGACACCAATAATGGGGCAAAATTCCTCCCACTTATACCAATGATGGGGCATTGTTTACTCCCATCAACGACAGCGCATTTTCTACTCTCACTGGCCACAGTCCGCCCCCTCAAAATCTTAAGGACAATAAACTGGCCCTTTGTTTAGAAAGTTTGGAGACCCCTAGAGTTATGGAATGCACTGGGGTCACTATATGGCACTGGGGTGAACTGGAGTCATGGGGTATACAGGAATGCACTGCAGCCAGAAGTATTGGGGACACTGACAGCTGAGGAAGTATGGTAGAACACACTAAGGTCTGAAGGCCACATGGATGAAGCCCCTAGGAAGCACCACAAGATTGAGTTAGCAGGCATGGAAGACACTGGGCATGAGGATGCAGATAAGACTCATGGGGCTTGGCACTGGCAACACATATGAGCCACATGTCACTTTGCAATTTAAAGTCTCGCCATTCACAATGCTGTCTCTTCAACGGCTGCTGCGCTGATCAGGAGAGCTGCCTCCTAATTGGCTGCAGTGCTGGAACTTTTGATGAAACCTGGAAGTGTCGGTGGCCATGTGTCACAGAGGAGACCAGCCACTGGATCTCAGGAGACCTAATTGTGTAAGGATGAAGGTCAAATAACTCAGCAATGCTGCAAATGAAGAAAAGAGGAAAGAAGACTGAAGTTCAACTCCACCAAAAATAAAGGTCAGAGGAAAAGGTGCCCCTCACACACTGGCAACCCCAGGTATAAACCTACTGAGTATGACCAGAAATCCAGTTCCACCCTCAGGTGACCTCTGCTATAGGAACATGATTGGTCTGATTGGTTTCTTCTCCTGACATGATGTCAACTTTTTCTTATCTGAAGGATAAGGTTTATGCAGTAAGCTCACATTTGGTGACACAGCCTTAAACTACATACATAAATAAATTACGTATCTGAACTATCCAGAAGACGTGAAAAGCTTTGTGAATTGTACCAAGCCTACTTGTGCTTCCTAACCACCACTAACAGTTAATGTTTTTTGATACTAGAGCAGAATAGTGCATGTTCCCATGTCTTTTCTTTTCTCATTGTCAATGTTTTATTGTAAAGCTGGCCATAAATGCACATATTGACCGGCTTCTTTGACTAAGTTGGTCAACAGTAGGTTTTGATGATGCCAGGTGATGCCAACAGAGGCACCCATGGCTCAAATTTCAGATAATTTCGTAAAAACAGTCAGAAATTCGAGCAGTTTATGGCAACCTATATTCTCTGATTGTCATTGTGACTCTTGTTATACCAGTTACAGTTTTTTGTAGGTGTGTTGTATTCTATGAGTGTGTCAGCTTGGATCATGCTCCTTCATTCTGCCTATCAATCTATCCCGCAAAGTTACTGCAAGCCTGTCATTGTGTCATGTGTTAGACGTTCTTTCTCCATCACTGTGTGCCAGGTGCCAGATCGTATGACATTCTGATGACTGGGCACTACAGACACCTTTGGCTGACTGTTCTGGGGAGCAGGGGACGGGTGTTTTGACAGATTAAGGCTAGGTTCACATATGTGCGGGTGGTGCCACTGTGAATCCGCACAAAAATCTGTGCAGCCACACCACCCACACAGAAGAATGCAGACCCGTGGGCGAGTGCCATTAATTCTAATGGCATGCCGCCCGCACTGGAAATCGCAACTGCACTGGGAACCGAGGTTCCCGTGCGGGCTGCGGTTTCCAAAGAAGTGCAGGGACTTCTTCCCTGCGTGTCCTGGGGCACGAGAGTCCATTCAAATTAATGGACTCTTGTGCCCGCGCAAATTGCGGCCCGCAGGAACGCACATACATGAACTAGGGCTTAAAGGGTAACTCCACTTTTATGGTTAGAAAAAATATAGCAAATAAAAAAAATAACATAGCACATACAATTGCTAAATGATCTTCCTTTTCAATCTGCAGCCACTGTCATTTTCTGTAAAATTCAATGCAACATGACAAGTTGGAGATGTTCTGTACACTGTTGGCATACAGAGTTCCCCCAGAAGTGTCATTACCTGCTTGTGGGACTGGCTCCCTAATTTTCCAGGAAGTCTTCACTAAGATAAAAGTCAGATTTTTAGGCATCCCCTGCAGTGGTAATTTCAGGTGGAATAATTCTAAAAGTTTGTCCAATTACTTTTCTTTCTCATAAACTGGCTGAAATTGGTTTAGTGGGTGATTCTGTTGGCAGAATACAATAATCCATGCTGCAGTAGTAAACTCTGCTTGGTCACTTTTATCTACAGGTAGGCTAATAATAAAGGTAAAATGAATATCTCCTAAACATGCACTGTTTAAGGAAGGCCCGTAGTAAAAAAGAAAGAAGACCTGAACGAAGGGCCGGCATGACAGGGGTTAAAGGGGGTTGGAAGAGGAGAGTCCCATTAGCAAAAGGGCGAGTCTAAATGGTTTTAAGGAGGGAGTGGGGGAGCTACAAGGGTGGTCTGATAGGGTGTGGCAAGGGGTCTTCAGTCTGAAGAGAGTTTTCACAAGGCAAACTTCCCTCCCACCCGCCCGTTGTTTTATGGTTTGTTTTGGTGGTGGTTGTGCCATGTTGGTGCTGGGGGACGACCGGCGGGGTGCAAGGTCCTCGTTGGTTAATGTGGGCACAAGAAAGGCACTTTGTAGGAACCTGTCTGAGGTACGGCTTCCAGTTGTTCTGGTGGGGGTATCTGCGGTGGTGTCCCCGAGTCGGTGGTGTTGCGGCTGGAGGCCTAGTTAAGCACGACGCAGGTATTCATTTTCTTGATGCCTATTGGTACCTTGAAAAACGTATTTATACTGTGTTTATGTTATTTAAGTGTTATTTATTAATGTTTGTAATAAAAGGTCGTTTTTGGACCGTTAACTCCATTTTCTTGTCAGTGTGGTTACTTAGGTTAAGGATGGGGGGTAGGTATTGGTTCAGGAGGACTGGATCAAGCCATCTTTAGTCCCCTGGTCAAGAGATATTGGAATGTTTTTCAGCCAGTGATGGCACCAGAGCATGCACACTGTGCTCTGAATTGAGGGCACAGTGAATGTGCTGCAAATCCAGAGCTCTATGCCACGGCCGTGACTCCCGTGCGCATACGTAGGAGTAACGTGATCATGGCCCAGCCATTCAAATGGTTGGAGCCCCCTAACTCATAAGAAAGACCGCATGAAGATGGAAGTCCTGTCAGCAGTGACAGCAATCCACTGGAGGGCTTCATTTTACAGGTAAGTCTTTCATTTTGTGCTAGTACACAACGCATACTAGCACATTATGACATTAACTTGTAAGGGAACTGGATTTTGTTTTTCATTAGATTTTACTACTGCTTTAAAGCAGTTTTAAAGTAAGGACATTTTTCACCGTAATACATTCCCTACATTAAGATAAAACATTTCCCAGTAGTTGGATTGCACCCTAACCTCCCTAAATACTTACCTGAGTCCTATCTAGATCAAGCGTTTTGTGCCTTTCTGTAGCAGCGCTTGTCTGTATTCATCCGCTCACAGGACACAAGGCAGCAGCGGAAGCCATTTGCTCCTGCTGCTGTCAATCAAATCCTGTGAGGAAAGAGTGGGAGGGTGGGGCAGGGCCAAGCTGTGTGTGTCTGTTGATGCACACAGCCTGACTCGGGAGTGAGCCACGCATGTCTACCCCCACTGCAAATTGCTTGCCATGGAGGCAGACACAGAAGAGGAGAAGCAGACAGCTGCGGCGGGGAGGGGACCCCAGAAGAGGAGGTTTGGGGCAGCTCTGTTTAATACCATTGTGAGAGCAGGTAGGTATAACATGTTTGATAATTTAATAAACCAAAAATATATTTTACGTATGCTTTAAGGAATCTGCTGGATGCATGAAGTTAAAAAAAAACTTCAGCCTTTAGAACCACCTTTAGTATATTTACTTGTGGCCAATTACTCCACCTTCTGGGAGGGAAGCTACAATATCTTACCAATGCACAAGCTTGCACCAGACAGGTATGCTGATTCCATGCAGAGAATTTCTTCCTTCACGTTGCTTGGTACATACAGGATGTGCCAAGAATGTCCCTAGACCATTCCTGCTCTAAAACAGGGCCTCTGTCCCAACTTACTTTCGAAAGACACAGGCTCCCCCAAGATGGCACCCATAGTCCATGGCAAAGGACACATTGTTGTCATACCTGCCTTCCCCTTAGAAACCAGAACAAACTGGTACTTTTCATAAATATAATTCATATTAAAGAGCAAAGGCTAGGTGGGAACGTGTAGAGGTAGAAAGTAAGAACTACACCAGAAATGTAACTAGAGGGAAACACTGTGAGACTAACACCCTGTTACAAGCTGACAATGCTGCACTGAAACATCAGATATTGTTATTAGCTCTGTCTGAGTTTTATCCCCTTTTTATAGAGGTGAGGAGAGGGAGAGGTGACCTTTCTGTCCTAGAGTGACAATGCTTCTGTTACACAGTATGATGAGTGAGCATTGTCACCCTAGGACAGGAAATGTGTTACTGACAGGGAATAAAAATAAAAAAAAAAAGGCCTAAAAAAATAAGGACTAGTAAGCTGAAAAATATGAATTTATTGACTTTGGGTTTTGATTCCCTTTAGGCAGGGGCAGACTGACAACTCATGGGGCCCCCGGGCAATAGGGGATCATGGGGCCCCTGTGTCCTTGCCCAAACTCAAAAAAGCTTATGAAAAAGGTACCAGGGGCATCTCATGGGGCCTCCTATTGACCCCAGGCCCTCGGGCACTGCCCAAGTTTCAAAATGGTCAGTCACCTGCCTTTAGGCCTCATGCACACTGCTACTCCTAAACGTGTCCAGGCACACAGAGTTTAACAGCAGCAGAGTTTGGGTCAATTAAAGGACCCTCTCCGGAATGAAGAAGAATCACGTTTAGGAGAGGAATGATTTGGCCAAAAAATGGCAAACGTGTGGAAACGTGTGGAAATCCGCGCTTAGCGTATGGCCAATGAAATGAATAAACGTCCAAACCCTATTAAAGGTGGTACAACTTTTACACGCTTTTATGATGCATTTAGCGGTTTTCTGCTGCCAGTAGAATAAACGTTGCAGTGTACATGTAACTTTAGAGTGTTACTAAACCCAGGACCCTGCATTCACTATATCTGGTCTCCCAGAGTACACAGAACATGGAAATGCAATTATTAAAGTAAATATAAACTGCTAAATACCTTTTCTGATCAGCAGTTGGAGCAGTCTTGTGACTTCTATCAGTGTCCAGCAGTGCACTGGTTAAAGCTGGTAGGAGGAGTTTTCCTTTTGCTCTAGGAGGATGCAGAACCCCCTGACCTCTGTCTGGAAAGTGCTGACTGGCCCTATGCTGATCACATGCACTCTCTCAAGAAAAAAAAAAAAACATCTCTAGCAATACACACCAAACTGAGCATGTACAGAGTGACTCCACACAATATGTCTTAGAAGGAGATAAGAGGAGGGCACTGGAAGAAGGGGAGGATCAGAGAAGACAGGATCAAACAACCTTTTTACACAAAACAGGATTATCCCCTTAGGTTCCACAGTGAGTATAACAAGCATGCTTTACTGCATACACAGACTGATTTTATTGTTGTGGGTTTAGTAACACTTTAAGTGGTGAAGGATGCAATGGTCTTTAACCCCTTGATGACAAGCGCACGCAAATATGCGGCCTCTTGGCGCTTGGGCCTTGACGCCGATCAACCACATATTTGTGTGCAATTAGAAAATACATATGTGTTGAGAGTGTGCACCCTGCGAGCTCCCAGAACATATGTCCATGACTCACAGAAAGGTCCCGATCTCCCCTTTTAGTCGGGACCTTTTCCGATCATATGACTGCTGTGACGGCGAATCATGGTGGTCACATGACCCTAAAACCCCGCCTGCCTCCCAGCTTCTGAAACTCTTAAAGGGCCAGGAGCTGCCGGCGTTAAGAGGTTAAACTACAGTCAGGTCCATAAATATTGGGACATCGACACAATTCTAACATTTTTGGCTCTATACACCACCACAATGGATTTGAAATGAACCGAACAAGATGTGCTTTAACTGCAGACTGTCAGCTTTAATTTGAGGGTATTTACATCCAAATTAGGTGAACGATGTAGGAATTACAACAGTTTGCATATGTGCCTCCCACTTGTTAAGGGACCAAAAGTAATGGGACAATTGGCTTCTCAGCTGTTCCATGGCCAGGTGTGTGTTATTCCCTCATTATCCCAATTACAATGAGCAGACAAAAGGTCCAGAGTTCATTTCAAGTGTGCTATTTGCATTTGGAATCTGTTGCTGTCAACTCTCAAGGTGAGATCCAAAGAGCTGTCACTATCAGTGAAGCAAGCCATCACTAGGCTGAAAAAAATGAAACAAACCCATCAAAGAGATAGCAAAAACATTAGGCGTGGCCAAAACAACTGTTTGGAACATTCTTAAAAAGAAGGAACGTATCGGTGAGCTCAGCAACACCAAAAGACCCGGAAGACCACGGAAAACAACTGTGGTGGATGACCGAAGAATTCTTTCCCTGGTGAAGAAAACATCCTTCACAACAGTTGGCCAGATCAAGAACACTCTCCAGGAGGTAGGTGTATGTGTGTCAAAGTCACCAATCAAGAGAAGACTTCACCAGAGTGAATACAGAGGGTTCACCACAAGATGTAAACCATTGGTGAGCCTCAAAAACAGGAAGGCCAGATTAGAGTTTGCCAAACGACATCTAAAAAAGCCTTCACAGTTCTGGAACAACATCCTATGGACAGATGAGACCAAGATCAACTTGTACCAGAGTGATGGGAAGAGAAGAGTATGGAGAAGGAAAGGAACTGCTCATGATCCTAAGCATACCACCTCATCAGTGAAGCATGGTGGTGGTAGTGTCATGGCGTGGGCATGTATGGCTGCCAATGGAACTGGTTCTCTTGTATTTATTGATGATGTGACTGCTGACAAATGCAGCAGGATGAATTCTGAAGTGTTTCGGGCAATATTATCTGCTCATATTCAGCCAAATGCTTCAGAACTCATTGGATGCCGCTTCACAGTGCAGATGGACAATGACCAAAAGCATACTGCAAAAGCAACCAAAGAGTTTTTTAAGGGAAAGAAGTGGAATGTTATGCAATGGCCAAGTCAATCACCTGACCTGAATCTGACTGAGCATGCATTTCACTTGCTGAAGACAAAACCGAAGGGAAATGCCCCAAGAACAAGCAGGAACTGAAGACAGTTGCAGTAGAGGCCTGGCAGAGCATCAGCACGGATGAAACCCAGCGTCTGGTGATGTCTGTGCGTTCCAGATTTCAGGCTGTAAATGACTGCAAAGGATTTGCAACCAAGTATTAAAAAGTGAAAGTTTGATTTATGATTATTATTCTGTCTCATTACTTTTGGTCCCTTAACAAGTGGGAGGCACATATGCAAACTGTTGTAATTCCTACACCGTTTACCTGATTTAATGATGTAAATACCCTCAAATTAAAGCTGACAGTCTGCAGTTAAAGCACATCTTGTTCGTTTCATTTCAAATCCATTGTGGTGGTGTATAGAGCCAAAAATGTTAGAATTGTGTCGATGTCAAAATATTTATGGACCTGACTGTACCTTAGATCTGTTTTTGTGCCGAAAACAACCCATCATTAGCCTAATTTTTTACCTCTTTTCTGTAAAGTGACAGCACACAAATAAACAAAAACACATAAAAAAAGAAAAAAAAACACAACTACAGAAAACACTAAGGGCCTAACAAGCATGCTTTACTGCATATATAGACTGATTTTATTGATGTGGGTTTTAGTAACAGTTTAACCCCTTCACGCTGGCGCCTCCTGGCCCTTTAAGGGGTTCCTGATGCAGGGTGGCAGGGGTGGGATTTAAGGTCATGTGACTGCTGTGATTGGCTAGGGAGAATGTCACCAGCACACCGAAGATCACCAATATGGGTCCAAACGTTTTAATGAACGATCACATAGTTACAGCAAGGCAACGTTTCGGAGTCTTGCAGGACCCCTTCATCAGGCACGTGACTGGCTGTCACGGCAGTAACATGATCAGAAAGATCCCAATCACAAGGAGAGATCGGGACCTTTCCGTAGAACGCTGACACATGTGCTGGGAGCGTGCAGGGCGCGCGATCTCAGCACATGTTTGTTTAAAATGGTACGCAGATATGCAGCCACTCGGCGTCAAGGCCCAGCCACTGAGAGGCTGCATATTTGCATATGCTCGGTGTGAAGAGGTTAAAGTATTAAAAAAATCTTCCCTTTAGAAAAAAAGAGTGAAATTCTGGAATCTGTGCACCCATCTTTTGCTTCAAAGGTCGTTGTGACTTTCTTTTTTTTTCTGCAGTGGTGTTGTAATCTAAAATTCTACTTGGCTGCTTACTGTTGTGTAAAATCTTCATGAAAACACACAACGGAATCTGGATATGGCAGTGAACAACAGTGAACTATAAGACTGAGTGTGCCTTGCCTGAAGAAAGACGCTCATGCACCATGGCAAGAAAGTATTTTTCTTAGCGATCAAAAAGCTGAAAGCTCGGCATGAATTAGCCTGCCTATTGTGGTGTTAAATGAAAGCAGCTCACCCCTATAGTATTCTTTGCAAGCTGAAGAAACATTAAATCGATTTACTTCTCCACACACATTATCTGGGTGATAGCTACAGAAATGAACAGATTCCCCATGGTGTTGGTATACACAAAATCCTTCCTGCAGACATAACTGGCTTAAATGCTGCTCCAAGTGCTTTCCTTAACAAGTGCGGCTCTGCCCTTATTCTGTTGACTATTGCCGATCTAGACAGTTTACATTTGTCAAGTCTTAAGCTGTCAAAGAAGATTTCACACGTCAATTTTAACAAATGCCAAAATAAATGGAAGATAACTTAAAGACATGATGATAATATAAAGACTACATTTATTTGATTATATACATGCTGGGAAGAATAACATTCTTTTTTAATTCCTCATTACCTGGCAGCATACTGAAAGTGAGGCAAAGAAAGCCCTGTGCAAGCTCCAGACATACTTGTGGGAGCTTACACATGCATACTCTGTTCCCACCCCCATGAGGCAGCACTGAGTCAATCACCAGGCACTGTCACCTGGGAAAAGGCACATGCTCCTCCATATTTAGATGTACCACGTTGTGACGGGAGTCACCTTGGGTGGGGGGCCCATAGAACACAGCTCACGTTGGAGGGGTGGGGAGACCCCTGTCTCAGCTCCCCATATCCCTCCTATGTGTAAGTCACCCTGTGCCTGTTAGGGGTACAGGGTGGAATGTCCTGATATTGTGTAGACATGTATAGGTGGGGTGTGGGGGTTGTTCGTTGTCTACTGCCATGTGGTGCATCCCATTGTTCTATTGTGTGTCTTGCTTGGGAGCAAACCATTATGGGATGTATGTGTTTATGTATTGGCTTGGTGGGGGGGGGGTGTCTGCTGATGTGTCTCTGATTGCTAGATTTGGTTTGCCACGCCCTGTGTCCATATGCAGGGAGAGGGGTTGTACACTTGAATGTTTATATCTTGTGTCTGTGTTAAAATAAAGCAGTTTATTTCCTGATTTCTTTCCAAGACTGGTATGTCTCGTCTTGTTTGGCCAGCGGTGGTGTCCATGGATCTGTGTTCGGACAGGGAAGCGGGAGTCTAACGGAAATACCCTAGTGCAGTCGGGGTCCGGTTCCATTACACAGGTGTAGCACCCTCTAGTGCTAGTGTAAGTAAAATTATTGTGTATGACTCATGGCAGCTGTGTGAGTCTTTAATTAGGTCAGATTACTGCAGATCAGGCTGGATGACTTAACAGGTTGGGACTTGCCTCCACCTGGTTCTGGAGGACCATGGAAGCTTCCAGAAGCCAATGGGTGGAAGGGGTGGAGATCTAAATCTGCATGTTTATGGGAGTCTAACTGTAAGGGTTAAAATATAGATAATGGTATAAGATCTTGCTTGCTTGTTAGAGACAACACCCTAAACGTGTTTATTCTTATCATGCTATGATCACGTGTTATATTGAAGAATGTACATGTACTTTATGTGTTATATTGAAGAATGTACATGTACTTCATGTGTTATATTGAAGAATGTACGTGTACTTCATGTGTTATATTGAAGAATGTACGTGTACTTGCCTTTTTGGTTATATATAAAAGGGAAGTCCTCTTTATTGGTGGAAAGAGAAAACACTGTCTGGTCAAGATCCTACTGTGTTTGTGTATTTAAGATGAAAACAGGAACTAATAAAGTTGAATATTGCTTTGTGATACCTTGTGTGATACCTTGTGTGTGAGTTCATTGTTCCCGAAGCTTACCATTATAAGGTATAGTATATAGGTTAAGAAATTAATCCTTTTACTAACCAATCCTAGGTTTGGAGGCCCTGGTAGAGTGTTGAGGCCAGCCCAAAAAGACGGGAGCATCAGGTTAGCAAGGGGAGTCAGATGGAAGATCAAGAGGCTGTCAATGACCTGGGAGGGGTCCCTAGTTTTAGGAGGGGCTGATCTCTGGGATGGGCTTGGGCTGGCTTAGGAGGATCTATTCAGCATCAAAGTATGAACAGGATGAAGGCCTGGGAGCAGTGGGACCAAAGAGGACAGGGTGAGTACAAGTACGGCCATGCACTTGTGTATGTGACACCTGCAGCTCATCAAACATGGGAAAGCATTAGGGATTTTATGTGTAGCACCCTCCTAGCTCAGAGTGGGATGCTAGGCAAATGTACTTAGCTTGATTGCTTTGGGTTGTTCAGTGGCTCACCCCACATGGAAGAAAAATATATTTGAAATATATTTTAAAAATATTCTTCCCAAATATATTGATATATATTTGAAATGATACAATTTTGGCCATGTTCAATATATTTCAATATATATATATATATATATACACTGCATGTTGATATGCATTTTTATTACAAAATATCTGAAAAATATTTTTATAAATACATTTCAAATATACTGTATGTCTTTAAAAATACAAATTGACATTTTTGGAATGCATTTACAAATATATGTAAAAATATATGTTAAAATTACATTTTTATATGTTAAAAAAAATCTGAAGAATATATTTTAAAAATATATATTTTTAAAAATATATTTTTTTAAATATATTCTTCAGATTTTTTTAACATGCAAAAAAATTTTTTAACATATATTTTTACATATATTTGTAAATGCATTCCAAAAATGCAGATTTGTACTTTTAAAGACATACAGTATATTTGAAATGTATTTTGAAAAATATTTTTCATATATTGTGTAATAAAAACGCATTTCAACATGCAGTATATATAATAATAATAATAATATATATATATATATATATATATATATATATATATATACAGGGCTTTTTTTCTCAGAGGAAAGGTGGTGGAACTCCCCCACCCAAACCTGGCCACGCCCCCATCAAACCCTAGGACCACCCCTTTAGAGAACAGGAATGCAAGTAAAATTTGGGAGGGGCTTCCGATGACATCATTTCCCGTACATACCATATAAGGGAAATGATGTCATCGGACCCCCGGCTGCCTCTTGCATGATCTGCATGAAACACATGCATAGATATAAAATGACTAATGTACTGACACCAGAAACACATGCATAGATATAAAATGACTAATGTACTGACACCAGAAACACATGCATAGATATAAAATGAATACCGTACTGACACCAGAAACACACGCATAGATATAAAATCAGTACCGTACTGACACCAGAAACACATGCATAGATATAAAATGACTAATGTACTGACACCAGAAACACATGCATAGATATAAAATCAGTACCGTACTGACACCAGAAACACACGCATAGATATAAAATCAGTACCGTACTGACACCAGAAACACATGCATAGATATAAAATCAGTACCGTACTGACACCAGAAACACACGCATAGATATAAAATCAGTACCGTACTGACACCAGGAACACATGCATAGATATAAAATCATGGCAGGCCGTTTGTAAACGTCCAGCATAGATATAAAATCAGTCTAGCATGCATGTGTACCCTGTCTGGTAGATGTGCCTGCTCCTACAGGCTCCCCTAGGGTTGCCACCTTTTCCTCCAAAAAATACCGTCCATCACTGAATTTATCTTTCCTGTTCCTCATGCACAGGAGGGGCGCTCTCGATCGGCGCCGCTGAGCGCTGAGCAATTGCGTTCTGAAATAGTTTAGGTGGGCTCAGGTGGGTGAGGATAGTTTAGGTGGGCTCAGATAGTTTAGGTGGGCACAGGTGGTTGGGATAGTTTAGGTGGGCACAGGCTGGGGAGAGAGTAAAAATTTAGAGCAATACATGATACTGCAGTCAGTGACAGGGAGCCGAGCGCAGCTTACCTACTCCAAGCTGTACGGCCCCTGCGTCCACGCTGTCACTGCCGTTGATGTCGCCGCGCCGCCCCCGATGTTTACACGCCGGCGGGGGGGGGCGGTGAAGCGTGCATAGTGTCCTCGCCCATCGTCCGCGCCCCCGATGTTTACACGCTGGCGGTAGAGGGGGGGGGGGTGAAGCGTGCATGTCCCCGCTCACCGGCTGTGAGCAGCGGCAGTGACAGGTGCCGGGCACGCGCAAGCATGACATAAACAAGCCGCGTCCGGCACCTGTCACTTTCGCTGCTCTGCATAGCTTGTCAGCTCTGCAGAGGCAGTCGGTGAGCGGGGACAAGAAGAAAAAGGTGGCGGAACGCAGTACCGCCGCGTTCCGGCAGAAAGAAAGCCCTGTATATATATATGTAGAATATGGCCAAAATTGTAGCATTTCAAATATATGGCAATATATTTGGGAAGAATATTTTAAAAATATATTTCAAATATATTTTTCTTCCATATGGGACAGGCTGCTGTTCTGCTACTTTCTCCTGTCTTCTGGATATTTCTAGGAGTATAGTAGGAAGGAAAGCAGGAAAAACAGCCTGAAAATTTATGGATCTCCAGCCAATCCCTGGGAGGTGTGCCCAGTAGGTGGAGGGAAAGTCCGGAAATGTTCTGAGGCCTAGCAGCCAATGTGCAGAGTTCCAGGATCCAGCCATCTGGAGGAGACACCTGTGCATGGGCTCTACCCCTGGGGCACAGGAAGAGAGAGAAAAAGAAGCCTATTGAAGACATTGAGGTCCCAGCTTGGCTTAGCTGGGGGACCTACTGAAGAGAGCCTGGGCCAGAGTCTGGATAGTGCCAGGAAAGCAGGAGTGAGGCAGCTCTACTATTCTGGGACTAAGGGAATACTTGATCCTGCTACACAGAGGAGAGGTGACTGTGGGGCATTGTACCTTACAACTCAATGCAGTGCAGTGAAGAGTTGTGCAAGACAGCCAGGAGCATGCTATACTGCCTAAGTGTGCTCATTGCAGCCAGGAGATGTGCCAGACAGCCATGACTGTGCCATATTGCTTAGGTGTGCCTAGTGCAGCCAGAAGCTGTGCAACACAGCCAGGAGTTGTACAAGTTCAGCCAAGAGACAGTACAGTGTAGCTTAAGGTTGTGCAATACAACTAGCATTTTGTACAGAGCAGCCAAAAGCCTAGCAGTCCTCAAGTTCTACAGTTTGCAGTATCCGATGCTCCCCATACCTCTCCAAGTTCCTGTTCAATAAAAACCCTAAAAAGAAACCACTTGGCTGATTCCTGAGTCAGAGAAAGAATGCCAAAAATGCTGTGTGCCTGGCTGTGCATGCTGTAAGAGGGGGAAATGGGCCCAATTACCCTGCAGGGATAGCGCTACATATTCTAAAAGACTTGTCAGCATTTAAACATCCGTGTGCTTGAGGCCTAACAGAATGTTTTCTAACCTGCCATCAAATGTATAAAGACACTCGTGCACCTCAGTTTACATTCTCAGTATGCACTTGGACAGTTCATCAGGAATTGGATGAGATTCACTGTTTAACGCCAGCTGAAAGCCCCTTTCACATATCCATCTTCTGTTCCGTGTCAGCAGGGTCCTATAAACAGGTCCCCCATCGTGTTGGGTCAGAATATCACTTTTCATGGACTAAAAATGGATGCATACAAACTCTATGGAAAGGCAGACATGTGTGGATGCACGTCCATTGGGATCAGTGTTTATCTGATGTCCCATTCAGGTCCACAAAAACAGAAAAGGATGCAAACCTTTTCCTTTTGTTTTTGTTGAACTAATCAATTTACATCTGCCTACCCATACAGATACATTGTGCTCCGTCTAGATCTACTGGTATATAAAAAATGGACAGACAGAACTCTTGTCTGCAAGGAGCCTTAAAGGTCCACACACATCCTAGATCAGTGATGGCGAACCTTTTTGAGCCCGAGTGCCCAAACTGCAACCCAAAACCAACTTATTTCTTTCAAAGTGCCAACACTGCAATGAAACCTGAATATCGAGCTTTTGGTTTAGAAAAAACAACTCGTACAGTAGTGCAAACTAATTAACAGTACAGGGATGACCAGAGACTGCGGACAGTACAGGGATGACCAGAGACTGCAGACACAGTACAGGGATGACCAGAGACTGCAGACATAGTACAGGGATGACCAGAGACTGCAGACATAGTACAGGGGATGACCAGAGACTGCAGACACAGTACAGGGATGACCAGAGACTGCAGACACAGTACAGGGATGACCAGAGACTGCGGACACAGTACAGGGATGACCAGAGACTGCAGACACAGTACAGGGATGACCAGAGACTGCGGACACAGTACAGGGATGACCAGAGACTGCGGACACAGTACAGGGATGACCAGAGACTGCGGACACAGTACAGGAGATGACCAGGGACTGCGGACACAGTACAGGGATGACCAGAGACTGCAGACACAGTACAGGAGATGACCAGAGACTGCGGACACAGTACAGGAGATGACCAGAGACTGCAGACACAGTACAGGAGATGACCAGAGACTGCGGACAGTACAGGGGATGACCAGAGACTGCGGACACAGTACAGGAGATGACCAGAGACTGCGGACACAGTACAGGAGATGACCAGAGACTGCAGACACAGTACAGGAGATGACCAGAGACTGCGGACAGTACAGGGATGACCAGAGACTGCGGACATTACAGGAGATGACCAGAGACTGCGGACAGTACAGATGACTGCTGACCTTTGGGGAGGGAGGGGGAGCGGGTACCTGAATTTGACAGGTACCCGCTCTTACTTCCGCAGAGTTTTTTTTTTATCTTACCTGTTCCTTTATCCAGCCGCACGCTGTCTTCCCGGCTTCTGTAGTGTGGGCGCTCGTCGGACAGCCGGATGCCCAGTGCGCATGCGCGAGAAGCGCTGCGCTTTGTGATTGGTCCGGCGGCTTCTGGGATCTGTCATGTGTCCCAGGTACCGCCTTACCATTCACAAAGAGCACTGCTTCTTGCGCATGCGCACTTGGGACCCGGCTGTCACGCACACTACAGAAGCCGGGAAGAAAGCGCGCCGCTGGATAGAGGGACAGGTACGGCACTGCAGAGCTGAGCGGCCGGCCCGGTATTCTGACACGGCGGCGGTGGAAATACCGGACCGGCCGCTCTATATTCGCTCCATAAGACGCACTGACATTTTCCCCCCTTTTTTGGGGGAAAAAAAGTGCGTCTTATGGAGCGAAAAATACGGTATTCTCCTGGCGTGCCCACAGATAAGGCTCGGCGTGCCGGCTGTGGCACGCGTGCCACGGGTTCGCCATCACTGTCCTAGATTGTAAGCTCGAAAGAGCAGGGCCCTCGATCCCCTCATGTTTTGCATTGTATTGGTATTGTTCTGTCACATGTTCTGTCCCCCTTTGTAATGTACAGCGCTGAGCAAACTATTGGCGCTTTATAAATACTGTATAATAATAATAATACAGTACAGCAGCTCAATCAGTGCTGGGACAAGCTCTGGCTGCCGAACCTGGGAATATGCTGATCTAAGACCTGTGTTATTACAGGCTAGGGTTATCAGGAGCAATGGCAGCATTGGGGCAGATAGCAGGGGCATACCTACAGGGGTCACAATTGCGACCTGGCCCCATGCTCCAGGTGCTTACAGCTAGATAGGAGGGGTGGTGGGGGCAGTATATAGAGGAACCGACTCCCATCCATTTTCTTCCTGCAGTCTTTTAGGGGATCAGTTCCTCTACATGCCACCCTACCGCACCCCCTATCTACCTCTTGCTGTGATTGGGCTCCTGTGTCTTCCCCCAGCCCCTTGTCATCCCCTGCTGGCGCTGCCACGTTCCCCCATCCCCTCTTCTGTCTGCAGCTGCATGGGATCTGTCAGAACAGAGAAGGGGCTGATAAATTATCTTAATGAATAGAGTCAGTGATCCGTACTGATCACAGACTCTGTTCATTCATAACTGAGTCATAGTAAACTGTGTTTACTACGCTTCAGTTTATGGAACCATGAACCAGGTGGAGACAGAAAGTGCAGTTAAAATCACACCTTTAATGAAATAGCAAATATAACATAGATCAGGAACATAGTCAAAACAGAAGCCAGGGTTTTGATGCCAGTGCAGGTTATTAGACAAGTCAGAGTCAGGAAACCAGAATTCAGAGTAGTCAGGAGCCAAAAATCAGGAACAAGAATCAGAAAAGAAGTCAGCCAGACTGAGTTGTACACAGGAACATAGACAGGAACACACTGAAGATCATAGACCAGCCAAGGGCAAGGAAAAAATGGGCTAAGCTGCTAAAATAGCAAAAAGGGCTGGCTATAGACTGGACTAATGAGGTAGGCAATGGAATACAGGTGAGTCACTGTGCAGGCAAAGAGTGGCTGGTACTTAACTGACAGCTAAGCAGCTTCTGAGCACTGAAAGAAAAGAGCTTCTCCTTAAGTAGCAGGAGCCAAGCCCTGACAATGAATGAACGGGAAGCTCTGTACAGAGCTGTTCCTGTTCATTCATTCTGTGCAGCTGAGGCTGCAAAGATGGAGACTGAGGGCTGTGTCCTCAATCTCCTTTCTCTGTCTCAAAGGTAAAACATCAGAGGTCTGTTTAGACCCCTGGTATCTCTCCAAAGCCTCCCAACAGAGCTCATAAAAAAAATAAAAAATAAAATTGCCCTTCGTGGTTTCTTGTATTGGGGCCCTGAAGTTTCCAGTTACACCTCTGGCACATAGCACACTAAGGGATTGACTTAAAGGCAAATAGACTGTGCACTTTGCAAGTGCAGTTGCTCCAGAGCAAGGGTCTTCAAACCGCTGGCCAGATGTGGCCCTTTGCTTGCCTTTGTCTTGACCTTGGGTTACTATACCTTCCTAGTAACTCAACCCCTAAGTACAAGTGACCCCAGGAGTCCAATGTTGAGGAATGGCTTCAGCCCTCCGACACGTTTTGCCCCCAGCCCACCCGGTGGGTAGGGTGAAACATGTCAGAAGGCATGGCCAGTCCGGTGTCTGAGGCCATTCCTCAACATTGGACTTCTGGGGTCGATTCAGCAGCGTCCATCCCTTCTCTTGTATTGACTGACACTGGAAACGCTTGGACTCATGCTCCCCTCTTTTTAATTACTGGTGGGGTGATCCTTTTCCTTCCATCCATAGCTTGGAGCAGCACCATAAGGTATACTTTTCACTATCAATCCCTAAGTTCTCTCATCCTTTACCAACTTCTTGGGCTATTTTTTCAGGACTAAAGAAAATATTTTAATGATCGATAATTTTTCATATTAGGTGTTAAAAGCCTGGCCACCAAGCTTCTTCTACATTTGCTTCAGATGTGTTCTGTTAAGTACTAACCTAACCAGTGGCATCCCTAGGCAGGTGCGGGCCGCACTGGGTGACACCTACCGCACGGGGTGACACCAGACCCCTACACGAAAAGGTAAGTTGTAAAGCAAGCCGATGATCCCAACAGGATGGATCGGATGTCCGATCCATTGTGGATGGATCGGATGTCCGATCCATTATGCTCAATCCGCAGATCCGATCCATTTTGCAGGGATCGTCGGAGGGGGGGTGTCAGCAAGTTTTATCACACCGGGTGACACCAACCCTAGGGACGCCCCTGAACCTAACATAATCTGATAATTGTCTGTAAACATGATCATTATCTTCTCAGTCTAGAGATTACCTGGCCTTGGCATGGAGAGAAATGAAATAACATCACATTTTAGGCATTTTCCATGTAAGCACATATTCTACAGCAGAGAGGGCTGTCTGGACTACATTTTCAGAGGCTGTATATTTGATATGTTCCATATACACTGGATTAATCCAAGATTATCTGAAAAATGTTGCCGTTATCTCCATCCCTTGTGATATGTACAGTGTAATATTTTTTTTCACCCATCAGTGTATAGAGAGGAAGCATTAGCGTGGCTATGTAGGACACAGGAGCCTGTAATAAACCGCTGCGCACGTCGCTTTCCTGCCTCCCAGGCAGGTAGAGCCTCTGATCTGAGCCTCTTCTCCCCCTCTGGAGACTGTGTCACCAGCCAGCTGAGAGGCCGGTAATTAATCCCTCGCTGGCAGAGCTGCATCATCTGTGTCACCTTCATGTCCCCTTCTCAGAGCATGATTAGAGGCAGGGAGAGGTGTGCAGGGTGGGGGGAGGGAGAGGTGCGCATGGGGGGGGGCATATTTTCAAGGGCAAAATCTAGAACTGATAGATCTAAAAGAAGATACTTATCCCTGTGGGAGATATAAATATTTATACACATTCTTCTAGAAATACATCAATATGGTGTGTGCATTTAGAAAACGATATAGTATGAACAGAAGGAATACACTTTATCAATCTAAGACATACGGAAGGACAGATTAATATGTATGATGTCGCTATTTGTTCTGTATGTGCCACGATGATTGAGATGATATTATATTCATCTTTCATGAGCTGAGGTTATGTTATCAGTTTGTACAAAAGGAAATGGGAAAACCAGAGAGCAAAAAAATTGCTGAATTTCAAATAGCGGGTTGGAGGGTGGGGGTGTTGTGGTTAAAAAAATAGTCATTCATTTTTTCAGAAACAGTTGCAATGCATTATTGTTGTACAGATATTAACGGGAAAGTGTTGGTTTATCTTTTTTGATATACAGTTGTGTTCAAAATAATAGCAGTCAGACATCACTAACCGGATCAATCACTGTTTTTGGTAGAAATGATATTTCTACATGGCAAATAATTTACTAGCAGGTGTAGCAGAGTAATAGAAATCCAACAGACCCAACAGTCATGACATGCATGCTGCTGGTTCTGTGTAATTGAATCACTAATTGAAAGGGGCATGTTCAAAATAATAGCAGTGTGGAGTTCTATTAGTGGGATTATTCAGTCTTTAAAAAACAGGTGGCAATTATTGCCCTTATTTAACCACTTCCTGTCCGGACACTTTTACCCCCTTCCTTTCCAGGGCAATTTTCATCTTTCAGCGCTATCACACTTTAAATGACAATTGCGCGGTCATGCAACACTGTACCCATATGAATTTTTTACCATTTTTTTGAGACAGATAAAGCTTTATTTTGGTGGTATTTATTCACCGCTGGGATTTTTATTTTTTTTGCTATGTAAATGAAAATGTCCAAAAATTTTGAAAAAAGTGTTTTTCTTATAAAATTTTGCAAATAAATAATCTTTCATCATAAATCTTGACCAAAATGTATTCCGTTATATTTTTAGTAAAAAAAAATAATCCAAAATAGTTTATAACCAAAAATTATAATTTTTAAACATTTTTTTTACATTTTTATTTTATTTTTTTATATTATTATTTATGTTTTTTTTTTTTTTTTTTTTTTTACATACTGTCACCCTAGCAGTACAGTGTCACCATGGTGACACTGTACTATTTGTGGGGGGTGATGAAGATTTTTTTTTTTTTACAGTGATTGCTGTTACACCCATATAGGATGTAAAAGCAATCATTTCTCTTTCTCTGTCTGCATTCTTGCAGCCATTGAGAAATACTGAGTGAGCTGTGATTGGTCATACCTTGTCACATGGTACAAGGCTGTTGTGAATAGCCTTGTACCATGTGACCTCTGTGATCATTCACAGATTTCACACGTAGTAAGTAGAGATGAGCAAATTATTCAAAAATTCGGTTCGGCTGATTCGCCGAATTCGCCGATTAAATTCGCTTCGTGCCGAATATATTCGCTGCGAATTTAACTTATAAAAAGGGTGTTTCTAGGCTTCAGAGAGCCTTTATATTAGTGCAGAACACTGTACCTTTAATTTAAATGCCCTTGGAGTCTGCTGGGGAAGAGAAATAATACTGTCAGTCAGTATGACATGCAGATGAGTGCCGTCGATCTTAGAATCACCGCACACTTCACTCATTTGGGCAGTCACGGGGCCAAAACCAGAGTGTGGAGCCACAGTGTGGCGGTGGAGGCAGCAGCAATGGGAGGCCATACAGCACCCTATGACAAAATGGAACCCACCAGCAGTGTGAGGAGACCTGAAAGTGGCACATGGCAGAGTGTGGCGATGGAGACAGCAGCAATGGGAGGCCGTACAGGGACCCATGACACACTCTGGACCTGGCAGCAGCATGAGGAGGCGGTACAGGGGCCCATGACAGATTACGAGCCTGGCAGCAGCATGAGGAGTCGGTACGGGGGCCCATGGCAGATTACGGGCCTGGCAGCAGCATGAGGAGGCGGTACAGGGGCCCATGGCAGAGTGGCGGAGCGTAAGCAGCTAAAATTGAAGGCCATACAGAGGCCTATGTTAAAAAGTCCCCCCAGCAGCAGTGTGGGGAGACGACTATCAAGAGTCCAATGGCAGAGTGGCGGAGCAGAAGCAGCTTCAATTGAAGGCCATACACAGGCCTAGGTTAAAAAGCGGAAGCCGTCAGCAGCGTGAGCAGACGACAGAGACACATGGCGCAGGGTGGCGATGGATGCAGCAGTATTCGGAAGCCAAACACAGGCCTCGGTTAAAAAGCGGAAGCCGTCAGCAGCGTGAGCAGACGACAGAGGCACATGGCGCAGGGTGGCGGTGGAGGCAGCAGCAATGGAAGGCCATACAGCACCCTATCACAAAATGGAACCCACCAACAGTGTAAGGAGACCTGAAAGTGGCACATGGCGCAGGGTGGCGGTGGAGGCAGCAGTATTCGGAAGCCATACACAGGCCTAGGTTAAAAAGCGGAAGCCGTCAGCAGCGTGAGCAGACGACAGAGACACATGGCGCAGGGTGGCGGTGGATGCAGCAGTATTCGGAAGCCAAACACAGGCCTCGGTTAAAAAGCGGAAGCCGTCAACAGCGTGAGCAGACGACAGAGGCACATGGCGCAGGGTGGCTTTGGAGGCAGCAGCAATGGAAGGCCATACAGCACCCTATCACAAAATGGAACCCACCAACAGTGTAAGGAGACCTGAAAGTGGCACATGGCGCAGGGTGGCGGTGGAGGCAGCAGTATTCGGAAGACATACACAGGACTAGTTTAAAAAGCGGAAGCCGTCAGCAGCGGGAGCTGACGACAGAGGCACATGGCGCAGGGTGGCGGTGGAGGCAGCAGTATTCGGAAGCCATACACAGGCCTAGGTTAAAAAGCGGAAGCCGTCAGCAGCGTGAGCAGACGACAGAGACACATGGCGCAGGGTGGCGGTGGATGCAGCAGTATTCGGAAGCCAAACACAGGCCTCGGTTAAAAAGCGGAAGCCGTCAGCAGCGTGAGCAGACGACAGAGACACATGGCGCAGGGTGGCGGTGGATGCAGCAGTATTCGGAAGCCAAACACAGGCCTCGGTTAAAAAGCGGAAGCCGTCAGCAGCGTGAGCAGACGACAGAGGCACATGGCGCAGGGTGGCTTTGGAGGCAGCTGCAATGGAAGGCCATACAGCACCCTATCACAAAATGGAACCCACCAACAGTGTAAGGAGACCTGAAAGTGGCACATGGCGCAGGGTGGCGGTGGAGGCAGCAGTATTCGGAAGACATACACAGGACTAGTTTAAAAAGCGGAAGCCGTCAGCAGCGGGAGCTGACGACAGAGGCACATGGCGCAGGGTGGCGGTGGAGGCAGCAGTATTCGGAAGCCATACACAGGCCTAGGTTAAAAAGCGGAAGCCGTCAGCAGCGTGAGCAGACGACAGAGACACATGGCGCAGGGTGGCGGTGGATGCAGCAGTATTCGGAAGCCAAACACAGGCCTCGGTTAAAAAGCGGAAGCCGTCAGCAGCGTGAGCAGACGACAGAGGCACATGGCGCAGAGTGGCGGTGGAGGCAGCAGCAATGGAAGGCCATACAGCACCCTATCACAAAATGGAACCCACCAACAGTGTAAGGAGACCTGAAAGTGGCACATGGCACAGGGTGGCGGTGGAGGCAGCAGTATTCGGAAGACATACACAGGACTAGTTTAAAAAGCGGAAGCCGTCAGCAGCGTGAGCAGACGACAGAGGCACATGGCGCAGGGTGGCGGTGGAGGCAGCAGTATTCGGAAGCCATACACAGGCCTAGGTTAAAAAGCGGAAGCCGTCAGCAGCGTGAGCAGACGACAGAGGCACATGGCGCAGGGTGGCGGTGGAGGCAGCAGTATTCGGAAGCCATACACAGGCCTAGGTTTAAAACTGGAACCCAGCAGCGTGAGCAGACGACAAAGACGCACATGGCAGAGGATGGATCTGGCAGCAGTATGAGAAGGCAGTACAGGGGCCCGTGGCACAGTGTGGTGATGGGGGCTACAGCAACTGGATGCCAGAAAGTGGCCGATAGGGCTATATACTGCATGGAATTATAAAGTTGTAAAGACAGCGGCCTATAAGGCTATACACACTATAACAATCATGACTTGATTGACCGTTGGCCTATAAGGCTATACACAGCATGAATATCATGACTTATTCTGAGAGTGGTTTGGAAGGCTATATACAAAAAGTAATTCATGAGCTGTCCGGACAGCGGACAATAAGTACATATATACAAATCAATTCATCAGCTGTCCAGCCAGCGGCCTCAAAGGCGACACATATAGAAAGCAATTCATGAGCTGTTCAGACAGCGGCCTCTAAGGCGACAGATATACAAAGCAATTCCCGAGGTGTTCAGGGAGCGGCCTGAACGGCTAGGTTATTAGGTCAGTTGTGTCAGGAACTGATGGTTTGAAATCCAGACTAATCCACGCCTGATTCATTTTCACAAACGTGAGTCTCTCCACACTTTGGGTGGACAGTCGTGTCCTCCGCGGAGTTACAATACCTCCTGCCGCACTAAACACGCGCTCCGATGCCACGCTACTGGCCGGGCATGACAGCCTTTCAAGGGCAAATTCAGCTAGTTGGGGCCAAAGGTCAAGTTTCGTTGCCCAGTAGTCAAGGGGATTGTCTACCTCGGTTGGCAGGGTGCTGTCCAAGTAGGCCCAAGCCTGTTGTTTGAGGTCCTGCTCCAGGTCCACCTGATGCTGCTGCTGCTGCGGCTGGTTAGTAGTTTCCTCACTGCGCTGGTGAAGAAAGCTACTCATCATCGACTGCAGACTGAGGCAGCCGCTGTTGGTGGAGCTGCCACTGCACCTACCACCCCACCCCTCCCCTGCTGCCATGGCAGCGGAACGCGAGCGCACAGGGCCCACAGTGTCTGAGGATGGACGTTGGCGCAGAAAGGCAGAGACCAACTGACTACATAGGTGGTTTTCATAGTGCTTTATTTTGGCCTCCCTCTCAGCAGGTGTGAAAAAGGCCACCATTTTTGAACGGTAGCGAGGGTCCAACAAGGTGGACAGCCAAAAGTCATCCCTCTGTCTGATGGTTATTATTCGGCTGTTGCTACGCAAGCAACCGAGCATGCTATGGGCCATTTGTGCCAAGGAATGCGAGGGACTCCCTGCCTCCATCTCCACAGCATACTGCCACGGTGCGTCTGGGTCCTCTGTCTCCTCCTCCTCCTCTACCAGATGCTCCTGCTCCTCCACTCCTGTCCGCTGAGTGGAAAAACCACCCATTTCACTCAATAATTCCTGAGCACCAATGTCCTCCTCTACCTCCTCCTCTTCTTCCTGTCCTGCCCCCACAGGGGTCATGTGGCGTTGAGATCTGTGCGCCACGTCTACCGCACCCTAACCAGCCATTGTTAACAGCATTTGTTCCAGGACGTGCAACAGAGGAATGACATTGTTCATCCCATAGTCCTGCCGACTCACGAATAGCGTGGCCTCCTCAAAGGGCCTGAGCAAGCGGCAGGTGTCACGCATGAGCTGCCAATGGCTGACATCTAAGTTACACAGGGGAGTACCTTTATCCGCTTGTAACATCAGGAAATCGGTGATGGCCTTTCGCTGTTCGTAAAGGCGGTCTAACATATGTAGGGTTGAATTCCACCTTGTTGCAACGTCGCAGATCAGGCGATGCTGTGGAATTCCGTTCTGCCGCTGCAGCTCAAGGAGGGTGTGCTTTGCGGTGTAGGAATGGCTGAAATGCATGCAAAGTTTACGTGACATTTTAAGGATGTCTTGCAGTGGGATGGTGGATTTTAGGAACCGCTTGACAACCAGATTGAACACGTGAGCCATGCATGGCGCATGGCACAACCTTCCTTGACGCAGAGCAGACACCATGTTCTTTCCGTTGTCGGTCAACATGGTTCCGATTTTCAGTTTGCGCGGAGACAGCCATCTGTCGATTTCTCTGTTCATTACACTCAGAAGTTCCTCCCCTGTGTGACTACGTTCACCAAGGCATACCAGGTGCAGCACAGCGTGACACCGTTGCGCCCTGCACATGTGATATGCCGGTCGGGTAATGGGACTTGGCACGGGGGTGGCGGCTGAGGACACGGCGGAAGAAGAGGTGGTAGAGGCGGACATCTTTGCTGGACCAAGGACGTGCAAACGTGGAGGCAAAAGCGGCGTGACCTGTCCAAGTTGCTGGTGCGGCTGTGCCGGCACCACATTCACCCAGTGGGCCGTAAATGACATGTACTGTCCCTGACCGTAGTTACAGCTCCACACGTCGGCGCTGCCGTGCACTTTGGCAGAGACCGACATGCTCAAAGACTGGCCCACCATCTCTTCTACATGTGAATGCAGGGCTGGCACTGCCTTTTTGGCGAAGAAATGCCGGCTTGGCACTCTCCACCGCGGCTCGGCACAAGCCATCATTTCTCGGAAAGGTGCTGAGTCCACCACTTGGAAAGGGAGGGACTGCAGCACCAGCAACTTGGACAGGAGGACGTTCAGCTTCTGCACCGTCGGGTGCGTGCTCGCAAACTGTTGTCTCTTGGAAACGGATTCCAAGAAAGACTGCTGATGGAATCCGTGAAGAGGAGTAGCAGGAGAAGGAGCATCTGAACGAGCGGAAGATGCCAACGAGCGACAACTCCCCTCAGCAGAGGTGTTGGAGCCTTGACTGGCTGATAGAGGGCGATTGACGTCGGGTGACGGAGCAAGTAACGGAGCGGGTGATGGAGCGGGGGCTGGGGCAGGCAGAACCGCCGTATCTTTATCACGGTTTTCCCAGGCCACCGAATGGCGACGCTGCATATGCTGACGCAACGCTGTAGTCCCAACATTGGCCCCCTGGCCACGCTTGACTTTCTGGCCACATAGTCGACATACGGCTACGTTTACTTCCTCGGGCGGCTTGACGAAAAATTGCCACACCGCCGAGTAGGAAACTTTGCCCCCGCTACTCCTCACTGGCTGACTGCTACTTCCTCCGTGCACACCGGCACCACTACTGGCCGTGGTGGTAGGCTGCAGTGGAGCTGGTGCTCTACTCCGTGGCCGTTTGGCTCCACTGACACTGCTGCGACCCTGCTGCCTCCTGGGCAACCCACCGACTGTTTTGCTCGCTGGCAAGCTGGCACCCTCTTCTCCTGATGATGCGGAAGCAATAGCCTGATGACGACGAGGCTGCCAAGTGCGATCAGCCTCATCATCATCAATTAGGGTCTCCGCGTCACTACTAGCCCCCTCGGCTGCGTGTGGGTCAGGAGACAGACCTGTCTCTAGACCGGCTACCGAGCCACTCTCCTCGCCACTACTTCTTCGCCTGGCTGCTGAAGAGGCGGATGTCTCCCCCCGTTCCTGACCGCCCTCTGTTAGCTCTTCCTCACTGTACAGTGGGGCTGAGCCCACAGCATGCGATACTACGCTTGGTGAGGGAACACAAAAGGACAGGGGCAGGTCGAGGACACGTGATTTCAGTGGGCTTGCTCCCGGACCATGCCAACTAACGGTTGTGTCTGACGTACCCACCGACCGTTGGCTGTAGGTGTCAGAGGTGACCTGGGAAGAGGAAGACGACCGAGTCAACCAATCGATGACGGCAGGGTTGTCGGTGGAGACACGACCGCTGGATGACACCGGGAGCACTGGCCTCTGGCTGCGACTAGTGCTGCCTCGACCCCTTCCTCTGCTGCCACGTCTGCTCGCTACTGAAACATTGCCTCCTCTGCCACTCCTCTGCGTGTTGTCTGACATACTCTTTAATTCAATAAGCACCCCAAAAATAAAAACGGATTTAACTCTTTGAACGTACAATAGTGGTTGTGAAGCAGAAAGTCAGTTTATTTAGCACAATCGGTCAATTGCAGCTTGCCGTTGGCTGGAAACTGTACGTTTAGGTCACTGGAATGCACTAATCACTCAAAAAATATTACCACCAGCCGGCGTGTAAATGGATTTAACTCTTTGAACGTACAATAGTGGTTGTGAAGCAGAAAGTCAGTTTATTTAGCACAATCGGTCAATTGCAGCTTGCCGTTGGCTGGAAACTGTACGTTTATGTCACTGGAATGCACTAATCCCCCCAAAAATATTACCGCCACCCGGCGTGTAAATGGATCTAACTCTTTGAACGTACAATAGTGGTTGTGAAGCAGAAAGTCAGTTTATTTAGCACAATCGGTCAATTGCAGCTTGCCGTTGGCTGGAAACTGTACGTTTATGTCACTGGAATGCACTAATCACCCAAAAATATTACCGCCACCCGGCGTGTAAATGGATCTAACTCTTTGAACGTACAATAGTGGTTGTGAAGCAGAAAGTCAGTTTATTTAGCACAATCGGTCAATTGCAGCTTGCCGTTGGCTGGAAACTGTACGTTTATGTCACTGGAATGCACTAATCACCCAAAAAATATTACCGCCACCCGGCGTGTAAATGGATCTAACTCTTTGAACGTACAATAGTGGTTGTGAAGCAGAAAGTCAGTTTATTGTACACAATCGGTCAATTGCAGCTTGCCGTTGGCTGGAAACTGTACGTTTGTGTCACTGGAATGCACTAATCACCCAAAAAATATTACCGCCACCCGGCGTGTAAATGGATTTAACTCTTTGAACGTACAATAGTGGTTGTGAAGCAGAAAGTCAGTTTATTTTGCACAATCGGCAAACTGCAGCACCAACTGTGCACGACAGCCACCAAAAAAAAAAGGGTGTATGTCACTTTAAATTTTCGATTCTTTGATAGCTGTGGCCCTGAGTAACGATTCTGTGTCCCTGAGTAACGATTCTGTGTCCCTGAGTAACGATTCTGTGTCCCTGAGTAACGATTCTGTGTCCCTGAGTAACGATTCTGTGGCCCTAAAGTCTCTGTGGCCCTAACTCTGTCCCTTAATACAGACAGGTCTGTCTCTCTTGAATGACCGGAGGCTAATGGAGAATTCTAAGATGGCCGCGATTTATAGCTCCACAATTACACAGTGCTGGCTGGCTGCTGATTGGCTAATGCGATCACATGTCATGATTCATGACTCATGAATGCATTATGGGTCAGCGCGCCTTGTCTGCGCGCCTTCCCAGAGATCCCCGCCCCATCTTCTCTGTCCATTTTCTCCTGTCGCCACACATGTCGCCGCCATTTTTGGGAAAATTCGATTCGTGCATCCGAAGTTTGCTAATCTACGGATTCGTCGCGAATAGAATTTTTCCAAATCTTCGGAACGAATTCCACTTCGTCATGTTCGATTCGCTCATCTCTAGTAGTAAGCAATGATGTCACAAGTGACATCTTGCTTACTACTTTGCATGTGATCACTGATTGGCCAATCAGTGATCACATGATTGGGACCTCGTAAAGAGGTCCCGTCTGACGATCGGTGTTTCACTGTGTCCGGAGGAGCGCGCACAGCTACAAAAGGCGGGTGCCGTTTATGAACGGCAACCCGCCCCTGGAGTGCCACTGCCCTGCTGTTTATAAACAGCAGGCGGACGGCAAGTGGTTAAGGAAGGAAGGCAGCAAATGTTGTACATGCTGGTTACAGTGCATTTCTCTCTGAAATTCTGAGGAAAATGGGCTGTTCCAGACATTGTTCAGAAGAACAGCGTACCTTGATTAAAAAGTTGATTGGAGGGGGAAAACATATAAAGAAGTGCAGAAAATGATAGGCTGCTCAGCTAAAATGATCGCAAATGCTTTAAAATGGCAACCGAAACCTGAAAAACGTGGAAGAAAGTGAAAAACTACCATTCGAATGGATAGAAGAATAGCCAAAATGGCAAGGACTCAGCCAACAATCAGCTCCAGGAAGATCAAAGAAGGTGTAAAGTTACCTGTGAGTACTGTTACAATTAGAAGACGCCTATGTGAAGCCAAGCTATCTGCAAGAAGCCCCCGCAAAGTCCCACTGTTGAAAAAAAGACATGTGCTGAAGAGGTTACAATTTGCGAAAGAGCACATTGACTGGCCTAAAGAGAAATGGCGCAACATTTTGTGGACTGATGAAAGTAAGATTGTTCTTTTTGGGTCTAGTGGCCGGAGACAGTTTGTCAGACGACCCCCAAACACTGAATTCAAGCCACAGTACACTGTGAAGACAGTGAAGCATGGTGGTGCAAGCATCATGATATGGGGATGTTTCTCATACTACGGGGTTGGGCCTATTTATCGCATACCAGGGATCATGGATCAGTTTGAATACATCAGAATACTTGAAGAGGTCATGCTGCCTTATGCTGAAGAGGAAATGCCCTTGAAATGGGTGTTCCAACAAAACAACGACCCCAAACACACCAGTAAACGTGCAACATCTTGGTTCCAGACCAACAAGATTGACGTTATGGAGTGGCCAGCCCAATCCCCGGATCTTAATCCAATAGAAAACTTGTGGGGTGACATCAAAAATGCAGTTTCTGAGGCAAAACCAAGAAATAGAGAAGAACTGTGGAATGTAGTCCAATCATCCTGGGCTGGAATACCTGTTCACTGGTGCCAGAAGTTGGTTGACTCCATGCAACACAGATGTACAGCAGTTCTCAGAAACAGAGCTTATACAACGAAATATTCATTAAGTGATTCAAAGGAAAGCAAAATCTTCAAACATTTTTCAGTTTATATAGTGAATGTTTGAGGTTGTAAAGAAGAATACAAACACTGCTATTTTTTTAACAGTTTAATATTCACTTTTCTTCAATTGTTTTAGAGGAACACACATTTGATATATTTTTCTTCATGTTTTGATTCGGAATAGAATGTGTAGTGTTCCCAATGCATTTGTGTGTATGGAAATAAAAGCTATTAGAAGGATTTTGAGCTTTATTCACTTTTTTCAACACACTGTTATTATTTTGAACACAACTGTACATACATTTAATTAGTTTATCAATTTATGTCAGAGGTCTCATTTACAAAAAGGGTGGTGTGTTGTGCCATGCATAATGCATGCCTGTTGGTGTGCGTTGTGAATAGGTGGTGTGATGCGTTGCCACAACACAGCTTACCTTTTTTTTACTCCTTTGGGGCTGGTTCACACCAGATGCAATCCAGTGCATTTTTACTTTTCATCAAAAGCATATGTACAGTGTTTTCTATGTATTCCAATGGCCCTAGTTCACATCACTGCAGTCAACAAAAGTAAAACCTGGTGCACTTTCTCTGTATGGAATGCATCTGGAACACAGCAAAATGCACATAAATACCCTCAAGCACATTTACTTGGAAGATTTTACTCCCTTCATGACCAGGACATTTTGTGGCTATTCAGCACTATGCTACTTTAACTGGCAAATGCGCGGTCATGCAATACTGTAAGCAAATTACATTTTTTATCATTTTTTTTTCCACAAAGAAAGCTCCTTTTGGTGGTATCTGATCACCACTGTGTTTTTTTTTTTTATTATTTTTGAGATATAAATGAAAAAAGCCTGAAAAAATTGAAAACAAATGTTCAACTTTTTAGTTTAAAAATTACATAGTTACATAGTTAGTCTGGCTGAAAAAAGACAAAAGTCCATCTAGTTCAACCATTAAAAAAAAAGTTATAATCCTATACTCACAGTTGATCCAGAGGAAGGCAAAAAAAAACCCCAGCAAAGCAGGATCCAATTTGCTCCTGCAGAGAAAAAAATTCCTTCCTGATCCCCTGAGAGGCAATGGGATATTCCCTGGATCAACTTTACCTCTAAATGTTAGTATCCAGTTATATTCTGTGTATCCAAGAAAGAATCCACAACTTTTTGAAGCAATCGACTAAGCTGGCCAGAACCAACTCTTGAGGGAGTCTATTCCACATTTTCACAGCTCTTACTGTGAAGAAACCTTTCAGTTTTTGGAGATGAATAAAATCTGATTTTGTCATTAATTTAGGCCAAAATGTATTCTGTTATATGTCTTTGGTAAAAAAAAGTTAGAATAAGTGTGTATTAATTGGTTTGTGTAAAAATTATAGCATCTACAATCTATGAAAATTGATCAGTTCCGATGTACCAATAGCCTATATCATTTTATGAGGCTGTAAAATGCCAGGACAGCACAAATACCCCCAAATGACCTCTTTTTGGAAAGTAGGCAGTCTGAGGTATTTAGTAACAGGCATGACGAGTTTTTTTGAAGTTGTCATTTTTTTGTCACAATTTTGAAGAAAATGAAGAAATTTAAAAAAATGTTGTTTTTTTTTCACAATTTTTTTTCACATACTGTCACCAGCGCAGAACAGCATCATCATATGACTGGCGTGGCTGTGATCAGGGGCACTGACTAGTGACAGCATGTAACAAAAAAAATATATATATATAATAATTGTTATTACTTTTTTAAAAAAATTAAAATTTTTTTCACTTTTTACAATTTTTTTTTTACATACTCTAATCCAGCGGTTCTCAACCTGTGGGTCGCAACCCCTTTGGGGGTCGAACGACCCTTTCACAGGGGTCGCCTAAGACCATCAGAAAACACATATTTCCGGTGGTCTTAGGAACTGAGACACCGCTCCTCTATCCGTCTCCAGGCGGGTCCGCCCACATGCAGATACACCCACATTTCCCTGGACCGCGATGTGTGGGCAGGATGACATGCCGCCCCTGTAATCTGGCCACATCCCGGAGTCACTCAACAGCTCCGCCTCCTCGCCGGTGATTGGCCGCCGGAACTGTAGCTCAGGAGAGGCACACAGGCGGCCAATCACTGGCGAGGAGGTGGAGCATGGAGAGGAAGAGCTGAGCGGCAGCGCAAAGATCAAAGAAGATCAAGTGAGGGAGCTTCAGGAGCGAGTGAAGAGGAGGAGAGCAGCCGGAAAAGGAAGACAGCTGACCGGTAAGTGTCTGTACCGTGCAGATGGTGCTGCTGCAGCCAGGTATGCTGGCAGTAGGTGGGAGAGGGAGGGAGCGAGCCCAGGCTGGAGCAGGGGTCATCAATATAAGTATCATTGGTGTCAGTGGGAGGGATAGTGCCCCATCATTGGTGTCTCTAATACCAATGATGGGGCACTGTTCCTCCCACTGACATCAATGATGGGGCACTATTTCCCCCCACTGACATCAACGATGGGGCACTATTCCTCCCCCCACTGACACCAACGATGGGGCACTCTCCCCCCCCCCCACTGACACCAATGATGGGGTACTACCCCCCCCCCACACTGACACCACACTGACACCAATGATGGGGCACTATTCCTCCCACTGATACCAATTATGGGGCACTATTCCTCCCACTGACACCAACGATGTGGCACTATTCCTCCCACTGATACCAACGATGGGACACTATTCCTCCCACTGACATCAGTAATGTGGCACTACTCCCACTGACACCAATGATGTGGCACTACTCCTCCCACTGAAAAATTACAGTTATGAAGTAGCAACAAAAATATTTTATGGTTGGGGGTCACCACAACATGAGGAACTGTATTAAAGGGTCGCGGCATTAGGAAGGTTGAGAATTACTGCTCTAATCAGAGTAGTTCAGTGTCACTGTAATAATCACATGATCACCTGGACCCAAGAACCGGGATCCGGATTTGAGGTAGTAGTGTGTGCACAGTGCACCCCTTCACCGGGGCAGGCAAACTGATGTACATGTACATGATTTTGCCTGCAGGTACCGTCAAGTATATGCACTGCGGCTATTCGGCAAGGGGTTAAACACACCAGAAACATACCAGTACACACATTGTCCTGAGATTTTTCAAGTGTCAAAAAAAAAAAAAGAAAAACGCATTAGAACACACTGAAAGTGCATCAAAAACGTGTGTAAACCCATATGCAAAAACACATCTGAAACAGAAATTGTGGTGTGAACCAACCCTTGTAGTTTAGGTATGGGAAATTTTTTACATAGTTTAATTGGATCAGCCTGGACCAATGTAAGCATGTATGTGTCATACTTGTGACATCCCCATGGAAGCTGGAAATCACTGTAGTAGGAACCACTTCTTCAGTGGTCGCCGCTAGCTCCCGGGTCCCATGCCAAGCAGCTGCCTTACTAAAGAAGATCACTCCCTTGGCACGGGCACCATAAACAATTTGCATTTTCTCAATGAATGCAAAGCATTCTCTGATTGGATGAGTTGGAGAGGTGGCTGATGACCTCAAAATCTCCACCTTGTCCAATCAGAGAACACTTTGCATTAATTGAGAAAATGTAAAGTGTTCCTTGAATGTGCCCATGATGAGTGAGCGACCTCCTGTGTTTAGTAAGCACCAGAGCAGCTGCTTGACATGGGACCCAAAAGCTAGTGGAGATCACTGGAGAAGCAGTGCCTACTAAAGCGATTTCCAGTTTCCAGGGAGATCCCACGGGTATGACATATACAGTACATACTTACACTGGTCCAAGCTGAACCAATATGAATAGGTAAAAATTGCCATGCCTGAAATTCAGCGTTAACTTTATTATGTCACAAAATGTAATTTCATTCAAGCCTATGCACCCCAGCACACTGCAACCCGCTGCAATGTGGTAACACATGGTAAGGTGTGTTACACTGTGTAAAAATGCAGACATGTTGCATTTTTATGCAGCGCACTGCAATGCACCTATATGGTGTGAACACGGCTCATAGAATAAGTGATGTCACCAGCACGCCATATAAATGTGTTTCACATGTTCATTGTGCAGACAGAATTTTGTGAACAAGTAGAGGTACTACGTACCAGGGGCGGACTGGCCATTCGAGCACTCGAGGGCCCGGGGTCAGTAGGGGGCCCCATAAAATGCCCCTGGTAGCTTATATAGGCTTTTTTGGGTATGTTTTGAGTGTGGGCAAGGACACAGGGGCCCCATGATCCCCAATTGCCCGGGGGCCCCATGAGTTGTCAGTCCGCCCCTGCTATGTACATATTCAAATATGGAGGCCATTACCTGGGTACCCCCTTACTGTTAAGGAGGGCTTCCAGATGCCAATAAGTCCCCCACAAGCACTGGGCCAGGGTCGTCCTCATCAACATGGAGACAAGGTGCCCCCTGTTGAACTATGCCAGGCACGATTGTAGAGTATATGCATCTGGGGTGAATTTTGGGAGGGTACCCTGTGTTTTTTTCTTGATTTTTATGTGGGGTTCCCCTTTAAAATCCATAGTAAATGCCAGAAGTCTGGTTTCGAATGGGGGGGGGCACCTTTTTTTTTTTTTTTTGCATGGCTTCCTCACTAAATTCATTCTATTACATTGCAGAAAATTCCCGGCCAATAACTAAATGGAGCCAGGTGACTTCACTGGTTGCTAAGGACATGGCAGTTGCAGGGGGTTGCTGCTTTCTTAACAACCATTGACAGTAGCAGGAGAAAAACCTGTTACTACTGCATAAATGATGTTGAGCTCAAACACCCAAACAAGCAAAATTCGGTCTGAACTTGTGTTCAGACTGAACCAGGAGCTTATATCTAAATGGCAATAATCTAGAGATATGAGAAACCTGATTTCTTGCCCGTTGTAATTCATTGGAGTTATTCACAAAAACACACCAACAGCAGGCTCCTTGCTGAAATTCATTCATATCAAAGTGCCAGTAATTTCTTGCAGCCACCAATTAGATTTACACCTACCTTGGACGTTTGAATCTCATTAGTGATACATCATGCTGAGATTTACCTAGGTCATTCTCAGCATGATGTACCATTCTCAGCATGCTGCGAATGATGTAGGTAAATCTCATGTTCCGTCACCTTTGCCACTTAGTGGTTCATTGAACTGGAATACGCCAGTGCAGGGCTGGACTGACCATTTGGAAACTCAGGCACTGCCTGAGGGCCCGGGGTCAGTAGGGGGCCCCATGAGATGCCCCTGGTACCTTTTTCATAGGCTTTTTTGAGTTTGGGCAAGGACACAGGGGCCCCATGATCCCCTATTGCCCGGGGCCCCATGAGTTGTCAGTCCGCCCCTGCGCTAGTGCATATCAGATGTTGGAACACAGGATTGATCCAGGTCAATAACGTACCGTAAAACAATGACGAGGACCACAGCCTAAAGTATGTAAAATGTGGCAGCTCCCATATTTGTCTGTTGACAGGTTCCTTCTATTACATATACTGTAGTTGTTGCTTTTTTATTTTTCGCCCACTCTTTTTTTCTTTTTTTCATCCTTAGTACATAAAAAACTTTGACAGAGAAATATAAGCATGAGAATAAAAATAAAATAAATATTCAGTGTTATCTTTGATGATGTTCATACATTAGATTCCAATCAGTCTGTTTCTTGACAGATTTATATTCCTCATGTTCTGTTGGTATTAAATGTCTCCTGATATTACTTTCTTTGCAACTTTCTTTGGGTGGGTCCTTAAAGTACTTCTCCAGGATAAAATATCAACCTCATAGGGAGAGCATTGTTTTTAATGAGTAGGCCCAATGATAACCACTTGCACTATGAGCAGTAAAGCTCAAACCCCATGTAGCGCTGCACAGCAGGATGCCAAACCTGCATATATCATGAGCAAATATGGCTGTCCCTGTGTACATATATACAGTTATTACAAATAGGACTTAAAAAAAATATTTTTTTAGTACAGTGTCAAATACAGAATTATTTACATAAAGCTGATGTCTTTTACATGCAGCTACAATAGACTATACGTTTCCTATTGGTCGGAAAACAAAAGTGGGATAAAGGGCATATTACTAGTGTTCATAATAAATCTATGTTCATTCGTAATTTGTGTTAAAGTGTTACTAAACCCACAACAGTAAAATCAGTCTGTATATGCAGTAAAGTTTGCTTGTTATACTCACTGTGGAACCTAGGGGGTTAATCCTCTGCATTTTGTAAAAAGGCTGTTTGATCCTTTCTTCTCTGTTCCTCTCCTTTTTCAAGTGACCACCACTTATCTCCAGACTGAATTGTAGGCATTCACATGCTCAGTTTGGTGTGTATTGCTAAAGAGGTTTTTTTGTTCTTGGGAGAGTGCATGTGATCAGCACAGGGCCAATCAGCACTGGTCAGACAGAGGTCATGGGATTTCCATTCTCCCAGAGCAGAAAGAAAACTCCTTTTTTTAAAAAAAATATTTTATTGTTTTTCAAATCACCATATCCAATGTACAAAAGCTAATAAAGCAGCCAGTATACATTACACATTTCTGTCCTAACACTCCCCAAAAATAACCTTCATTTTTACCCCTCACCCTCTCTCCTCCCACCCTATTTCCGAAACCTCCCCTGCCCCCCACACCCCTCCCGGCCCTAATTATGCATTTACCTGCTCTTTTAATAATTCCTATTCCGAACTTGATATTACTTTAATAATACAGTTATTACACATATTGTAGGTAAAGGTTTGATTTTTTTAAAATTTTCCCACTTTTCCCACCTTATACAGAAAACCTCCATTTTATCTTCCTCCATATAATAAAGTTCCCCTATTCTATACATCTTCTCTACCCTATCCACCCAGTCTTTTATTTTCGGTACTTGTTGTTCCCTTCAAAATCTGGGTATCAAGCCCTTTGCTGCATTCAAGTAGTACAATAGCCCAGATTTTTTATATTTTTTTACTGAAAGCTCGGTACTAGAGATGAGCGAATCGAACATGACGAAGTGGAATTCGTTCCGAAGATTTGGAAAAATTCTATTCGCGACGAATCCGAAGATTAGCAAACTTCGGATGCACGAATCGAATTTTCCCAAAAATGGCGGCGACATGTGTGGCGACGGAGAAAATGGACAGAGAAGATGGGGCGGGGATCTCTGGGAAGGCGCGCAGACAAGGCGCGCTGACCCATAATGCATTCATGACATGTGATCGCATTAGCCAATCAGCAGCCAGCCAGCACTGTCTAATGGTGGAGCTATAAATAGCGGCCATCTTAGAATTCTCCATTAGCCTCCGGTCATTCAAGAGAGACAGACCTGTGTGTATTAAGGGACAGAGTTAGGGCCACAGAGACTTTAGGGCCGCAGAATCGTTACTCAGGGACACAGAATCGTTACTCAGGGACACAGAATCGTTACTTAGGGCCACAGCTATCAAAGAATCGAAAATTTAAAGTGACATACACCCTTTTTTTTTTTTGGTGGCTGTCGTGCACAGTTGGTGCTGCAGTTTGCCGATTGTGCAAAATAAACTGACTTTCTGCTTCACAACCACTATTGTACGTTCAAAGAGTTAAATCCATTTACACGCCGGCTGGCGGTAATATTTTTTGGGTGATTAGTGCATTCCAGTGACACAAACGTACAGTTTCCAGCCGACGGCAAGCTGCAATTGACCGATTGTGTACAATAAACTGACTTTCTGCTTCACAACCACTATTGTACGTTCAAAGAGTTAGATCCATTTACACGCCGGGTGGCGGTAATATTTTTTGGGTGATTAGTGCATTCCAGTGACATAAACGTACAGTTTCCAGCCAACGGCAAGCTGCAATTGACCGATTGTGCTAAATAAACTGACTTTCTGCTTCACAACCACTATTGTACGTTCAAAGAGTTAAATCCATTTACACGCCGGCTGGCGGTAATATTTTTGGGTGATTAGTGCATTCCAGTGACAGAAACATACAGTTTCCAGCCAACGGCAAGCTGCAATTGACCGATTGTGTACAATAAACTGACTTTCTGCTTCACAACCACTATTGTACGTTCAAAGAGTTAGATCCATTTACACGCCGGCTGGCGGTAATATTTTTTGGGTGATTAGTGCATTCCAGTGACATAAACGTACAGTTTCCAGCCAACGGCAAGCTGCAATTGACCGATTGTGCTAAATAAACTGACTTTCTGCTTCACAACCACTATTGTACGTTCAAAGAGTTAAATCCATATACACGCCGGGTGGCGGTAATATTTTTTGGGTGATTAGTGCATTCCAGTGACATAAACGTACAGTTTCCAGCCAACGGCAAGCTGCAATTGACCGATTGTGCTAAATAAACTGACTTTCTGCTTCACAACCACTATTGTACGTTCAAAGAGTTAAATCCATTTACACGCCGGCTGGCGGTAATATTTTTTGGGTGATTAGTGCATTCCAGTGACATAAACGTACAGTTTCCAGCCAACGGCAAGCTGCAATTGACCGATTGTGCTAAATAAACTGACTTTCTGCTTCACAACCACTATTGTACGTTCAAAGAGTTAAATCCATTTACACGCCGGCTGGCGGTAATATTTTTTGGGTGATTAGTGCATTCCAGTGACAGAAACGTACAGTTTCCAGCCAACAGCAAGCTGCAATTGACCGATTGTGTACAATAAACTGACTTTCTGCTTCACAACCACTATTGTACGTTCAAAGAGTTAGATCCATTTACACGCCGGGTGGCGGTAATATTTTTTGGGTGATTAGTGCATTCCAGTGACATAAACGTACAGTTTCCAGCCAACGGCAAGCTGCAATTGACCGATTGTGCTAAATAAACTGACTTTCTGCTTCACAACCACTATTGTACGTTCAAAGAGTTAGATCCATTTACACGCCGGGTGGCGGTAATATTTTTTGGGTGATTAGTGCATTCCAGTGACATAAACGTACAGTTTCCAGCCAACGGCAAGCTGCAATTGACCGATTGTGCTAAATAAACTGACTTTCTGCTTCACAACCACTATTGTACGTTCAAAGAGTTAGATCCATTTACACGCCGGGTGGCGGTAATATTTTTTGGGTGATTAGTGCATTCCAGTGACATAAACGTACAGTTTCCAGCCAACGGCAAGCTGCAATTGACCGATTGTGCTAAATAAACTGACTTTCTGCTTCACAACCACTATTGTACGTTAAAAGAGTTAAATCCATTTACACGCCGGCTGGCGGTAATATTTTTTGGGTGATTAGTGCATTCCAGTGACATAAACGTACAGTTTCCAGCCAACGGCAAGCTGCAATTGACCGATTGTGCTAAATAAACTGACTTTCTGCTTCACAACCACTATTGTACGTTCAAAGAGTTAAATCCATTTACACGCCGGCTGGCGGTAATATTTTTTGGGTGATTAGTGCATTCCAGTGACAGAAACATACAGTTTCCAGCCAACGGCAAGCTGCAATTGACCGATTGTGTACAATAAACTGACTTTCTGCTTCACAACCACTATTGTACGTTCAAAGAGTTAAATCCATTTACATGCCGGCTGGCGGTAATATTTTTTGGGTGATTAATGCATTCCAGTGACATAAACGTACAGTTTACAGCCAACGGCAAGCTGCAATTGACCGATTGTGTACAATAAGCTGACTTTCTGCTTCACAACCACTATTGTACGTTCAAAGAGTTAAATCCATTTACACGCCGGCTGGCGGTAATATTTTTTGGGTGATTAGTGCATTCCAGTGACCTAAACGTACAGTTTCCAGCCAACGGCAAGCTGCAATTGACCGATTGTGTACAATAAACTGACTTTCTGCTTCACAACCACTATTGTACGTTCAAAGAGTTAAATCCATATACACGCCGGGTGGCGGTAATATTTTTTGGGTGATTAGTGCATTCCAGTGACATAAACGTACAGTTTACAGCCAACGGCAAGCTGCAATTGACCGATTGTGCTAAATAAACTGACTTTCTGCTTCACAACCACTATTGTACGTTCAAAGAGTTAAATCCGGTTTTATTTTTGGGGTGCTTATTGAATTAAAGAGTATGTCAGACAACACGCAGAGGAGTGGCAGAGGAGGCAATGTTTCAGGAGCGAGCAGACGTGGCAGCAGAGGAAGGGGTCGAGGCAGCACTAGTCGCAGCCAGAGGCCAGTGCTCCCGGTGTCATCCAGCGGTCGTGTCTCCACCGACAAACCTGCCGTCATCGATTGGTTGACTCGGTCGTCTTCCTCTTCCCAGGTCACCTCTGACACCTACAGCCAACGGTCGGTGGGTACGTCAGACACAACCGTTAGTTGGCATGGCCCGGGAGCAAGCCCACTGAAATCACGTGTCCTCGACCTGCCCCTGTCCTTTGGTGTTCCCTCACCAAGCGAAGTATCGCATGCTGTGGGCTCAGCCCCACTGTACAGTGAGGAAGAGCTAACAGAGGGCGGTCAGGAACGGGGGGAGACATCCGCCTTTTCAGCAGCCAGGCAAAGAAGTACTGGCGAGGAGAGTGGCTCGGTAGCCGGTCTAGAGACAGGTCTGTCTCCTGACCCACACGCAGCCGAGGGGGCTAGTAGTGACGCGGAGACCCTAATTGATGATGATGAGGCTGATCGCACTTGGCAGCCTCGTCGTCATCAGGCTATTGCTTCCGCATCATCAGGAGAAGAGGGTGCCAGCTTGCCAGCGAGCAAAACAGTCGGTGGGTTGCCCAGGAGGCAGCAGGGTCGCAGCAGTGTCAGTGGAGCCAAACGGCCACGGAGTAGAGCACCAGCTCCACTGCAGCCTACCACCACGGCCAGTAGTGGTGCCGGTGTGCACGGAGGAAGTAGCAGTCAGCCAGTGAGGAGTAGCGGGGGCAAAGTTTCCTACTCGGCGGTGTGGCAATTTTTCGTCAAGCCGCCCGAGGAAGTAAACGTAGCCGTATGTCGACTATGTGGCCAGAAAGTCAAGCGTGGCCAGGGGGCCAATGTTGGGACTACAGCGTTGCATCAGCATATGCAGCGTCGCCATTCGGTGGCCTGGGAAAACCGTGATAAAGATACGGCGGTTCTGCCTGCCCCAGCCCCCGCTCCATCACCCGCTCCGTTACTTGCTCCGTCACCCGACGTCAATCGCCCTCTATCAGCCAGTCAAGGCTCCAACACCTCTGCTGAGGGGAGTTGTCGCTCGTTGGCATCTTCCGCTCGTTCAGATGCTCCTTCTCCTGCTACTCTTCTTCACGGATTCCGTCAGCAGTCTTTCTTGGAATCCGTTTCCAAGAGACAACAGTTTGCGAGCACGCACCCGACGGTGCAGAAGCTGAACATCCTCCTGTCCAAGTTGCTGGTGCTGCAGTCCCTCCCTTTCCAAGTGGTGGACTCAGCACCTTTCCGAGAAATGATGGCTTCTGCCGAGCCGCGGTGGAGAGTGCCGTTATCGGAATTAAATAGACAAAACGCCACACCAAAAAGAGTGGCCATTTCCAACACTTATTCCAGAAAGAGGAACAACCCGTTTCATGTACGGCCCGTAGACGTTTCACGTCTGCCACATTCAGTCGATTTAAGACGCAAGCTCCACTTCCTGTGGTCTCTGACCGTCGATATACCTTTAAGTGTCAGCTTTGAAGCTATATTCCCTCCGGAGCACTGACACTGGTGCCCTTCCGTCAACATGCCTTTAAGTTTCAGTTTTCAACCATATTCCTCACAGAAGCCAAACTCTTGGGTATCCCAGAAGCTGCTCAGCGGGTCAGGGCAATAAAGCTCCCGGTTCGCAGGTTGTTCCGTCTTATGGATGGAAGTACGACGGTATATGATCTTCTTCGCACCCACGCCATTACCTCATAAAATTTCTACATTGCATCTGCAATCACAACGCTGACTTCCCAGATCGCCACTCAGCCATTGGACTCTTGATAGTCGTCTCCCCACACTGCTGCTGGGGGGACTTTTTAACCTAGGCCTGTGTATGGCCTTCAATTGAAGCTGCTTCCGCTCCGCCACTCTGCCATTGGACTCTTGATAGTCGTCTCCCCACGCTGCTGCTGGGGGGACTTTTTAACATAGGCCTCTGTATGGCCTTTAATTGAAGCTGCTTACGCTCCGCCACTCTGCCATGGGCCTCTTGGGTATCCCAGAAGCTGCTCAGCGGGTCAGGGCAATAAAGCTCCCGGTTCGCAGGTTGTTCCGTCTTATGGATGGAAGTACGACGGTATATGATCTTCTTCGCACCCACGGCATCACCTCATAGAATCTCTGCATTGCATCTGCAATCACAACGCTGACTTCCCGGATCGCCACTCAGCCATTGGACTCTTGATAGTCGTCTCCCCACACTGCTGCTGGGGGGACTTTTTAACCTAGGCCTGTGTATGGCCTTCAATTGAAGCTGCTTCCGCTCCGCCACTCTGCCATTGGACTCTTGATAGTCGTCTCCCCACGCTGCTGCTGGGGGGACTTTTTAACCTAGGCCTGTGTATGGCCTTCAATTGAAGCTGCTTACGCTCCGCCACTCTGCCATGGGCCTCTTGGGTATCCCAGAAGCTGCTCAGCGGGTCAGGGCAATAAAGCTCCCGGTTCGCAGGTTGTTCCGTCTTATGGATGGAAGTACGACGGTATATGATCTTCTTCGCACCCACGGCATCACCTCATAGAATCTCTGCATTGCATCTGCAATCACAACGCTGACTTCCCGGATCGCCACTCACCCATTGGACTCTTGATAGTCGTCTCCCCACACTGCTGCTGGGGAGACTTTTTAACCTAGGCCTGTGTATGGCCTTCAATTGAAGCTGCTTCCGCTCCGCCACTCTGCCATTGGACTCTTGATAGTCGTCTCCCCACGCTGCTGCTGGGGGGACTTTTTAACATAGGCCTCTGTATGGCCTTTAATTGAAGCTGCTTACGCTCCGCCGCTCTGCAATGGGCCTCTTGGGTATCCCAGAAGCTGCTCAGCGGGTCAGGGCAATAAAGCTCCCGGTGCGCAGGTTGTTCCGTCTTATGGATGGAAGTACGACGGTATAGGATCTTCTTCGCACCCACGGCATCACCTCATAGAATCTCTGCATTGCATCTGCAATCACAACGCTGACTTCCCGGATCGCCACTCAGCCATTGGACTCTTGATAGTCGTCTCCCCACACTGCTGCTGGGGGGACTTTTTAACCTAGGCCTGTGTATGGCCTTCAATTGAAGCTGCTTCCGCTCCGCCACTCTGCCATTGGACTCTTGATAGTCGTCTCCCCATGCTGCTGCTGGGGGGACTTTTTAACATAGGCCTCTGTATGGCCTTCAATTGAAGCTGCTTACGCTCCGCCACTCTGCCATGGGCCTCTTGGGTATCCCAGAAGCTGCTCAGCGGGTCAGGGCAATAAAGCTCCCGGTTCGCAGGTTGTTCCGTCTTATGGATGAAAGTACGACGGTATATGATCTTCTTCGCACCCACGGCATTACTTCGTAGAATTTCTGCATTGCATCTGCAATCACAACGCTGACTTCCCGGATCGCCACTCAGCCATTGGACTCTTGATAGTCGTCTCCCCACACTGCTGCTGGGGGGACATTTTAAGCTAGGCCTGTGTATGGCCTTCAATTGAAGCTGCTTCCGCTCCGCCACTCTGCCATTGGACTCTTGATAGTCGTCTCCCCACGCTGCTGCTGGGGGGACTTTTTAACCTAGGCCTGTGTATGGCCTTCAATTGAAGCTGCTTCTGCTCCGCCACTCTGCCATTGGACTCTTGATAGTCGTCTCCCCACACTGCTGCTGGGGGGACTTTTTAACATAGGCCTCTGTATGGCCTTCAATTTAAGCTGCTTACGCTTCGCCACTCTGCCATGGGCCCCTGTACCGCCTCCTCTTGCTGCTGCCAGGTCCAGAGTGTGTCATGGGTCCCTGTACGGCCTCCCATTGCTGCTGACTTCATCGCCAGACTCTGCCATGTGCCACTTTCAGGTCTCCTTACACTGTTGGTGGGTTCCATTTTGTGATAGGGTGCTGTATGGCCTTCCATTGCTGCTGCCTCCACCGCCACCCTGCGCCATGTGCCTCTGTCGTCTGCTCACGCTGCTGACGGCTTCCGCTTTTTAACCGAGGCCTGTGTTTGGTTTCCGAATACTGCTGCATCCACCGCCACCCTGCGCCATGTGTCTCTGTCGTCTGCTCACGCTGCTGATGGCTTCCGCTTTTTAACCTAGGCCTGTGTATGGCTTCAAAATAATGCTGCCTACACCGCCACCCTGCGCCATGTGCCTCTGTCGTCTGCTCACGCTGCTGCCAGGTCCATACTGATTCATGGCCCCCTGTACCGGCTCCTCATGAACGTGGTTCAGCGGGTTTGCATCACTTAATGGCAAATCGTTGACAAACGCTGGGACGTTCAGTGTTGTGCGCATTAAGCCAGACACCAAAGGGCAGCACAGACCTGTTATTACTCGCTCAAGCATGGCTGAACAAAACCAGTCTCTACCACAAATTGGACCCAGACCTGCCCAGGGTCTCGTAAGTAGATTGCACGGAGGAGTAGAGTTCGTTATTGGAATTAACTGTGAGGGACTTTTAAACCTAGGCCTGTGTATGGCCTTCAATTGAAGCTGCTTCTGCTCCGCCACTCTGCCATTGGACTCTTGATAGTCGTCTCCCCACGCTGCTGCTGGGGGGACTTTTTAACATAGGCATCTGTATGGCCTTCAATTTTAGCTGCTTACGCTCCGCCACTCTGCCATGGGCCCCTGTACCACCTCCTCATGCTGCTGTCAGGCCCGTAATCTGCCATGGGCCCCCGTACCGACTCCTCATGCTGCTGCCAGGCCCGTAATCTGTCATGGGCCCCTGTACCGCCTCCTCATGCTGCTGCCAGGTCCAGAGTGTGTCATGGGTCCCTGTACGGCCTCCCATTGCTGCTGTCTCCATCGCCACACTCTGCCATGTGCCACTTTCAGGTCTCCTCACACTGCTGGTGGGTTCCATTTTGTCATAGGGTGCTGTATGGCCTCCCATTGCTGCTGCCTCCACCGCCACACTGTGGCTCCACACTCTGGTTTTGGCCCCGTGACTGCCCAAATGAGTGAAGTGTGCGGTGATTCTAAGATCGACGGCACTCATCTGCATGTCATACTGACTGACAGTATTATTTCTCTTCCCCAGCAGACTCCAAGGGCATTTAAATTAAAGGTACAGTGTTCTGCACTAATATAAAGGCTCTCTGAAGCCTAGAAACACCCTTTTTATAAGTTAAATTCGCAGCGAATATATTCGGCTCGAAGTGAATTTATTCGGCGAATTCGGCGAATCAGCCGAACCAAATTTTTGAATAATTCGCTCATCTCTACTCGGTACCATAAAAGAGACAGGTCTCTGGGTTCTTTGAGATGTTAATCTCCGTTATTTCTTGGATTAAACGCACAATACCCCCCCCAGTATTCTTGAATCTTATATATTTTTTAAATACCGTGCTGCCCATCTCCCCGTGGATCTACTAAGTGCTCAAAGGGGTTCCAATCTTCTTTTTTTCCTAATGGCTTTTGGGAGGTTCCCTATAAAGTGTTTTAGTTGACCATATCGCCATTCATCCATTCTGGAGAATATTTCCCTCTTACGTTCTAATTCACTAAGTGTGCTTATTTCCTCCCCCTTCATTATATCTCTTAATTGGGCATCTTTCTTTGCCCGGTGGGAAAAACTCTGTGGATCCTAAAGGCATTAACAGTGAATTATATTCCCATCCTACTTGTTTATGTAAAGCATCCCAGACTCTTAGAACATTACGTGTAAACAAACTTGTGTTTTCTGTTAATCCACGATACTGAGGGAGTAACCAAATAATTCTACTTAAATTCGTGTAACTTAGTGTGTTTTCTATTTTTACCCAACTTTTCTCCTGTGCATTAAATGTCCAGTCATAAATTTTCACCAGACACCCGGCATCTTCCTCTGTCCTTTCTTCCTCTCCTCTGCCGCCCCTTCTTTCAGCTGAAGGATCATTCATGACGTGGCGGCGTCCCACACTGAGAGAGTGCCGGCCTGTGCTGCTCCTAGACGCCCCTAGGTGGCAGTGCGACCTAGGCGGCTGCCTAGTTTGCCTAGTGGAAGCACCGGCCCTGTATGTATGCTCCATACCTATGCAATCCCTGTGGAAGTTGGAAATCATTGTGGTAGGTACCACTACTACTGTAGAGATTGTCGCTAGCTTCTGTGTCGCATACCGAGTGGCTGCCCTGCTGCTTACTGAACACAGACAGAGGCTCACTCAGCACAGACATCATTCAGAGAATACTGCATTTTTTAAATGAATGCAAATTATTATCTGATTTGATGCAACTATGTAAATGTTGCTATAACTAACTTAAAGTAAAAAGAAAAGAGGAAATACTTACCCTGCTCTGTGCAACAATATTGCACAGAGGGTCCCTTACCTCCTCTTCTGGCAGTTCCCCACTGGTGCTGTCAGATCGTCTCTTCTTCAGGTACATCCTTAGTAAGTCAAAGGGGGCTAAGGGGGCACCCATGTGTGTGTGCTCCCGAACTGGGCTGTATGCATCCATAGACACACACAGCACCAGTAAGGTACACCCTTGCGCCCTCCTCACAGGATTTTTGCTGTCAGCAGCAGGAGCTTATGGCTCCGCTGCTGTCAGTTTCTCCTGTGAAAGCAAGAAGTGAAGGGAGTGGTGCTGGAGCTGGAGACAAGACTAGAGTAGTGACATGGAGCCAAGTAAGTGTTTAGCGATGGGGGTGGGTAGGATAGGTACTTTTTACCATAATGCAGAGAATGCATTAAGGTAAAAAACTTTAAAATTTAGAACCACTTTGAGCTCAGCCAAGAATTACTGTTTATTGCATTGGAGAGGGGAAGACAGGAGATACTGTCTGTGCTGATTGTCTTGGAGGGGAACAATGGTATCACAACAGATCTGACTTTCCTCCCACCAGTGGATGGTTCGTAGGCATCTTTTTCTTCTAATGGTTATTGGACCATCAACCTATGTAGCTGAAAATGGCCGCATCAAGTCTCTGTCTTCTCACATCCAAGGGCAACTCTGCTTTTTAGAAAAAGGTCCAATGAACACCCCTTTGTTTTAGGGGTCAGTGGCTACATGCTGTGTTGAAATTTTGATTTATTGCATGAAATGCTTTCAAGCCATTCCAAAATGCAGCAATAAGGACTTTCCTCATCTATTAATGGCCTGTGCTTCCTCAAAGATGAGAGGTGTGCTTCCTGTAATCAAAAGCTCTGTCTCTTTCAACTTGAAGGACACTTTACTAGACCCTGAGGGCAGATATATTGTTCTTACCTGTGACATCACTGCTAACCTGCACACCCTGGTGAGTGTTTTTGCTCTAATTTCTCACCAACAACTTTTTCTTCGCAAGCTATTTAGAAAAACTTCCAGTGTGAAATATAGAAAATCTTATTATTTGTGGGGTCTTTAACCTGACAGTGGACCCACATTCTACTACTCTGACTAAGCGATGTACCCCCTCACTAAGGGCCTAGTTTCACATGAAATATGTACTGTACATGATGTATGATGTCGACAGCATGTTAACAAAAAATCTTTTTTTTTCACCTAGACATACTCATGAATTAATCTATTTGTGGTAGATCAGCCTTTTTCAATCTGGCCAGCGGGTGAAACAAGCCTGCCTTCTAGCTACACAAAGCCACAAGTTTCCATTGTGCACTATTACAACCTTCTAGCCACTGGAGTCCTGACAACCATTGACATCATCAGAAGGGTATTAGTTGCCTGCACAGCATCCTTGTTTGACCCTCCCCTGCCCCTCTCCATCAGTGCTGTGGTCACATTAGCTAAGTAGATGGAGAAAAACTGAGGGAGAAGAGACACATTGGACTAATACTCAGTACCAGTGTGTAAAGGTGTATTTGCTTTGGAAGAATAAATCATCTCCAATGTTGGATGTCCTACGAGTACAGATATTGCTGCATTATATAAAACTATTAGTATAATTTTTTACATTTTAGAATGTGGTGCCTCAAGACTCTCCATAATTGTAAAAGGTGCCTCGGGACTGTCCATAATTTTATAGGGTGCCTCAGGACTGTCCATAATTTTATAGGGTGCCTCAGGACTGTCCATAATTTTAGAAGGTGCCTCGGGAATGTCCATAATTTTAGAGGGTGCCTTGACATTGTCCATAATTTTAAAGGGTGCTTGGACTTAAAAAAGGTTGAGAAACACCGTGGTAGGTAAATGGATGTTACAACAGATCCCCTCCACAATTTCTGACATAACTTGGTCAGATCATACCATTATCATAACTACGGAGGAGAAGAATACCTGTCCCCCTGTGTACCTTTGTTGCTGCACAGCATCCTGCTTTGACTCTCCCCTGCCCCTCTCTATCAGTGCTCGGGACTGTGCATAATTTTAGAGGGTTCCTCTTGACTTTCCATAATTTTAGAGGGTGCCTCAGGACTGTCCATAATTTTAGAGGGTGCCTCAGGACTGTCCATAACTTTAGAGGGTGCCTCAGGACTGTCCATAATTTTAGATGGTGTCTCGGGACTGTCCATAATTTTAGAGGGTGTCTTGACATTGTCCATAATTTTAAAGGGTACTTGGACTTACAAAAGGTTGAGAAGCACTGTGGTAGGTAAATGGATGTTACCACAGATCCCCTCCACCATTTCTGCCATAACTTGGTCAGATCATACAGCCACTATCATAACTGCGGAGGAGTAGAATACCTGTCCCCCTGTGTACCTTTGTTCCTGCAACACCAAGGTACTCTAGACTCATGGTAACACTGCTATGCTCTTTCAGCATCTCCGAGACAACTTCCACACCAATACCCCCTTGGTCGCTGATGCCTTCCTACTATGGAATATCCACAAGGCTTAGATATGGGGAATAATCATACAAATTAGTATGAGAGCCAAATGATAATACAACTCATGTCCCACCAATGTCTTAGCTGCCATACACGATTTGGAGAAAAAGTGGAACTACAATGCTTCTGAGTACCACAAACCAAAAACATTATTTAAAGATAAATAGAGCTTTTTTTAACCTCCATTATACTTATCTAGGTGGATGCAGCATTGGTCCAATGCTGCATCTGTCCCCCCGCTGGCTCTAAGGGTGAGAACTCAGCGATCACATGACCGCTGAGTTCTCACAGCTGCTCTGAGCAGAGAGCGGTGACTGACAGTCACCGCTCCTTGCTCAGCCCCCCATCTCCCAGAGCTCACTGAAGTGCTGGGCTGTGGAAGGAAAAGAAGTGGTTGGTTGAGAGGCTGAGCCAGGTGCCACTCCAGACTCTAGGGTGGATCCTGACTTTAAAGTTGGGATCTTTCCCCAGCTTGGACCAACAGAGTGACGTCAGCTGACAGCAGGCTTCAGCATGTTGTCGGCTGAAAATGAGTCATAGGAGTGCAGATCGAACTGCACTCCTGTGATCCACAGAAGTACAGCCAAAAAAGCTTTTGTGGCAGCACCAAGATATTGCAGAGTTCCGCTTTAAACTTTAACATTTCTAACAGCCTCTGTTCGTAAGGTCATCAGCTCACTGATTCAGGAGTGCGTTTCATACAGAGTGCAGGATTCATGGATGAGCTATGTACAGAGTGCAGGATTCAGGTGTGTGTTTTATACACAGGGCAGGATTCAAGTGTGTGTTTCATACAGAGTGCAGGATTCAGGAGTGTGTTTCATACAGAGTGCAGGATTCAGGGATGCGCTATGTACAGAGTGCAGGATTCAGGTGTGTGTTTCATACAGAGTGCAGGATTCAGGAGTGTGTTTCATACAGAGTGCAGGATTCAGGGATGCGCTATGTACAGAGTGCAGGATTCAGGTGTGTGTTTCATACAGAGTGCAGGATTCAGGAGTATGTTTCATACAGAGTGCAGGATTCAGGGATGCGCTATGTACAGAGTGCAGGATTCAGGGATGCACTATGTACAGAGTGCAGGATTCAGGTGTGTGTTTCATACACAGGGCAGAATTCAGGTGCATGTTTCATAGAGAGTGCAGGATTCAGGAGTGTGTTTCATACAGAGTGCAGAATTCAGGGATGTGCTACGTAGAAGTTAGTTAAACTGCAAAGACACCAATTAAACATACACTTACATTCTAAAATCTTGATTAACAGCATACAGGAGCCGAGGCAAGAATGTAGGCATCAGATGGAGTGTAGCTGAGCAGGACCTGCAGCAGTTTGAACATCCAGGACTGCCAGGGATTGGCGAACAAGCCAGTAGGGGTATGGCTGTAATGAGGAAGAGTACAGCTGTCAAGTCCAACCTGTGATGTTAGGGATGGGCGGAGCCAATATGCGTTTCAGGGGCTCCACCCCCCTTTTAAAGACAAACTGTTCGTAGACAGCCGGCATTTATACAGTGCCAACTGGGAAAAAGGTTAAAAGCGGCAGGACCAATTGGAACTACTGCATGTGCACCCACAGCGGTATATAATTTCAGGTTTATTATGCACCGCTGCAGGTGCACATGCAGTAGTTCCAATTGGTCCTGCCCCTTGTCACCGTCTTCCCTGGCCAGCACTGTATAAATGCTGGCAGTTTGTCTATGCAGTGCTTGCTTGACAAAGGGGACGGAGCCCCTGAAACACATATCAGCTCCACCCATCCCCAACATCACAGGATGGAGTTGACAGCTGCGTGCTCTCCCTCATTGAGGCTGCAAGCCTCGCTGGTTTTCCCACCAATCCCTGGCTATGCTAGATCTTCACACTGTTCACACTGCTCCAGGTTCTGCTCGGCTGGAAGACAGCATATAAACAATAGATAGAGTAATGCAGGACAAAGCCCCTGTACACCCGGGCCACAGGCCAAAGGTGAAAATGCAGGAAAGTCCCACCCAATCTGGGACTGTTGGGAGGTATAATATTAAAGCGGAGTTCCACTCACACTGTAAAAAATTAAAAGTCAGCAGCTACAAAAACTGTAGCTGCTGACTTTTAAAAAACAGCCACTCACCTGTCCCACGATCCCGTGCTGCCCCCGCCGCAGCCCGTTTCACTGGCTGTCCTGTATTCCAGGTGCCAGTATCTTCAGTGTGTGCACCCGGCTTGTGGCTTCACGGCCGGGTACCCATTGCGCATGCGCGAGTAGCGCTGTGTGTTCCTGAATGGCCCCGTCATCTTCTGGGACCTGTCACGTGTCCCACAAGACTTCGGGGAGGGACGGTAGGAGGACAACAACTTATGTTTCCGATCGCCTAGGCGATCACAGCGGAAGTGGGAGCGGGTACCTGTCAAATTCAGGTACCTGTTCCCCCCTGCTCCCCAAAGGTGCCAATCCTGAATGGGAAGCGGGGGACCAATCTTTAGAGCGGAACTTCCCCTTTAGGGTGGAACTCCGCTTTAAGTCTATGGTAACGCCAGGTGACCAGACTACATATCCCACAATCCTCTGCTTTCAGGCAGTGTCTTTTTCCTCTGCATTCAGGAAGTGATGTAATTATCTGTTTATTGACCGCTAGAGGGAAAGTGTGTCATGTATGGCACTCAGAGGAGCGTCCCTGATTGAAGGTAATAACACAGCCAGCTACATCAGCAATACATTTTTTTCAGTTTTTGATGAACAAAATTCACACAAAGTTCTAATTATCCGGCAATGCAGAAGGTGTCCATGTTGCAGTACAGTACTTCCTTCCTTTGACAGAGACAGGAACAGGAAGACATGAGAAATACCAACACCTTTTAGTAATTTAACTTTAAAGGAATTCCATGTGCCCATTTGTTACTCAAAGGGGACAACAAGCACATACTTGGCAACTGAAGGCTATATGCTTTCAGAAAAACAGGAAAAGATAAAAGTAATGATGCGGAAAGTCCAAGCAGGAAGGAATTTGGCACTTTGACATACTATTTTACCTTTGCATACCATGTATTCTGAAAACATAACAAACAATTATGTAATGCCTGAAGAATGGCGAGTTCTATTGTTGTTAAGGAAGTAAACGTACACATATACACAGGCAGACAGAATTATATTCAGCATTTGCCATGCTAGTATGAGTTATGTTGCTCACTTAAAAGCCAATGCTTTAGTATTTGTTTATCCTGCAACAAGAACATTAACCACTTGCTAACAGCGCTATAGCCGAATGACGACTACAGCGTGGTTGTTCAGTTCTGGGAGGGTGTCATATGACGTTCTCCCAGAACGCACCCTCCCGCGCGCCCCCAAGGACATGCACCCAGCAATCTCCGTGATCACTGTGTCCTATGGACACAGCTGATCACATGATGTAGAGAAAGGCCAATCACAACGGCCTTTTACCACGTGATCAGCTGTGTCCAATGACACAGCAGATCACCAGGTAATTACAGTTGCTGGTTGTCAGCTGCACTTTGCTCATGTTGTCACAGTGTGAGGAAAGTACTGCCGAGAACCGGCAATTGTCAGTGAACAGATTGGCACTGATGATCAGTGCCCAGCAGTGCCGCTCACCTGTGCCCAGCAGTGCCACCCACCTGTGCCCAGCAGTGCACCCCATCAGTGCTGCCCATCAGTGCCCAGCAGTGCCACCAGTCAGTGCCCAGTAGTGCCACCTATCAGGGCAGCCTCATCAATGCAGATCAGTGAAGGAGAAAAATTACCTGTTTGCAAAATTTTTTAATAGAAACAAAGAAAAACTTTTTTTTTGCTATTTTTTCGTTTATAGTGCAAAAAATAAAACACCCAGTGGTGATTAAATACCGCCAAAAGAAAGATTTATTTGTGTGAAAAAAATGATAAAAATTTCATATGGGTACAGTGTTGTATGACCGTGCAATTTGCATTCAAAGTGTGACAGCGCTGAAAGCTGAAAATTGTGCTGGGCAGGAAGGGGGTATAAGTGCCCTGTAGGCAAGTGGTTAAAGAGACCCTGTCACCAACATAAAAAAATCACAAGTATAAGTGCAGAAAACTCCAGTATTTTTATTGTTTACCTGAAACATTTTGTCTTTAGCCGCTTCCCGACCGCCCTATAGCAGAATTACTGCTACAGGGCGGCAGAGCTGTGCAAAATCACATATATATACGTGATTTTGTATTTACGGGTAGGGGGGCGCGGATGCCACCATTGGCGGCTACAGCTGTCAATCTCCGGGTGCTGGCCGGTGATTCCTCGCCGGCACCCGGCGATCACCGAGGTACACTGACAGAGGAGAGGTCTGTATGTAAACAATACAGGTTTCTCTCCTGTCAGCACCAGCACGCTGCTTTGTATTGCTCTGCAGTAAAGAACAGCACACAGTTAAACAGCACACAGTTAACCCTTTGATCACCCCAGATGTTAACCCCTTCATGCCCAGTGTCATTAGTACAGTGTCAGTGCTTTTTATTAGCACTGATCACTGTATTAGTGTCAGTGTGAATGTCAGTGACAGTTAGTCAGTTCCCCCCCAGTGTCAGAATGCCCGCCGCAGTCCTCCTATAAGTCACTGATCGCCGCCATTACTAGTATAAAAAAAAATTCCAGTATATATACCGCTATTTGTAGACGCTATAACTGTCACTTAAACCAATTAATTTATACGTATTGGGATTTTTTTTTAGCAAAGACATGTTGTAGAATACATTTTGGCTTACGTTTATAACGGAATTTGCTTTTTACATTTTTTTACTGGATATGTTTTATAGTAAAAAGTAAAAAATATTTTTTTCTCAAAATTGTCGGTCTTTTTCTGTTTGTAGCGCAAAAAATAAAAAAAATACAGAGGCAATCAAATACCATCAAAAGAAAGCTCCATTTGTGGGAAAAAAAAAAAGGACATAAATTTAATTTGGGTGCACCGTTGCATGACCGTGCAATTGTCAGTTAAAGTAACGTAGTGCCGTATCGCAAAGAATGACCTGGTCAGGAAGGGGGGTAAATCCCGTGGAGGAAGTGGTTAAAAAATAAATATATATTTTTCCTGTATTCATTGGAGGAAACAGGTCTCTCTTTGATAATCATCTGGGTATAGTGCCACTTGCAGGAGAAGGATGCTAGGCGCAGCAAAAAAAAATCAAAAAACAGTCCAGGAGGCAGCCCCTGCTGGTGGCCAAAGCCCGCACACCGGGGAGGTGGTGGTGGTGGGGGGAGGGGTCATAGTAGTTATTTGGCATGATAGTGCAAAGAACAAAAGTTTTTACAAACAAGGGCACCTCAGTTATTGGAGGACAGTTTAGATCAGTGTTTCACAATCTTTATTCATTCATGACACCCTATAAAAGTCTGCAAGAGGCACCCTATTCTAAAATGTAAAAACAACTAAACAAATAGTTATACATAACACAGCAACATCTGCACACATAGGACACCCACTATAGAGGTGATTTATTCTTCTAATGCAAATACATATTTGCACACTGGTACTGAGTAGTATTCCAATGTTTCTCTTCTCCCTGTTTCTCTCCCTCACTCAGCTAATGTGACCCCAGTGCTGACAGAGAGGTGCAGAGGAGAGGCAAACAAGGATGCTGTGCAGGTGCCCGACATCCTCCTTACCAACCACCATTGATGTAATTTGTTGTTAGGATGTCGGTGGCTAGAAAGTTGTAATAGTGTAGCGCTACCCCTTAAGGAGCCGCTGGATTTTGCACAGCTAGGAAACATGCATCTTCAGCAGGCACGCGTAGTCAAAAAACCAGTCCTTGGACTTGTTTTATGTTTTATTGGAGGAATATAACTTGAATAGGGATAAGGGGTTATGGGATGCCCAAAGTGAATTCAACAACAACTTAGTGGACAAGTTCTCTATGTACAAATCGCAACAAAAATGGATATACATACTACCCTTCTAGAGTGTGATGTAACCAGAAAAAAGTGGTCATTTTTTGCTTTCACTTGGACAATGGTTTTCCAGATCCAGCGTGAGTAGCACTAGCAGTGTGCAGCTGCACCCATGGAGCATTCCTGGCAGTGAATACAGTATGATTCAGGGTCACCCCTTCCTCAATAGCCTTTTAGTATTTTCTGCCTCTGCAGAATGCTTAACAAACATGGCTACCACGGCTCCAACTATTCCTGAGGGCAGTGGCCCTCTGCCTCCACACAAGTATTCAGTTCCATCTCCAGCACCAATGGGAGCCTGTGGTCCAGCTGCCTAGTGCAAAGTGCCCTGATACCATAAGCTGCAACTCCCTTCACTCCACCAGAGTGTCCTAAAGGACCAGTGCTCCACAGAAACAGACTAGCCATTCCCTCCAGTCCCAGTGTTGACCCCTGTTACAGGGAATATTAGTCACTTAGGATTGCCCATTATTCAAGTAAAGGGCAGATCATTATGTCAAAGGGAAAGCAATATCTTTGTCCCTGTAGTAATTCAGAAATTGTGCTGTCCGGCTCTGCCAAGTGCCCCCCTGGAATGGGGAGGTTTCCCTATTTCCCATGTGTTGTAAAGAGAGCTAGAAAGAGGAACGAGGGAAACCCCTTACTTACCACTTCCTGGAGAAGTTCTGTTGCAGTCTCAATTGTTTGCCCACAAAATTTGCAGGAAACCTCTAGCCGAAAGTCGCTGGGTTGCCTGCCTGTGAGAGGGACGCTCTGGCAGACCATAATGTTGGCCAGTCATATGTCCCTCCCCATTTCACCAGGGCAAAAACCCTGCAGGCTGCCCACAAGAAAATTGGGTAGTCACAGTCGAAGCTGCATGTGACAATGAACGCCCTTGATGGCTGCAACTAGGGAGACAACCAGGATCTACATTTTTCGGCCTGTCACCCAGCCAGCAATTGGCATGTTTACTTCAACCAACATAATTTAGGATTTCCAGGAGGAACTGTATGTGTCTTAACACCTAGGTGCTAGGCTACTTACTAGGATGTTCCCACTGAGTGTGGAGGGAAAGGGGGGAGGGTGGATGGCCATTGCAGGTTCACCCCCTTGGCTGTCTTTTGTTTTGTAGCCACACCTTGCTTTCCAAAAGCTATGTCCTCCGATTAAATAAGAAATTATTTTGTATTGACTTTCAATGTGCCTTTGAAGTTGCTAGAAAAATTGACTACTCCAGAGGAGTCATTTTCCTAGCACATCCCCCTCTGTCCTTGCATATCATAGCCCTTTTCTCCTGTGGGAGTGTCTGTTTACTGTCTGTGCTGACCCAGCTATTCCACCACTACCTCACATCCCTTTAAAACCTTTAGCAGCTGGGAAAGGGAAAAACTACAGTGCAGTATTTCTTAAACTATGGCCCAGGACCTATATTGGATGGCGGAGTTATCACTTGACTTTGTGTCCAAGTGTGAAATCAGAAGACAAATGGTGAGTGGTAGCAGTGGCAATGAGGAAAGCAGTGGACCAATCACAAGAAGAAAATGAGATTTTTGGGGGCATTCTGCACAGAATGCTTCCAGATTGACATATTTGATGGAAGTAACCTGACAGTATCAGAAAATTGCAGTGGTTGCAGATTGAAATGGAAAGATAATTTTAAGTACATTGAATTACAAATTGGCTTGTGTAGCAATTACATATAGATTATATTTTTTTCATCAAAAGTAAAGTATTCCTTCAACTGCAGCAGATAAAAATCTGGTCCCCAGGTTGGCTGTGCTGTGTGGCCAGGGCATTGTAAATCTCACAACTAAATGGAGAGAAATACTAAAAGTTCAGCTTTAAAAGAAAAACCTAACTAAATGAAACCATTATGTATAAATTTTACTGCAGTAAACATTATTTGCTTCTTATTTTTATGTCAGCATTCTAAGCATCAGGCCACAAAACATCTTAGGCCCCTTTCACACAACAGGTCCAATCAGGTCCACCTGTCAGTTTTTCAGGCAGACCTGATTGGATGGTCTCTTCACCTCTAGGTGTCTGTTTACACCCACCTACTGCCAATCCGATCCTATCAACTAAAAAAAAATGGAAGTGGATCAGCCTCCGTCTAGGCTGGTTGGAGGGCAGTCGGGTATAAAAGGACAGCGAAGTCTGTTTCCATAGAGCAGAATGGGCTCAATCTGTATCCACTCCGCAAACACTTACCTGTCATCCACCCACTCTGCTCTGATCAGTGGACAGATTCCCTGCTCAGCGAAACGAAAAGTCTGTCCCGCATGAAAGGGACCTAATAATTACAGGAAAACATATATCGGAAGCAAATAATTTAGAATTTATACTACCCTGTTGTTATTGGCCTTACTAATGCAAGAATTATTCATACCTAATTCATCTCCACTACAGTCTCACAGATGAGTACTGAAGAAACTGCAACCCCTGCTCTGGTTTGGCACCAAAATGGACTAAGGCAACTTACCTGTGTGTCACAGTGTTGTGGTGCATTAGCAAAAAACATGTCAAATCTGACTTTGACCCATTTTGGGTATGTTGGCAGCCCATTATTTTCAATTGGCTGCCACAAAAACTCAAATGGGTCCTTCAAGATAGACTGAACTCTGGAAGCTATTCCCAAAGAAAGGCAGGCAGAGGGCAAAGGAGTAGTCACCAGTATCGCGTGTGGTCTCCCTGAAGTTGAGATTTTCCCCATTACTGACGTATCTTGCTTTTACTGAGTCTTTGTGTAGAGGCAGCCATCTTGGTAGAGGCAGAGCATTACTTCTTCCAGAACCCTCAGAAGAACAATAAGCACAGTAGGGATAATCTCATTTAATCTCTTTGCTTGTTCCAGGTAGGATACTTACTGAAGCCAAAGCACCAACATGATGGCCAAGGAATTAGTATTCTAAAAAGGAGAAATCACAAATGAACTGGAGTTGAAATAGAACTAAAGGATTCATTGACTTCAGAATAGTAATAGTATTTTCTAGAAGGGGCTAATAAAAGACTGAACTACCTCTTTAGTCACTTAGGATTGCCCATTATTCAAGTAAAGGGCAGATCATTATGTCAAAGGGGAAGCAATACCTTTGTCCCCTGTAGTAATTCAGAAATTGTGCTGTCCGGCTCTGCCAAGTGCCCCCCTGGAATGGGGAGGTGGGGGATAAAGAGTGAGTGGTGTGTACACAATCTTACTTATTCCCATGTCTTCACTCTCTATTTGAAAATTCCATAAAGCTTATGTTTCAGTCTTTCTGCTCTGAATGTTAAAGAATAATGAGTGCTACGGGAACAATGACATTTTGGATCATGGAGGAACTATTGTTCATCTCTCCTGTGTATAGGAAGAAAGGTTCATACCATTAGCAAGTGTTTTTGCCAAAGCAGATGTGGTGTAGGGTGGGTCGCAGGCAGGAGCTGCCAGCCAAGTTGGTCTCAAGGGAGAACTATAGCAATCAGGAAACCCTTTCTTACTTGCCTTATCAGTGTTTCTCCTGAGAGTGGTCCCCAAGTGGGCATCTGTCTGGCGCCATAAACATTAGCTAAAAAGAAATCTAAGGCTGTCCATATATTATGCAATTTTCTTTTCTTCAACCATAGGCTAAAGGAAAGAAATTCTCTCCCTTCCTCCCACGGAGCTATTGTGTTCTGACAGCAGGAGATTTCCCCGCCATCAGAATATAATGTTCACTGCTGCCGACAATAGCAGCCAGCAGTGATCTTATGTAAATAACCCGATAGACTGACTTCAGTACAAGCAGCCTGCCCACAGATCAATCGAAATTCGTCCGATTCAGAAGGAACTTTGATCTGTGTGTGGCCAGCTTAAATAACAAAAACACTCACCTAAATCCATAGTCGTGTGACATGCAGTGTCCCATGTAAATGCTGCCCCCCACCCCTCTTATTCGGGTTCCCCTTCTTTCTGCTGCCAGTGCATCCACTGGTCCTCCCTCCCCTCCTCTCTCTCAGATGCGGAGATCATTTCACGATGGAGAGCAGGGAAAGGGGCCGGTAAATATGTAATTTACCAGCCCCTTCCTTTTCTGAATGAACACAATGAGTGACTGGTACCATAAACTGTGTTTACTATGCTTCAGTTTGTGAATGAACAGGAAGACTATTCAGAGCTCTTCCCAATCAATTATTCTGTGCAGCTCAATGGGGTCTGTTTAGAGCCCTGATATTTCACCAAAGCCCCCAAGAGGACTTTTAGCAAATGCAAAATGTAATCAAATATAAATTGTAAAAAATAATGAAAAATAAAATTGTAGAAAATAACAAAAAAAAAAACAATTAATACAAATAAAAAGCTACTGACACCAACCTATGCCCCACTCACATCGTCCACTGCTCTACTGACACCATCCACTGCTCTATTGACACTGTCATTTGCCCTACTGACACCAACCTCTGACCTACTGACACCATCCACAGTTTTACTGACACTAACAACTGCCCTACTGATACCAACCTCTGCCCTACTGACACCGTCCACAGCTTTACTGACACTAACAACTGCCCTACTGACACCAACCTCTACGCTACTGACAAAGTGCACTGCACTGCTGACTGACACCATCCACTGCTCTACTGATCCATCTACCACTCTACTGACACCAACCTCAACCCTACTCACAGTGTCCACTCACTGTCCACTGCCCTACTGATACTGTCCACACTGCTCTACTGACTGACACTGTCTACTGCTCTACTGATACATCTACTACCCTACTGACAGTGTCCACTCACCATCCACTGCCCTACTGATATTGTCCACACTGCTCTACTGACTGACACCATCCACTGCTCTACTGATACATCTACCACCCTACTGACACCAACCTCTACCCTACTGACAGTGTCCACTGACTGTTCACTGCCCTACTGATACTGTCCACACTGCTCTACTGACTGACACTGTCCACTGCTCTACTGTTACATCTACCACCCTACTGACACCAACCTCTACGCTACTGACAAAGTGCACTGCACTAGTGGCTGACACCATTCACTGCTCTACTGATACATCTACCACCCTACTGACACCAACCTCTAACCTACTGACAGTGTCTACTCACCATCCACTGCCCTACTGATACTGTCCACACTGCTCTACTGACAGACACTGTCCACTGCTCTACTGATACATCTACTACCCTACTGACACCAACCTCTCCCTACTGACAGTGTCCACTCACCGTCCACTGCCCTACTGATACTGTCCACACTGCTCTACTTACTGACACTATCCACTGCTCTACTGATACATCTACCACCCTACTGACACCAACCTCTACGCTACTGACAAAGTGCACTGCACTAGTGACTGACACCATCCACTGCTCTACCGATATATCTACTACCCTACTGACACCAACCTCTAACCTACTGACAGTGTCTACTCACCATCCACTGCCCTACTGATACTGTCCACACTGCTCTACTGACAGACATTGTCCACTGCTCTACTGATACATCTACTACCCTACTGACACCAACCTCTCCCTACTGACAGTGTCTACTCACCGTCCACTGCCCTACTGATACTGTCCACACTGCTCTACTTACTGACACTATCCACTGCTCTACTGATACATCTACCACCCTACTGACACCAACCTCTACACTACTGACAAAGTGCACTGCACTAGTGACTGACACCATCCACTGCTCTACCGATACATCTACCACCCTACTGACACCAACCTCTACCCTACTGACAGTGTCCACTCACCATCCACTGTCCTACTGATACTGTCCACACTGCTCTACTGACAGACACTGTCCACTGCTCTACTGATACATCTACTACCCTACTGACACCAACCTCTCCCTACTGACAGTGTCTACTCACCGTCCACTGCCCTACTGATACTGTCCACACTGCTCTACTGACTGACACTGTCCACTTTTAAGGTAGGTTATGTTTATTATTTTACAGAGACATTTACTTATAATATGTTTCTAAGTTTTTCTTACTATTTAGTTAGGCCTTGCTAGTTAATTTCTTTTTTTTTTTTTAAGGGTGCAGTAACCTGGTGATCTTTGATCTATTCCATGTTGTTTATGTAGATCTCCACATCTCAAAGGTTCCCTTACTCTGCTTTATCGTGTGCTGTCCTGGTTTGTACAGCGACTGCTGCTTTACTGCTATTACTAATTGAGCAATAATTGTATTCATTTTTAAATTTTAGGGGAAAACTTTTTACTGGTTTTGTATAGTCATGCTTCCTTCCTACAAGACCACAAATGTGGGTGTTTGGGATTTTTCCAGCAGTGATTTTTATACTGCATGTCTGCAGCAGAAGCACAGAAATAAGTGTTCCAGATTAAAGAAACATGGTACTATTATTTTAATGAGGAAGTATAGTAAGGCTCCATTCACATTTGCATTATGCTGGAACATACTCAGAAAAAAAGTAAATACACTTCTTTGGTGCAAGTTAGATGCGTTAGCTCCAAATGCCAGCAAGTCTGTTGTTTTATAAAAGCTCAAAGTGATTCTAAGGGCTTATTTCTTTTTTTCAGAAAAAATAACAAACATGTCTATACTTACCTGCAGTGTGCAATGGTTTTGCAGCCCAGATCCTCCTCTTCTCGGGTCTCCCGCTTGCGCTCTTGGCCCCTTCCTCCTTTCAGGTGCCCCCACAGCAAGCAGCTCCCGAGAGGGAGTCCCGGGCCTGCTGAGACTCCAGTGCACGTCACTGGATTGAGAGGGGGCTTAGTTGAGTATTGGGGGGCTGGGGGGAGATGCTGCACGCGGAAGTTTTTTTACCATCATGCATAGAATGCATGGCGGTGAAAAAAACTTTGAGCCTTTACAACCATTTCAAGCTCTCTAGCAAAGTGTATCAGTTTACAAAAATGAGACAAACAATTTAACTGTGGCAAGGGTGCTTACAATGATCAGCTTTTATTTATTTATGTTAAAGCTTTATCCCAAAAGGGAAACAACTGTTTGCTGCAACTGATTATAAAGTGTAAGCTGGTGTTTGGCTTCAATTGGTTACTGTTTTTAAATCAGCTAGCCAGGGGCGGACTGACAACTCATGGGGCCCCCGGGCAATAGGGGATCATGGGGCCCCTGTGTCGTTGCCCAAACTCAAAAAAGCCTATGAAAAAGTTACCAGGGGCATCTCATGGGGTCCCCTACTGACCCCGGGCCCTTGGGCAGTGCCCGAGTTTCTAAATGGTCAGTCCACCCCTGCAGCTAGCACATCTAAGACTAAGACTCCCTCAGCTGACAATGCTGCTGTCTGTTGTGCCTACTGCGCTCATTCATCCAGAGTTGTGTCTCACTAATACTGGAGGTGCGTTACTGGCCAGATCACCAGGTGAAAACAGAGGGAAAAGTCAAATAAAAGAAAACTGATGCAGGCACCACATCTAATGATAGGTAAGCTGCAACATATTACAATTTTGGTTTTGGGTTTAATGCTGTGTTAAGCTGCCCATAGCTGGATCGAAATTCAGCCAGTTCAGCAGGGATTTTTCAAACTTTTACCCATGTATGGGCACTGTGGTTATACAGAAGTCGATCTATTGATTGAAGTTGGTACAGCAACCCTGCTGGAAAATGTCCTGTATCCAGTGTGTTCTGACAGTGGGGAAGTCTTCCTCCGTCAGAATACAATGACACAGCAAGAGGTTTTCCCCATCCACCTTGAATGTATGGAGGGGGGAATAGGGTCAGTTTTTTTCATTCAACCCCCTGGTTGAGCGGAAGAAAATGGACTTATCTTTGGCAAGCTTCAACAAGCCACCATCAGCAACCAGGCCAGCAAGGAGAACCTAATGCAGCCAGAATGAAAACCCTCAAAATGAACTTACACATTTGAGATTCCTTTTAGTCCTGTACCCCCTCCAAGTTATTATCTGTGACTCATTTTTGCTAGTATCTGCCTTACAATATCTTTTTTCTCTCAATGAATATGCTGATTCCTGCTCTCACACTGCAGTACACTGTGTTGGCAGAGCTGAGTAGCAGACACATCCTGAAACTAAACAGGGAAGTAGAAGCATGAAATGAGAAGTGGAACCTTCCACAAGCACATGTTGCTCTAGCCAAATCTTTTTTTTTCTATAAAGTAGGGAATTATCTGTAAAGAGGAAATAGTAGACCAGGCAAGCAACAGGTGATTAGTAGTTAGTTCAACATTTGAGATATAAATATATCATAGATTTGTAATAGGTGCAATTATAGGGATATAGATAAAAAAAAAGATCATTATAATACTCTGAAAAAAGAATAAGTGAAATGCTTTCTTATTTTCTTCCATTTCTTGTCAGGTATAACTGAATTCAGCAGGTGTTTTGTGGTTGTTCATGGCACGTTTGTTCAATGGCAGTCAGTTCCTTAGCTGCACATCTTCCCCTGGACCTCTTGCTGTAGGCTGCTTGGAGGCCTTCTGCTACAACCTCTGCTGCGGCTTCTTCTACTTTCTGTTGCTATTGCTTCAGCTTTTTTATTTTCTCTTCTTTAACTTTCTTTGAACCCTTCCATATACAGACCCCCTTTCTCTGTCCTAGCACATGTACATGCAGTGCTCCTTTCATGGCCTCAGACATGTTGTGCATGTGGGTGAGCAGCCAAGCACATATATTTGCAGGTTTTGACACACATCCTGATGGCTAAGGATGTTTAAAATGTTCAGATCACCCCTTACTCTGGTTGCCCGCTGTATAACGTAGGTACCATTCTTTGTTCTGCTTTGGATTGGTCAGGTTACTAATTTTTCTACAAACCCTGACCTGACCACATAACACTGTACTTCATTCTGTCTTTGATGCTGAGCTTCCTATTCCTTGGCAGTAAATTTTGACATGACAGGCTCTCATAGCAGGGGCCATCAGAAGCTTCAGTAAGCATTAAAAATGGAGCCATTGGTGGAACAGGGGATATATAATAAGTTATTTATTTCAGGTACTTATATAGTGCTGTCAATTTTACACAGTGCTTTACATGTGTATATACATATTGTACATTCACATCAATCCCTAACCCTCAAGGGGCGTACAATCTAAGGTCCCTAACTCACATTCATACTAGACAGGAACCAATTAACCTACCAACATGTCTTTGGGGTGTGGGAGGAGGCCAGGGTGCCTTGAGGAGGCCCATGCAGGCACAGGGAGAACATGCAAATTTCAGGCAGGTGGTGCCATGGTTGGGATTTGAACCAAGGACCCTAGTGCTGCCAAGCAGAAGTGCTAACCATTTATCCACTGTGCTGCCCCATATATATTCTTTTTTTTTAACAGTAGACAGCCTACATGGCGTAATTTAGGTTTACATTTCTTCAATAAAGCAAGCATCATCTACACAGACATCTTGTAGGCCATAATACTCAGTCCATATAGCGAATGATTAAAGTGAAAAGTGCAAAAGAAAAGGTTTAGGACAGGAAACAGACTATATTTCAAGCATGGTGATGGAATCCAAACAATGATTACCCTAATCACCCTTTAAATCATCACAGCTATCACCAATCACTTAAAACATATATTTGTAATATCCAATCAGGAGGAGTCACGTGGGAGGACCTGCAGCCACGGAATATTAAGCAGACCTGAAGGAGAGCTATAGGAACCGGTCTATATAAAGATCCATACACTCTATTACCAAGATGTGTATAACCTTATTGCTCTCTTAAATTGTAAGCTCAAACGAGCAAAGCCCTCCGTTTCCTGTTGTACCAAATTGGATTGTAGCTGTAATGTCTACCTTTGTTTTGTAAAGCGCTGTGCAAACTGTTGGCACTATATAAATCCTGTATAATAATTATAATACATAGTGTAATATCAGAGAACCAGATTGGAAACATTCTAGTCAATCAAATACTAATAATACAAAGTGCTGCAGCAAATCAAATAGTAATAAACAGTCAATAACGACCCCTCCTATGGGACATCAAAGCAAACTTAATGGGGAATAGCAACATCATAGTGCAATATGGGCTCTGCCTCCCAAAGTCTATATAAACATGATTTAAAACACCAGTGTAATAATGCTAGTAGCTCCGGTCCCTTCATCATGAATGTGGACCTGATAAGAAACTGCTTGCAGTGTGGTTCTACCCATCCAATATCAGTAAAATCAACATATTGTTTTTAGACCACATACTATAAATGGCAATGCAATAAATACACATGCCAATAACATGACTCTACAATTATTTCTCAATTCCATCATATCTTAAAAAGCCAATTATAGACAATACTCCCTCCTCCCTCCTAAGGATTGGTGACCAGAATTGGATGGCATACTCCAGATGTGACCAAACCAAAGTTTTATAAAGTGTCAGGATTATTGTTTTATCTCTGGAGTAAATTCCCTTTTTAATACATGCTAATATTTTGTTAGCTTTGCTTGCTGAAGCTTGGTGTTGCATGCCATTGCTGACCCTGTCATCTGCTATGACCCCCAGATCTTTTTCCATTCTAGATTCCCCCGGAGGTTCTCCCCTTAGCGAGTAATTTGCCCTATTTATCTTTGTATAGTCAGCAAACACTGAGATTGAGCTATTTATGCCAACTTCTATATCACTTATGAAAAAATTAAACAGAATTGGTCCCAGAACAGAGCCTTGTGGTACTCCACTTACCACTTCAGACGAGTCTGAGTACACGCTGTTTATCACCAACCATTGGACGCGCCCCTGTAACCAGTTTTCTATCCATGAACAAAATCTATGGTCAACGTCTACAGATCTCAGTTTTTAAATTAAGCATCTATGGGGAAGTGTATCAAATGCTTTTGCAAAATCCAGATACACCTTATCCACTGGCCTTCCTTTATCTAGATGGCTGCTCTCATTATCATAGAATGTTAACAGATTGGTTTGGCAAGAACAACCTTTTATAAATGCATGCTGATTACTACTAATTATATTGTTTTTTTGGATATAGTTGCTTATCATCCCCTCCAATAGTTTACATACTATTGATGTTAGACTGACTGGTCTGTAGTTCCCAGGTATATGTCTCTGTCCTTTTTTGAATATTGGTGCCACGTTGGTATTTCGACAGTCAGCTAGTACCATTCCTGTATGCTGTCCATAAATATTAGGAATAGCAGTCTGGCTATAACCTGACTTATTTTTTGAGGACTCTCAGGTGTAAGCCATCTAGTCCTGGTGACTCACTTGTGTTAACATTTTCTAGTCTTTCTAAACACTGGCTTCTGTTAGCCTCAAGGGTACATTCTGTGATGTGTTATTAATGATGCAGTCTTGATTACTATACCCCTCTATTTCCTTTGTAAAAACTGAGGAGAACAATGCATTTAGTACAGTTGCCTTCTCCTTATCATTTGTAACCAACTTCCCTTTAAACCACTTTAAAGGAATTTAGCATTTTTATGAGATTAAATCACCAAAGATAACTGAAAGTACACAAGCATAATACCAAAAAGTCATAACAAAGGTGTCAGATCATATTCCAATGTCAGGGCTACAATCATGTCTCTTCACCACCACATCCCCAATACAGTAACAAATAACTTAACCCTCCTCAAGGAGGGGGATAGAAAAAAAATTGATGGGATTTTTCAGGTGAATTATCTCTCAAAAATATCAGTTCACATATATTGTTCTTATTAATAAACATTTGGCCACTCAACAAAATGTGTCTCAAATTAAAAAATATAACAATTACCTCATAATTGTTAAAAACAATAAGCAGAGTTTGTAAGCCACATAATCCATTTGGAACATAAATAAAAGAGAGATCTCAGCACACTAATGGCTAATGTCCAGTGTTAAATGTCCATAAGTCCCAATAAAGTCTATGTGTCAGGGACCATCACGACGCATGGGTCTGCACATACATAGGTGACTGTCAAGACATGCAGGCAGCAGGGCACTAGGACCCAGGCGCACTCGTCACCTATGACGGTGCTCGGCAGGCACTAGGACCTAGGCTGCGCCTGTCAGGTGCAGGGCGGGCTACTTAAACCAGCTCTGCACAGACACAAGTTTCCGTATGGTCTGATCTGGTTCCTGTGTTCCCATTGTTTGAGATTCGTTGCTGACCTGCCTGGACCTGACCCCTGCTGACTTCTCCTGCTCTGACCCCTGGCTAAGTTTGTCCTCTCTTTTGGATATCCCTACCTGATCTGAACTACTGGTACCGACCCCGGCGAGTGACCTGACTATTCTTCTGCTTGCTGCCTTGTACTACGCTGACCCCTCTGTTACCAACCTGGCCCGTTTGACCACGCTATTGCTCAGCCATCCATCCGACCCGCACGGATTAGCTGCTACTCTCCAGACCTGTCTGCCTCTTCACGTCAGGCTCTCTACCTGTCATTACCTCTGGTGATTCCTCTACCTCAGGTGGGTGTACTCAGGGGCCGCGACCTGGTCACAGTCCACTCCAAGCCCATCCCCACCATCAGGGGCTCTGGTGAACAAGCGGACTGGGGCTTAGACTCCACGCCCTGGGGAATCCTGTCCTTTGGACTGCTAGAGTACACCAGGTGGTTCATAACACTATGGCTAGTAACTGCTTCAGATAGCAGCCATCTTAGAGTAAGCCAGCTCTGTATACAAAATAAAAAAGGAAAAGAGAAGCGCCCTCTGAGTGCAGTATGTAGGAAAAGTTTTAAGGAACCACAATTTTAAAACTCACAATGTAAGGAAGTTAAGCAAGCCCATCAGTAGACAGTTACTGTGTCGTGCAGGGGTTCATCCCGTGTGGAGCTGGCTGCTTAAGGTAATGACAGAATCCTGGGCTGTTGGGGAGAGTGGAGGGACCCACAGTCTCGTGGTGAGTGTCAGGCAGAATCCCAGGAAGCTGGAGGTAATCAAGAATCCAGGAATCCATCGTCCACTTCCCTAAGAACCCATTCACAGCATCATAACCTGGTAAATTCAACCTGGGGGTTTACAATGACTCTTAAGGATGTTTGGTAATCTAGCAATCACAGTGTAGGCTGTGGAACTGTTCAATATCTCAACGCATTTCACTTTGTGCTTCTTCAGGGGAGCTGTGTTCTACAATACAAGCAAAGGGAACAGAGAGTAAAGCATATATACAAAGTACAGACAATTGGATGGAAACCGTGTACTAGTCACGTGGGACATCAAAAGACAGTAATAATAACAGTATGGATAACATCAAATTAATAATAATATACATTGATAAATTGATGACTACAGAACTTCTGCAAGGACTGTACATCAACACATGGAAACCCAAACAAAGAAATCTACCCAGAAGTGGAGAGGAAACTGCACAGTGGCTAAATGTTTAGCACTTCCATCTGGCAGTACTAGGGTCGTTGGTTCGAATCCCAGCCACAGCACCTCCTGCCTGGAGTTTGCATATTCTCCCTGTGCCTGCATGGGTTTCCTCCAGATACTCCAGTTTCCCCCCAAACACATGCTGGTAGGTTAATTTGATCCTAAATTGGCCCTAGTATGAATGTGAGTTAGGGACCTTAGATTGTACACCCCTTGAGGGTTAGGACTGATGAGAATGTACAATATGTATGTAAAGTGCTGCATAAATTGACAGTGCTATGTTAGTACCTGAAATAAATAAATAATATATACAGTTGGGATCAAAAGTTTGCATACCCTAGTATAAATCATGAAATTTTGTTATTGGAAATATGACTGATCATGCCAAAAAATGTATTTAAGGATAGTGATCATATTAAGCCATTTATTATCACATTGTTTGGCTCCTTTTTATATTATAATGATAACAGAATCATCCAAATGGCCCTGATCAAAAGTATACATACCCTGGAATGTTTGCCCTTGGTACAAACACACAAGGGGACATACACAGGTTAAAATGGCAATTAAAGGTTAATTTCCCACATCTGTGGCTTTGTAAATTGCAATCAGTGTCTGTGTATAAATAGTAAATGTGTTAGTTAGCTCTCCCGTATATACACTGAGCAGGCTAGATACTGAGCCATGGGGAGCAGAAAAGAATTGTCAAAAGACCTGCATAACAAGGTAATGGAACTTTAGAAAGATGGAAAAGCATATAAAAAGATATCCAAAGCCCTAATTAAGACAGTCAGTGTTGTTCAATCACTTATTAAGAAGTGGAAATTTCAGGGATTTTTTGGCATTATCATTCATATTTACAAAATCAAGCCCAAAATTTTTATTATGTACACTTTCCTAGTACCGGGATGGACCCCCCTTTGCCTTCAGAACTGCCTTAATTCTTCATGGAATAGATTCAACAAGGTCCATATTGACATGAGTTACTGTTGCCTTTCTATCATCTCGAACCAGTCTGCCTATTCTCCTCTGACCTCTGACATCAACAAGGCATGTTCACCCACACAACTGCCACTCACTGGATATTTTCTCTTTTTCGGACTATGCTCTGTAAACCCTAGAGATGGTTGTGCATGAACATTAGCAGTAGATCAGCAGTTTTTGAAATACTCAGAACCAGAACATCTGGCACCAACATCCATGCCACATTCAAAGTCACTTAAATCCCCCTTTCTCCCCCATTCTGATGCTCGGTTCGAACTGATTTGGTTGCTGCCATGTGATTGGCTGATTGGCAATTTGTGTTACCAAGCAATTGAACAGGTGCACCTAATAAAGAGGCCGGTGAGTGTATACAGTGGGGCAAAAAAGTATTTAGTCAGCCACCAATTGTGCAAGTTCTCCCACTTAAAAAGATGAGAGAGGCCTGTAATTGGCATCATAGGTAGACCTCAACTATGAGAGACAAAATGAGAAAAAAAAATCCAGACAGTCACATTGGCTGGTTTGGAAAGAATTTATTTGCAAATTATGGTGGAAAATAAGTATTTGGTCAATATCAAAACTTCATCTCAATACTTTGTTATATATCCTTTGTTGGCAATGACAGAGGTCGAACGTTTCCTGTAAGTCTTCACAAGGTTGGCACACACTGTTGCTAGTATGTTGGCCCATTCCTCCATGCAGATCTCCTCTAAAGCAGTGATGTTTTGGGGCTACGCTGGGCAACACGGACTTTTGAGTCCCTCCAAAGGTTTTCTATGGGGTTGAGATCTGGAGACTGGCTAGGCCACTCCAGGACCTTGAAATGCTTCTTACAAAGCCACTCCTTCGTTGCCCGGGCGGTATGTTTGGGATCATTGTCATGTTGGAAGACCCAGCCACGTTTCATCTTCAATGACCTTGCTGATGGAAGGAGGTTTGCACTCAAAATCTCATGATACATGGCCCCATTCATTCTGATGCAACTCAGCATTCTCTCTCCTCCAAACACGACGAGTTGTGTTTCTACCAAACAGTTCTATTTTTGTTTCGTCTGACCATATGACATTCTCCCAATCCTCTTCTGGATCATCCATATGCTCTCTAGCAAACTTCAGACGGGCCCGGACATGTACTGGCTTAAGCAGAAGGACACGTCTGGCACTGCAGGATCTGAGTCACTGGCGGCGTAGTGTGTTATTGATGGTAGCCTTTGTTACGTTGGTCCCAGCTCTCTGCAGGTCATTCACTAGGTCCCCCCATGTGGTCCTGGGATTTTTGCTCACCGTTCTTGTAATCATTTTGACCCCACGGGGTGAGATCTTGCGTGGAGGCCCAGATCGAGGGAGATTATCAGTGGTCTTGTATGTCTTCCATTTTCTAATTATTGCTCCCACAGTTGATTTGTTCACACCAAGCTGCTTGCCTATTGCAGATTCAGTCTTCCCAGCCTGGTGCAGGTCTACAATTTTGTTTCTGGTGTCCTTCGACAGCTCCTTGGTCTTCACCATAGTGGAGTTTGGAGTGTGACTGTTTGAACTTGTTATCAGTATAAAGGACACCTGTCCACAACCTCAAACAGCTGCCATTGATACAGGTAATGAGTGCAGGACAGAGGAGCCTCTTAAAGAAGAAGGTACAGGTCTGTGAGAGCCAGAAATCTTGCTTGTTTGTAGGTGACCAAATACTTATTTTCCACCATAATTTGCAAATAAATTCTTTCCAAATCAGCCAATGTGACTGTCTGGATTTCAAGGTCCTGGAGTGGCCTAGCCAGTCTCCAGATCTCAACCCCATAGAAAACCTTTGGAGGGAGTCGAAAGTCCGTGTTGCCCAGCGTAGCCCCAAAACATCACTGCTCTAGAGGAGATCAGCATGGAGGAATGGGCCAACATACAAAGTATTGAGATGAAGTTTTGATATTGACCAAATACTTATTTTCCACCATAATTTGCAAATAAATTCTTTCCAAACCAGCCAATGTGACTGTCTGGATTTTTTTTTCTCATTTTGTCTCTCATAGTTGAGGTCTACCTATGATGCCAATTACAGGCCTCTCTCATCTTTTAAAGTGGGAGAATTTGCACAATTGGTGGCTGACTAAATACTTTTTTGCCTCACTGTATATAAAATGCTAAGATGCAAGAGCAGATAACAGCTCTTTTTCTAAAGCCTTTTGTAATCATACAGTCAACCCAAACAAAGTAAACCAAACACACCCCATGCACTCCCTGTGAGTGTGTCTCTCTGATCCAAATACATCCTTATGGTCAAAAAAAGGAAACCTCTATGTAAAGAGTCTGTATTGTCTACAAAATGTAAAAAAAAAAAAGTAAGAACAACATAGAGAATATCATTGTTGCTCTTAAATGCACAATTCCCTCCCCCCCACCCCCCCCCCCCCCCCAAAAAAAGGGAGGAGAAACATATCATGGAGGACTCAGAATTCCTACCTACCTGGGTCTAGTATTCAAAATGTGCATAAATTGTTGTACTGTGCAGCCTGACTGGTAATAATGGCTCACAATGTCAGCCAGTATTAAAAATGGTGTCAGAGGGAAACCCACCTGCCATCCTTCCCTCTCACACACACAGGGAAGATCTAATTATGGATGTCGTGGTCCTGATATGCCGCTGTCTTGTGAGCACGCCCAGCTACCTGGGCATCCCAGAAGCTCCATCCTACATCAACCTGTACCTGGGGGTGTGGGTAAGAGACCTTTTTTTTGAGGACTTAGTTCTACCTATGTATCTGCGCCACTCTAACAATAAATCCTAGAAGCTGATGGATTACTATGCCCAGTTGCACCAGATTCTGTGTGCACCAGCTTTAATAAATCTCCCCCAGAGTGTCTGTCTTGCACAAAATGACAAGCAACAGCCTTATCAATCAATTGATTGCATACAGCAGACTTCTAAGAGGAGATCCTTTTCTTAATTCTCTGAATTATTTCACCAACACATAAACCAGAGGGACACGTCATTTTAAACAATTACCCTTTACGGGTATGGTAAATGGTATCACCTTTCAGGACTTTGTTGCATTGGGCACATCATAGATTGCTTCAATCCTGGCTTCTTAGTGCCAACATCAGCTTTGACAAGCTTATCGCAGGAGAAGGTGCACTCTTATAAGAACTATAAAGACTAAATCAAAATATAATAATGGGTAGATAATGCATTATAGTGGGTGACAAATGGGACTCTATAAGGTTCTATTTTTTCCCTGTTTTTTTCTTGTCCAAAATCATTAAAGTTAAATTATGCAAATTGGATGGGTTGCTCCTATTTCTCAAAACTTTTTCTTAGACCCCATAGATTCTCTTGTTTCTTCTCGGGATCCATCACTTTCTTAGTTACTCTTAACTTATGATGGAAACTCGGATATCATAATCAGGAATTTCTGTCAGTTTGTGTGATAGAAAGATTACTCTTAAGAATGTAATTTTTCCCACATACAAATGTACCTAAATAATTAATCTGCTTTTCACTCCAATTTACAGAAAGTCTTATAATTGGATATTTCTCATGTACTCCATGGGGTAGATTTACTAAAACTGGAGCACTTAGAATTGGGTGCAGCTGTGCATGGTAGCAATTCAGCTTGTTCAATTAAGCTTTGCAATAAAACCTGGAGGCTGATTGGTTTCTGTGCAAAGGTGCACCAGAGTTTGCACTCTCCAGCCTTAGTAAATAACCCCCCATGTATAAAGGACAACAAGGTTGAATGTGGGTGAGCCCATAGCACAAAAACATAATCAATCTATCTCATCCAATGATGGGCATACTTATGAAACAACATATCTGTGTAAACAAAGGCTTCTTCATACAATTCCATAAACAAATTAGCATGGGGCAGGGGTCACATTTGACTTCATTGCTGTCTCCTTTACCTGCTAATAAAATGTATCTTCAAAAAACTCTCAATCACCTTTATTTGTTAGTAACAAATTGATCAAATACAGGATGTAAAGGCAAAGTAAGCAAGAAACTGGGTAAAAAATTATCCAAATCCTTCAAATTCAAACAATCAGTTTCTCTCCTAGCAGAAGCAAACACAGTTATAGTACATTTGTTCCTCATTTTTACATAGTACATATTAAATTTTTGGTATTGTACTTCTGCAATTTTTCAGTTTTTCTTAGTGTTTTCTTGGGAGTGTGTTGTTAATGATACAAAATGTTTACACTTGAAATTGTTAATATTTGGTGGTATATGCCTATGTAACAATCTTGTTGCCTTATGGGTTTATCTCCTTTCTAAAATATATATTGTTTTGTTTTCTTGAGATACATTTATAATAAGGGTAATATTATAATTGGCTCCTTAAGCTACACTCAAGCATTGAGCAATGATTTTTGTATGTATCTATTGCATCATGTTCCAGTCATTTATTGTATTTATTCTGAAAAAAAGAGCTGATTATGCTGGCATTTGGTGGGTGGAGCCAGTGCTCTATGTACATACTGCAATCAGTTTCCAATATCAGGTCCATTTTCAGATAAAGGGGGGTGGAGCTAGTAATGTTCCAGCATCATTACATTGTTGTTTTGATTGGTGTATACAGACATGGGAAGGTGTGGTCTTTATTGCACAAAGATGTTGTGAATCCCCATCAAGTCTGCTTTGTTGGCTGGTGGGAGGAGTCATTATTGACTCTTCCACTCTCTCTCCGCTTTCCAATCAGAAGGCGGCATGAACTTTGATAATTGTAGAACTATAGATCTGACTCAGCAATGGGGGTGTCAAATCTCTGCAGAGAGGCCACTGTTGTGAGACAGAGAGTAAATGAGCTGTAAGATATTAAGCACTCTGTTTAGATGCTCCCAGAATAAAGTTCATTTGGGCTTCAAAGTAGTTTTTACATCATGAATATATAAAGCAAAATGTTGCACTGTTCTTTTAAATCAATTCACAAAATTATTCAGTCAATATTTAAATGACTCCAAACACAGGATATTAATATAGTGATAAAAGTGAATGATGTGTTCACTACATACATTGTAAGCGATAAGTAGATAAAGTCCAAACAAGTCTCAAGAGACATCAATTTTCTTCTAAGTGTTTCAGTGCATACAGTATATTCATATATTATGAATTTATGATGATACAAGATTGTACTCAGAAAAAGTGGTTAGAAATCTATTAGGCTTTTTTAGAGCTATCCACTATGTCTGTGGACATTTTTCTAATCTTTGGTAAAAATGTTTTTAAAGTGTATGCAATCCTTAACAAATCTGATTTTTTTTCCCCTTTTGGTTTCGCTGCATTTGTTTGATAAGCATGAAAAGTATCAGGTGATCCTGACAGAAATCAAGTGAGTTAACTTGAAATAGTATTAACAGCCTTTACCAGTTCAACTCTGTGAACTACAGAACACCTCCCCTCATGTATAGTACAGTGCATGAGCTTTTTCACCCTGAGACAATTATTAGCAGGCTTGCCACACAACACAACCCTGAAAAAGAACACTAATGCAGCCAACACATTCACAAAGACTGGTAAGCTGCAGTATATTAATGTTAGTTCTTGGATTGAGATACGCTTAAATGAAAAAATGAAATGCATGATATTATAATATATCACAGCTTGATGTTTAAAGTACTGACAAAGTCTTGTTGAAGAGGTATATGTTTGGACATTTTTATCAGTTAGTACTGATACTTTAGAGTGAAACTGAAGTTTTCAGATACCCACCTCACCTGCTTCCTCTGCTGGCGCTGACTACTTCTCCTGAGTTTCCTCCAGATGCCAAGTCTTCAGCCGGCTTTATTGGCCGGCAGGGAATGATATAACTCCTCCTCATGCACATTAGAGTCTATTCATTCTAGCACAAAGGTGCAACTCCTTGTACACTATAAAGAAGATTGCAAGCAGGCAGGTAAGTTTCCTTTATTGTAGAAGAGACAAAACTAAAGAGCCTGCCTGCTTGTAAATCTTTATTTTTTAGAACCCCAATGCATTTCCGGGGCTCTGGCACCTAGCCCCCTTTATCAGGGCTTGGGTTTAGCATGAAGACACAAGGCAAAATATTTTAAGGCCTCCGGCTCCCCAACTATGGTGTGGTGGCTAATATTGTTACAGCCAGGGGCGGACTGACAACTCATGGGGCCCCCGGGCAATAGGGGATCATGGGGCCCCTGTGTCCTTGCCCAAACTCAAAAAAGCCTATGAAAAAGGTACCAGGGGCATCTCATGGGGCCCTCTACTGACCCCAGGCAATCATGGGGCCCCCTACCGACCCCGGGCCCTCGGGCAGTGCCCGAGTTTCCAAATGATCAGTCCGCCCCTGGTTACAGCATAATATTTCTTCTCACAAAATGTTACAATATACACTGATCAAAAAAATTAAAGGAACACTTTGAAAACACATCAGATCTCAATGGGGAAAAGCACCATGCTGGAATATCTATACTGATATGGACTGGGTAATGTGTTAGGAACGTAAGGATGCAAAATCATTTGATGGAAATGAAAATTATCAACCTACAAAGGACTGAATTCAAAGACACCCGGACATGACGGATGGTGTTCTGGGGTATTTCCTCCCAGATCTGGACCAGGGCATCACTGAGCTCTTGGACAGTCTGAGGTACAACCTGGCGGCTTTAGATGGACCGAAACATGATATCCCAGAGGTGTTCTATTGGATTTAGGTCAGGCGAGTGTGGGGGAAATTCAATTATATCAATTCCTTCATTCTCCAGGAACTGCCTGCATACTCTCAGCACATGAGGCCGGACATTGTCATGCACCAGGAGGAATCCAGGACCCAGTGCACCAGCGTAGGGTCTGACAATGGATCCAAGAATTTCATCCCGATACCTAATGGCAGACAGGGTGCCATTGTCTAGCCTGTAGAGGTCTGTGCATCCCTTCATGAATATGTCTCCCCAGACCATCACTGACCCACCACCTAATCGGTCATGCTGAATGATATTACAGACAGCATAATGTTCTCCACGGCTTCTCCAGACCCTTACACATCTGTCACGTGCTCAGGGTGAACCTGCTCTCATCTGTGATAAGCACAGGGTGCCAGTGGTCGACCTGCCAATTCTTGTGTTCAATGGCAAATGTCAATTGAGCTCTATGGTGCTGGGCAGTGAGCACAGGGCCCCACAGGAAGCCGGGCCCTCAGGCCACCTTCATGAAGTCTGTTTCTGATTGTTTGGTCAGAGACATTCACACCAGTGGCCTGCTGGAGGTTATTTTGTAGGGCTCTGGCAGTGCTCATCCTGTTTCTCCTTGCACAAAGGAGTAGATTCCTGCTGATGGGTTAAGGACCTTCTACAGCCCTGTCCAGCTCTTCTAGAGTAACTGCCTGTCTCCTGGAATCTCCTCCATGCTCTTGAGACTGTGCTGGGAGACACAGAAAACCTTCTGGCAATGGCATATATTGATCCTGGAGGAGTTGGACTGCCTGTACAACCTCTGTAGGGTCCAGATATCGCCTCATGCTACCAATAGGGACACTGACCCTAGCCGAATGCAAAATAGTGAAAAATAGTCAGAAAAGATGAGTAGGGAAAAAATGTCAGTGTCCTCCACCTATAAATCCATTCTGGTTTTGGGGGTTGTCTCATTGTTGCCCATCTAGTAAACCTGTTGTTAATTTCATTAACACTAAAGCAGCTGAAACTGATTAACAACCCCCTCTGCTACTTAACTGACCAGATAAATATCCCAAGAGTTTAAATGACTTGATGCTCTACTCTGATTAAAAAGTGTTTCTTTAATTTTTTGGAGCAGTGTATTTTCATATCTATAGGAATTAGAGTGGAAAAACATTTTTCAACACCAAAGCTTGTCACTGTTGTATTTCTGCATGAGATTAGTAGCTTTCTGTCCTGACTGCTGATGCTCAACATGGAGTATATTTCTGAAGGGATTAAAGTGATCATTTTAATATCTGTACAAGATT